>NC_090931.1:951636268-951942417 GCF_040938575.1 Ambystoma mexicanum | reverse complement strand
CTAGCCCTGTTTTGCATCATCAGCCATCAAGCCTGGTGAAGGTGCAACTAAGTAGGTGTGAAGTGCGTGAGTTCAAAGAGTCCTGGTAGCGAAGTTAATGATCTTGTCGAGAGAACAGAAAGCATAGTTGGGGAGACCAAAGAGGATGCTGGCACAGTAGTCCAGTTTAGAGAAGACAAGAGTGGTTAAGAGATGCTTGGCAGTGTTGAAACGAAGGAGGTGCCTGATTTTCCTAATATTTAGGAGGTTGAGGCGAGCTGCTGTTCCAGTTTTGGAGATGAAAGTAGAGAAAGTGTAAGAAGGGTCTTAGATGATGCTGAGGTTTCTAGCTGAAAAAGAGAAGGGGAGAGTGTCAGGTGGGGACTAGATAGGAAGAGGAAGTGATGAGAGAGAGAGCTTTTGGCAGGGAAGAAGAGTACCTATGTTTTGGTAGAGTACCTCTGTTTTGGTGGAGTTTAACATCAGAGAGTGCAAAACCATCCAATATTTAATGGCAGAGACACAGTTGGAAATTTTGATAGAGAGATCAGAGGAGAGTTCAGAAAAAGAGAAGATTTGAATGTCGTCTGCAAAGAGTTGGTATGAGAACCCAAAGGAGGAGATTAGCGCCCCAAGAACAGAAGTGTAGAGTGCAAAGAGGAGCGGACTAAAGACAAAGCCTTGTGAAACACCAACAGTTACAGCAGTGAGTTGAGTGGTGTTGTTGCTCGAGGAGACAGGGAATTGGCGAGGTGCAAGGTAGGATTCAATCCAGGCATACACTGAAGAGCTCCTTCAATAAAGATGAAGTGTCAATAAAGATCAAATGTTTAACCACCACCAAATACAGTTGAGTGATGCAATAATAGATCAAATATCGTGAAAGAAAATGTATACATTAGAAGCATGAATGAGACCATGCTCAAACAGAAGTATTGAGATAGTAAAGTACAGCTATAGTTGCTAGACAGTAAAAAGTAAATAAAAATGAAGATACCAAGTATATCAATCTAGTGACCTAACAAGGTCTAATAATATCAAGTAGAAAACACCCAGTGTAAGTAACTAAAAGAATACCTGGAGATTATGACAAAGTCACATGCCACATATACAAAAAAACTCTCCAACACACTACTGTCGTAAATCTCCCCCCGTCTCACCTGGGATTGCTTCTTGCTCTGTTCCGTGGGAGGATTCCTCTTGTGGACGAATCGGGTCTTGTATAGGCTCGATTGAGTCTCCTCCGGCTCCAGAGCGCGTTCAGAGTTCCAGGAAGGTCGCAGTTCCAGGATGTCCAGGAAGGAAGTAGCGGTCGCTAGGATTGAGGATTCCGGGAGCAGATTTAGAGGGAAAAGGTGGAAGGAAGGAAGAAGGGACCAGGAAACTAGGAATAGTGGATTCGCCGAACAGCACACACACGTCTAGTCACTACCGAACGATAGCGTTGAGACGCACGGGGCCGCAGGGGCGTGGCCAATTTATAGAACGTGCCGTGTCCGACGTAAAGGCTGGTGCGAGGCAAGTCACTTGGCACGGACATGTTGGGAGTAACAAGGAATACAAGCCCCGTCGCGATAAGGACCAGGAAGTCCAGAAAGAGCAAGTTCTATGGGTCATGACAGCATGCCTCCTCCGAAGACCTGTTCCACCAGGTTTGCCCGGGTGTATGAGATGGAATCGTCTAAGCAATCGAGGGGTATTTCGGTTAGAAACTGGTTCCCGGGTTCTCTCGTTAGGAGGATATCCTTTCCATTCAACCAGGTATTGAATTGCATATTCTGGACACTTATATTGTCCACAATCACAGGACTGGGTCTGCAGGTTTTCCGGGTGGATCGGATGTAGGGTTTCAATAGAGAAGTGTGAAAGACTGGGTGTATTCTCTTCCAGGAGTCTGGTAGCTTGAGCCGGAAAGAGACAGGATTGATGATTTCCTTTTTGGAAAATGGTCCATAGTACCGGGGGGCTAATTTGTTTGGCCGTAGATGTCATGGTAATAGTTTTCGAGGACAACCAGACTTGATCACCAACAGAATAAGAAGGCGCTGGTCTTCTTTTGGAGTCCGCATACCGCTTAGTGCGTGTCTGGGCCTCTTCCAATTGTTCCTTGTGTATGTTGATGAGAGTCTCAATCCATGAGCGAGAGTAGGTACTGGTGTGGGATGTGGAAGAACAGAAGGTAAAACGGACGGGTGAAAACATTGACTGCAATAGACAGGGCTGACCTTGATTGGTGAGTGATCGGAATTGTTGTAGGCAAACTCGGCCAAGGGCATAAGGAGAGACCAGTCATCCTGAACCTTGGTGGCAAAACAACGAAGATATTGCTCTAGAGTCTGATTTACACGTTCCGTGGCTCTGTTGGTTTGTAGGTGATAACCTGATGAGAGAGCGTGTTGGATCCCTAGAACACGACACAGATGTTTCCAGAATTGTGAGACGCATTGAGGTCCTCAGTCCGATAGGCTCTTGGAAGGAAGTCCATGAAGACGGAAAATGTGTTCCAGGAAGATTCCAGCAAGTTCTGAGGAGGATGGTAGTTTATACAGAGGCGTAAAATGAGCCATATGAGTGAACAAGTCTATGGTTACCATGATGGTCGTGTATCCTCGGGAAGGTGGTAATTCCACAATGAAGTCTGTAGCAATGAATTCCCATGGTCTTGCTGGCAGCGATGGTTGCAGTAGAAGACCCGCCAGTCTCTTGTTATCATGTTTGTTTTGACTGCAGACAGCACAACCTTTGATGTACTGTTGTACGTCGGTCTTCATTCCAGGCCACCAAAACTGTCTTTGTATAAGACAGAGGGTGTTAGTTATACCACGATGTCCGGAGTGAAGGGTATCATGGCAGAGGTTTATCATTCTTTGTTGTAATTTCTGTGTAGGAATGACCAGTGCATTGTCCTTGAATAAATATCCTTCCTTAACTCTTAGGTTCCATGGATTCTTCCTTGAAATATCCTTCCAGAGGTCAGAGGACTGAGTTTGCACTCGGATTTCTTCCAGGAGGTTGACTGCTTGAGCTACAAAGATCGTGTCGGGAAACATCTTAGGATAGGCCTTGTCTTCAGTGATTACATAGTCAGGACGTCGAGATAAGGCGTCAGCAATCATGTTTTGTGATCCGGGAACATGAGTGATTTGGAATTTGGTACTGGGCAAAGAAGTAGGCCCAATGCGCCTGACGACTGTTCCTGCACTCCAACCTCTGTAGAATTTGAAGATTCCGATGGTCTGTGCGGACCTGAACTGGATATCTAGCACCCAGAAGTAGATGTCGCCATTCAGTGAAGGCTTTGGCGGATGGCTAACAGTTCCTTTTCCAGGACGGAATAGTGTGTCTCACTGGGAGTCAGGGTTCGTGAGAGGTAAGCAATGGGGTGTTCCAGTTTATCCTCAAGTACCTGTTTCAAGACCGCTCCTATGGCGTAGTTAGAGGCATCCGTTTCCACTAGGAATGGGTGATTTATGTAGGGTTGGGCCAGGATGGGGGCTTGCGTGAACTCTGTCTTCAATCGTTGGAATGCTTTATCTTGCGGTGTAGACCAGATAAAGGGGGTGTCTTTCTTCAAGAGAGCAACGATCGGCTGAACGATCTCAGAAAAGGTAGAAATGAATTTCCGGTAGAAGTTGGCAAGCCCCAGGAAGGTTTGAACTTGTTTCACAGATGTGGGAGCAAGCCAAGCCAGTATGGCTTTTACCGTTGAAGGGTCCATACCAATTAGTGAACAGAAGTAACATGAAACGAGCATTTTTCAGGTTTGGCTAAAAGTTTGTGTTCACAGAGTCATTGTAATACTGCTTTTACATGTTCTTCATGCTTTAGAGGGTCCTTGGAAAAGATCAATATGTCATCCAGATAGACAATGACGAAGAGGAATAACATGTCAGAAAACACCCTATCTATAAAACGTTGAAAGACTGCGGAAGCATTAGCTAGTCCAAAAGGCATGACTAGATATTCATAGTGACCAAAGGGTGTTCTAAAGGCTGTTTTCCATTCGTCTCCTTCCCGGACACGGATTAAAAATGGTAGGCACCCCGGAGATCCAACTTCGTGAATATTGCGGCGCCTCTCACAGCTTCCAGGATATCCGAGATCAGGGGCAGTGGGTACCGATCTTTGAGGGTGCATTGATCTAAGCCACGATAGTCGAGGCAAGGTCTGAGTTCCGTGGTGTCCTTCTTGGGAACGAAGAACAACGAAGCACCCGCTGGAGATTTTGAGGGTCTTATGGTGCCGAGGTATTCTCAGAGGGTCTTTTTCTCAGGTTCGGAAAGAATGAACATTCTGTCGAAGGGAATCACTGCTGAGGGATCTGTATCTATGGCACAGTCTTCAGGTCTGTGAGGGGGTAAGGCCTGGACTATGGCAGTTGAAAATACATCAGCATATCCCTGATAGGCCTCTGGGACTTGTATGATATTGGAAACCATGAGTGGTGTTTTTTTAGTCTTTTAGTGGTTCTTTAGGAGGTGTCGAGGAGGGATCCAGGGATAGACAGTGGGACATACAAAACTCTGAGCCCAGGAATAGTGATCCTGCTGTCCAATTGATATACGGATTGTGCTTTTGTAACCTGGGCATACCCAATACCATGGGGTAATGGGTTGACTTAATGATGTCGAATGTAATCCGTTCTTGGTGATGGTTTATGGAAAGTTGGATCTCTTTTGTCTGCAGGCTTATGGGTCCTGAAGAGAGGGGTCTTCCGTCGATTGCTTCCACCGGCTGCATGGTGCTTCGTGTCTCGTACGGAATATGATGACTAACGACCCAGTCTTGGTCAATGAAAATTCCCATAGCTCCGCAGTCCATCAAGGCCAGAATGGGATAGGTCTTATTCTTGGAGGGCGACAGGAAGGCCTGTAGTATCACCAAATTGTTTTGTCCAGGAGAGTTCAAGGATGGAATTGATGTGGAGCAAACATCTCTCTCCCGACACCTCGCTCCATCTAGGATCGGGAGCTGGCCTTTCCCGAACGCCGTGGAGGGGCTAGAGGACATTCTCTAACAAGGTGTTTATCCGAGGCACAATACATGCACAGGCCTGTGTGGATCCTTCTCATCCTTTCTTGTGGGGAAATAGGTCCACGGAAGGCTCCTATTTGCATGGGTTCCGGATCTCTGGCAGGGGTTGGGGCAGGATCGTTTTTTACAGAAGTCTCAAGGGAGTTCTTTTGAAAGGGTATCTTCGTCTTTCTTCTTTCAGCCTTTCTTTCCTGGATTCGGAAGTCTATTCGCATGGCTAGATCTATAAGACCCTGGAATGAGCTAGGACGAGCCACTCTGGCTAATTCATCCTTTATATCCTCATTTAGACCCCTGCGAAATAGAGTGAAACTTGCTTCTGAGGACCAATCTGCTTCCTTGGCCAGTTGTTTGAATCTAGTAACATACGTTCGCATATCCTGGGATCCCTGTCGGAAATCAAGTAACCCTTCCTGAGCAATATAAACCTGTTCTGAGTGGTCGAACATAGTTTTGAGTGCCTGAATAAATCCATCATAATCATCCAGGAGGGCATCTCCAGAGTTGACTAGGGGAGTGGCCCAGGTGAATGCGTTCCCTGTGAGGTGCGAGATTATGAAGCCCACCTTCGCCTTGGAAGTTGAAAAATAGTAGGGCTTAAAAGTAAAATGTACCAAGCAGGAATACAGGAATCCACGTAAGGACTTTGCTGAGCCATCATTTTTGTCTACCACTCCACCCAGGAACACCTTCTCCTTGTTAGCGGAGTCGCGAGACAAAACAAGTTGTTTTAACGCAGCATTCTCCGCTTTTAAGTTCTGCACTTCAGTTGTTAGTTCTTGCATGCCACGCATGAGGTCCTGGACTGCTTTCTCCATAGCAGTATCAGTGTCGATCGTTTGCCGTCTCAAACTGTCGTAAATCTTCCCCCGTCTCACCTGGGATTGCTTCTTGCTCTGTTCCGTGGGAGGATTCCTCTTGTGGACAGATCGGGTCTTGTATAGGCTCGCTCGAGTCTCGTCCGGCTCCAGAGCGCGTTCAGAGTTCTAGGAAGGTTGCAGTTCCAGGATGTCCAGGAAGAAAGTAGCGGTCCCTAGGGTTGAGGATTCCGAGAGCAGATTTAGAGGGAAAAGGTGGAAGGAAGAAAGAAGGGACCAGGAAACTAGGAATAGTGGATTCGCCTAACAGCACACACACGTCTAGTCACTACCTAACAATAGCGTTGAGATGCGCGGGGCCGCGGGGGCTTGGCCAATTTATAGAACGTGCCGTGTCCGACGTAAAGGCTGGTGCGAGGCAAGTCACTTGGCACGGCCATGTTGGGAGTAACAAGGAATACAAGCCCTGTCGCGATAAGGACCAGGAAGTCCAGAAAGGGCAAGTTCTATGGGTCATGACAACTACAATGGAGAAACCTAGTAAAAAATAAGAATAGAGGGAAGCCTCACAGAAAGCTAAAGATATGATATGATATGACATTTATAACGCGCCTATACACAAGTGTTTCAAGGCGCGACGAGGCAAGGGGGGGAGCAATGGGAGGACAAACAACTATCCTACTAGGCCAGGTGTCATTCAGATCGCGCAAGTGCATGGGAAGGGGGGAAAGGAAAAGTGCACAGGGGGAAGGGAGAGGGGAAGTGCAGTACATGGGAAGTGGAATAAAAATGACACAAACAGCCAGCTAGTGGCAAGTGCAAGGAAGTGCAGACGTAAGTGCTGGTAGGGGGGACTGAAAGGATACAGAAAAACGGTCCCCAAGTGCAAGAGTTGCCAGGGAGGCAGTGCAGGTGGGTAATTGATGGGGCCTGGGCCAGAGATCAAAAAAGGGTGGCCAGGTAGCCAGTGCAATTTCGGTCAAGGAATTCAGCAAGGGCAAGGAGGAGAGAAAGCAGAAGCAAAGAGGAAGGTTTTGAGGTGTTTCCGGAACCGAAGATGGTTCTCCTCAAGTTTGAAGGAGGCAGGAAGGCTGTTCCAGAGAGAGGCCCCTGCTGAAGAGAGTGATCTGCCACCAACCCGTTGCTTGGAGAAGCGACTGACCCTAAGGGAGTTGGAGGCAGATGAGCGAAGAGCTCTAGAAGGGAGATATTTAGGTAGAGAGAGTTGAAGGTATTTCGGTCCCAGATCCCAGAATGCCTTGTGTACAATGCAGAGGGTTTTGAACTTAATCCTCACAGCCATTGGGAGCCAGTGCAGAGATTTCAGTCCTGGAGAGATACGATCCCTGGGCTTGAGGCCAAGGAAAAGTCTTGCAGTTCTGTTCTAGATAAATTGCAAAGGGGGGAGAGTAGAGGCAGGCAGATTTAGATAGAGGCTGTTACAGTAGTCCAGCTTGGCGAGGACCAGGGCTCTGGAGACAGTGAGCTTATGGGGGAAGGAAAGGAAAGGAAGAAAACCTCTAAGGAGGTGCAGCTAGTAGTGTGACTTCTTGGAGACGTCAGAGATGTGAGGGGAGAAGGAGAGTGCAGAGTTGAAGATGACCCGAGGTTTTTAGCCTTGCAGGTGGGAGTGGGAGGAGGGCCAAGAGAGGCCGGCCAGAGAGCTACAGGGAAGGAGGGAGTGGGTGTGCCGATGAGTAGAATCTCAGTCTTACTGGCATTAAGACAGAGGTCGTTGGCGGCACACCATTCCTGAATGGCACACAGACAGTCAGAGATGAGGGAAGGAGAGGAGGAGGCTGAGGGTAGCCTGAAAATGAGTAGGGTATCATCCGCATAGCAATGAAGGTTGGGACAGAGAGCGGTGATGCAGTGGGCAAGGAGTGCCAGGTATTGGTTGAACAGCCAGGCAGAGAGGTTAGATCCCTGGGGGACACCACAGGTAGAGAAAAAGATGTCGGAGAGGAAGGCCCCAAGTTGGACCTGGGAGGGTCGGTCAGAGAGGAAAGAAGTCAGCCACGCCAGAGCCTGACCAGTGATACCCAGCTTATCACGGAGACGGTTGAGCAGGATGGCATGGTTGACCGTGTCAAAGGCAGAAGAGAGATCAAGCAAGATAAGAACGCAAGGGGTGTTAGAGTCGACGTTGGTGAGCAGGTTTTCACGGATGTTCAGGAGAGCAGTTTCCCTGCTTCTGGCAGCTCTGAAGCCAGACTGATGGTCATGAAGACAGCCAACAGATTCAGTGTGGAGATTGAGCTGGGAGATGGCCAGTTTCTCCAGGAGCTTGCCCAGGAAGGGAGTGATGGAGATTGGGCGATAGTTAGCTGGGCAGGAGGGGTCGGCAGTGGGTTTCTTAAGAAGAGGGTGCACGAGGGAGTGCTTCAGGGGGGACGGGAAGTGGCGAAGGAGTGGTTGCAGAAATCTGCCAGTGCAGGCGCCAGGGAGTCGATGTGATCCTTGATAGTTTTGGAGGAACAGGGGTGAACCTGTTTCGACGAGACTTTCATAGATCAGACTTGTCTAGAAACCTTGTCTGGAGAGAAAAGGGGATCTTGTAGCCATCAGGTAGGAGCGTGTCAAAGCTGGTGACACAGCTGGCCGTAAACCATGTCTCAGTGAGACCGAGGACATTGACGTCAAATTCTTCAAGAAGGCGACAGATATCAGAGGAGTGTTTGACAGCGGAGCGGAAGTTAAGAGTGGCAATGTGGAGAAGGTGGCCCACCTTGAAGGACTTCCGAGAAGGGGTACAGATCAGAGGTACATCCTGTGGAAGTGTAGAGAGCGCCCACGAGGGGGCAGAGAGGGAGGGGGAAGGCGAGGTAGCCAAGGAAAGGGAGGAGGGGACAGCAGGAGAGGAAAGGAAGTTGATGAGGCGCGGAAAGCGTCTATCAAAGAGATGAAGGTTGGCCTGAGGGCCTTGGACCAAGACGGTCCCATTAGAGTAGACATTCATGATGACCTTAGAGGATAGGAAGGAGGCCAGGAGGGCATCCCAACGGGTAACACCATTAATGGGAGAAGAGGAGAAAGGAGAGAGAACAGAGACCATATGGGGTCCATAGATCTGGTGAAGGAATGACAAAGAGGATGTCAGTGAGAGTTTCCTTGGAGGAGGCACTGATGTAGGTGTCGGCGATAGGGAGGTCTGGGTTGGAGACCAGGATGTCCTTTTTAAACTTTTTCCTACCAGACTTAGTGAGGAGAGCAGGATAGTCAAAAGAGAAGCAGTTTGAAAAAATAGGGGAGACAGAACACCATAGAGTAGGTTGGGGTGCAGGGGGGATCTAGGGGGTAGACAGACAAGACAGCGAGAGGCAAGTGCGCAGGAGAGTGGGACAAGACGATAGCACTAAGGAGGTTAGCGTAGAAAGGCACAGGACATTCAAGACAAGAAAGAAGACATACCTAAATTTGAGAATCCTAGAGAGGGAGAAAAGGCCTAGGTTTCAACAATGCAGTTTCAGTGGTGGTAGCAATGCAAATAGTTAAGCGAGGCCAGATACATAAAACGTATCAAAGTAAACCGCGATCTAGCAGAGAAAGCAGATTGCAAGCGTCAAAGAAAACCTTCTGACAAAAAAATGTAAATATAAAAAAAGTCTGCCACTTAAGATAATGACATCAAGCAGACGTGGTGATTTCATCACATGCACGCTGCGTTCAAACACAAACAAGGTACATAAAAGGTTCCTAAACTATAGAAATAAGGATAGAACCAAATGTGAAAGGGTTTAGGGAAAAACCCTGCTAATAGAAACGTGGCAACCAATGTAATAAAGATATAGAAAGAATAGGACTAAACCAAAATAACCAGATAATACCTAATGAGGTCAAATAATAACCTCAATGAAATGATGCAATAACTACATTTTCTTTTCCAATGTATGTCCAGATTCTTACGTGGACCAATAGCTGTAACAAAATCTATTTGGCTGGTTTTTCAGCACTGAGGTGTGCTGGGGACAGGTGCATCAACATTTTTGGATGCCAACTCTTCTTCTTTTGTATTTCAACCTCGTGCCAAGGTTGTTTTACCTCCCATGCACCCACATTGTCTCAAATTTGTATTTTACTCATTAAGTTAATCTTCAATTCGGGTGTGCACTGATATACATGTTAGTTTAGGTGTTTCCTTGCATTCTTGCCATAGATATTCTCACCTTGCTAGGCACCTTAACATGATGTTAGCCATATTCATACCAGCAAGTGTTTCTCTGCTTCTTGCCTTAGGGTATTACAGTGACACACTCCTACCACTCCTATAACGTCTTCTTTCTTGCCTTAGAGACATTGTCAGGCTACTTTATTCTACCCCACCAGCCCAGGCTTACCCTCCCGGTTTCTGGCTTTCTTCTTGTGTTTATGACCTGGTCTGACAGGTAGCCCTTGGAAGACTTGCCGCAGCAGCTTTTCTTTTGGTTCTGGATTCAGCCAATGCCCAGTTTGGGATCCGCTGCAGGCATATGGGGCTATGCTGAATCTACTTTACAAAACTCTATAAAATCTGTTATAAGAACAGTCACATTGGGGATGTGGCTAAGAGGCCATGGAGTAGGACGCGTCTCCTCCATGGCCTGCTGATCTGACATGATCCTGTAGAAAATCAGAAGCAATGTCGTGTGTTGGTGCTCACGAATGGAGGCACGCATACATAAAGCTGCCAGGCGCATGAAGTCGCAGTTCGGTAGCTGAAGGAATAGAACGTCCAGGAAACTAGCAAATTGCAAGTTTGTATCCAGCTTGCCGGAAGATACAAAATGGCCGGCGTGACCAAAGGACTGCATTGCAAGGGAAATCAGCCTTGAAGCTGACCTGGACGGAGAACATCAGAAGCGTCAACTCTGTACCGAAATGTACTAATAGATCCTGCAGTGTGGACTGAATACTACGTCTGGTGACCTTTTGTGCCCGTGAGAGAACCCAAACGTTGCACGATGGGCGGGGCAGCAGTCACTGTTGCCCGGTTGAGTGCTGGCTGTGTGGTCCGGCTAATTAAGACTCCTGAGTCCTTTTTTGATATAGTGGTGTGGCTGCTGTCACTCCACCGTCATCGCCCACCCTGGGAGACGGTGGGGACCTCTAAAAAGTCTGTTACGGACACCTGGGGCGGCCGCACTATGGAACGTGCCAATACCAACTTTGGATGCCGAAAGTGAGTCGGACTGCTCACTCATCGTAAGTGCCTGGCTCTAGAGGTGAGGCGCTGCTGGGAAGTGGAGGCCACGGTGCGGGCTGGGGCCCTGCAGAGGTGTACAGTAGTATAAGGCACCTAGGACGCACGGGATGTAATGGACCATGCAGAGGTTAACAGGAGGGACACAGTGGCTAAACATCCCGTGGTGCATGCGCAGCGCTAGACCCCCGGGCCTATAGACAGAGGAGGTGTCGGAGGGCGAAAAGGGTGATCCATGGACATAGAGGGGAGCGCTATTCCCGAACGACTGACAGAGTTATCGCAGCACCTCCCTGATGGAATGGTCATGGCATTGGAAGTATAAGGTTGAGTTGCATCTGCTGAAATAGCGCAACCATGAAGACGCACAGGAGAGCATAAAAGCAAATGGCCTGCTGCATGAGGTGGGAGCAGCTGGAAGGTACAGCCTCATTTAATACAGGCTGTACATACAGCCGCTGAGGCAGTGTTGCCCCACGCAGGGGAGGCACCACAGACCATAGAGGCACGAGAGCCGACGGATAAGCCGGGCAGAAGAGGCTGGGAGCTGGCCGGAACACAGAGTGCACGACCAACGCTAGCCAGGTAAAGAGTTCACACTGGAAGCGTGGGGGAGCTAGCACAGAGTTTCCCAAGACCACGACCAGGCCTGGACAGTAGGCTGGCGAGGGACACTCCAAGAAGTGTAAGGGAGGTTACACTACAAAATATCCAACCATGGGGACCTCACAAGATAAAGGCGCCTGAGGTGATCTAGAGCTGGGCATAGCAGAGAATAGCTGCCGCTGAATGAGAAGGCGCACAGCAGGAAAAGAGGAATAGGGAATGGCGGTGACTGTGTCCACTTGGGAGGTCTATTTATTGTACCCGGTGTCCCAGGTGAATAAAGAGGGGACGGAAGGAGCTAGCAAAGCGCACCCGAGAACGGCAGATACATTGAGAAGCCACAGTGTTGAGGGGGCACGCAACACCTGCAGGACGCCTAGACGGGAAGGCAGGCATGCCTGGATCATACTACCGGGGAGGCCGGCCAGAGGGATTTCTACTGGGATACGAGGACACGGACTGTCAGTGCGCCCTGTGCGGCCCCTGCAACGGCACCCAAAGAATAGGACCAGATAAGCTGCAAGTTGACACTGACCTTGGGGGACGAGGGAGTCCAAGCCATTACAGACCCGATGGCGGGGAAAAGCAACAAGTCAAAAGGCAAGCAGACCACCATGGAAGCCTTTGCGAAGGGACCGACGGGTACAGAGGGGGACAATGACAAACGTGGCGAGCAACAACAAACAGAGTCGAAAGGAAGAATCAGATATGTGATAGAGCCTCATAGCGCAATAAATGATAGCCTGTTTCTATATAAATTTGTTCAAATAGTTACATTCGTAAATATATGTTTAGGCAGCAATGCCAAAACGCAAAGAACTATGCCACTTAGCACTATTAATGTAAATATACCGGGCAGTTATCATGACTCCAAAAATATGAGACTCAAATAATGAAGTCAAAATAATATTAATTTCACATTACAGTATTACATACAATTTGTAAGATCTAAAAATTATATTTTTCCTCTATGCGCTCATACCGGTGTTTCTGTAGTGGATGTAGCAGGCTGTTGTAAAGGGTGAGGGTGAAGATCCTCCAGCCGGGTCCTTGTCAATTCACTGGCGGGTTCATTGATGGTTTCCCCATTGGTTACCTGAGAATGCTGCTGGATCAATGCTGCTTTTAATCTCTACAAATGTAAAAATATAAGTATGCCTAAATTGGTTAATAGCTCCCACATGGAGTGATCAATTTTACTTGCAATTTTTTGACCATAGCTTTTAGAATTTCAACTATGAAAGGTTGTACAAAAAGTGCAATCAGAGTTCAATCTTTATTTCAGTCATTAGAGCACAACAAAAGATCAGTAAATGCATTTTTCTCAGATTTAGATTTGTGATAATGCAAGACCCACAGAACACTTCAGACAACTAAAATATAGTTAATTACACTTTTTTTTGTCAAAGTCTGGCGTTTGGATAAACACCTAGGATGGCCTATTTGGATTGGCGTGGACCATAAGTGGACATTATGTGACTGAACTAAACATTGGGGGGTGTATTAGTTCCCCTGGGCTTCCCTAGCTCCTGGGGTTCCCAGGATAAAAGTTCAGTCTTCTGCACAATTCCCCCATATGTCCAGTGGCCCCAAATGCTCATGAGATAAGGAACAGGGGGAACATTTAAAGTTTAGTTTAGTTTATTATTTATAAAGCGTGACTAACCCTGAGGTATCTGGGCGCTTCAGCATAGTTGAGTCGTTACAGGTACAGTTGCAAAGAAAGCAGCAAAAAGCATGAAGACCAGGTTACAGATTGATCAGTATGACAACAATGGTATTACAAACAAGAAGCTGAGGAACAGTCCTCTACACAATTAAAGAGAGGAGAGTACAGAAGCCGAAGGAGCGGCAGGTAGCTGATCTACAAGGTCAAGCAAATTGGTTTCACAAAACGGTGATACATAGTAAAAGAGTGGGCAGCAGAGTGAGTTAAGTAGTAGCTAAGGTATGAGTTGGTATTGCTGTGCAAAGAGCCAGTCTTTCACTTTGGATCTGAATGTCCAAAAAGAAGATTCGGTTCTGATAGTCGGAAGAAGTGCATTCCAGCATTTGGCCACTAGCACCGGGAATCTAGACCCCCCCCCTGCAGTTTTCAGTTTATAGTTGGAGATTTTTAGGCAGTGAAGGTATGAGGATATAGTAGCTCTCAATGATAAATTCCTCCAGAATTTGTCAGTCAGGTATTTCAGGGCAGTTTTTGAAAGGCATTTATGCGTGATGACTAGTGTGCGCAGCAAGATTCTATCTCGTACTGGAAGCCAATGTGTGTCCCGTCTGATAGCAGAGATATGATTGGAGCGTGGAATATTGAGGGCAGATCTCAAGGCATTGTTCTGCAGAACTTGTAATCTATTCAGATTACGTTCAGTAGAACCAAGGAATAAGGTGTTACAAAAGTTTAGTTTGGATAAGATTAAGGCCCTGGCTAGTGTAAGGCAGATGAGCGTAGACAAGAAGGGTTTGCACACATTGATTAGTTTGTTGGTATATGCTGTAGTAGAGGCTGTGGTATTGACTTGTTTTTTGAGGGAGAGGGTGGAGGCTAAGAAAACGCCTAAGGCTTTTACTTCCTTGGCAACTTTGATGATGTACCCATCAATGTTGAAGGTTTCATAGCATGAGTCCAATCTGTTCAGAAGCGTTTGGGAGCCAACGATAAGAAGTTCCACCTTATCGTCATTTAGATATGGGCCGCCATCCAGGCCTGTATTTCCAGATAGATTTCATTTAGTATTTTGGAGTCTTTGTCGTAGCAACCCGTGAGTGTAATGAGGACCTGGGTGTCATCCTGTAATTCGTGTAAGTGACACCCATGTTATCAAGATGATCAAAGAGGAGCTTAGTGAAGATATTATAAAGCGTATGCAACACGCAGGACCCCTGCGGGACTCCACAGTAGATAGGTACTTGTTCAGCGGACGCTGTAGGAGCGAAGACCCTAAAGGAGCCCATGGTTTCAACTAGAACACAAAACAGGCAGCTATATTGAAAATGTTCGATTATAGAACTAAACAGGTGTAAGGACTTTCTTGATGTTTCAAGTCACAGTCTCAAGTGTAAATATAGCGTTCAGCAGACTTCTTGCCTTCCCAGTCACAGGGTTTTAGCACCCAGGATGCTTCTTAACTTCGTTTGGGCTTGCTCTTTGCAAAGATACTGGCCCTCATTACGAGTCCGGAGGTAGCCGTGCCGGTAAAATCGGCAGGCTTCTGCCGGACTCGTGGGGATTTGCCGGCGCCGGACTTGACAGAATTACTGGGGCATTACAGCCCGGTGGTCCGGTAATTCCGGCGCCGGCATTCCATTACTCCCCATTCCTGTGGAGTCACATAGGACTCCATGGTAATGGGGGCCGCAGAAAAACACCGGCACCAAGCAGTAATGGTGCCGGTGTTTCCACGTCGGTCTGCGGCCGGTGGCGTTATGCCCGCCGGGTCAGACCTGGCAGGTGTAACACCATACGGCCACAGAACTTGTAGTTAGCTGGACCGGCTAACTTGTAATGAGGCCCACTGTCATCCTCTGGCAGTCGGTCACCTTCCAAAGCCCATTGGTATGATGACAAGACACGCCTCTTAGCAAGTTCTTCTTACAATAGGGGATTACATCATCAGCAAGAGTTTCACACCCCCCGACTCCTTGCCAGGTAATTTACCTTCCCCCCCTTGACAATATCAGACCAAGTTAACTCCACCACCCCGGGGTCGCCAACTGGGGCCTGGGACTTCAGCATGCTCAGGCCTTCTCCCTCTAGTCTCTGTTTTCAGAAGGCTTGTTGCAACTTATTCTCCTTTTTTGATGACCACGGTCAGGGTCGGAGATACAGTTGGAGATGCATATAAATGCATGTAAATATGTTCTCTGTAAAGCGCTTTGGCATAAGGCGCTATATCAATAACAAATCATTATCATTATTATCATTATCATTATAGCCCTCAGCAGGATGGTGCTTTTCTTCGTTCCATAGGTGTTGGTTCTTTCCAGCAGCTTAGTCACTGCCTAGCGCTTTAGTTGCACCGTCTCCGATCTGGAATGCCACCATGACTGTGCCAATTCCCGTGTTCTCTTGTTTATAAGGCTGTGAATGACACTTGATTGCAAAATAACTGTCTGGATTAGTTCTCAAATTCCCTCATTATCTGCAAGTTTCAGAATCGGCCCTGTCCTGGTTCCCATTCCTGTCTCTGAGGTGCTTCAAATCTCCACTTTAATAGTCACAGATGACGTTTTTTCCTCTCTCTGTTCCATTTGGCCGGGATGATTGTCCTCGTTAGACTACACAGAGGGTTTAGATGCAGTCTGCCATATTGAAGTGAGGCAGAAGTGGATTTGGCACGATTGGTTCTGTGCTACTAGCAATGGGTATTTACCTTGTCTGTACGAGTGCACCGTGGGGCTGGGTGGTCATGAAACAAGATCTGCAAAACCTGGATCCAGCCAGAAATGTGAGAATATGCAAGTGTTTCAAAGGATAGATTAGTACTGGCGAATCACACTTTGCCTCTGAAATAATAGTTTTGTAATATTAATATTATAAAGACTAATCAGTCTGAAGTCTTCATCTGTAAATAATGTATTCCCAAAGATCAGTCAACAGGCGCGCGGCACCCGGGACTTTAACCCGTTGATATGGAGCCAATCAAACCATTAAGGTGCACCTGATGAGACAGATGATCCATTATTGGGAATTAATCCTGCAAAACATTTTTCAATGAATTCTATCTATGTAACTCGTGCGCCACATTCCGGACTAACATAACTAGCATTCAGGATAAAGGCCTTAGGTCAAAACACGCGTTGGCTGATCTTTGGGAATATATTATTTTCAGATGTACGCTTAACAAGACTGATTAGTCTTTATAACATTAAAATTGCAAAACTATTATTTCAGAGGCAAAGCGCAATTTGCCAGTACCAAGCTATCCTTTGATTCACTTGTCTGAGGACTTTGGGGGCAGGCCTTGTGGAATTGGTGACGGAGCTTGCTGCTCCATTGACTTCAAGTGGTCATAGCACACTCTCAAGTGGTTGTACCCATACACTTGTTTACTTTATGTGAGTGCTTCTCCACCAAAGGCAGTGTTGGTCCACTGGCTGGCTCTGGAATTACCAATGAAACCCACTCCACTCCGGTGACACATGTGAGAAAAGGGGCTCCAGCCTCCATTTAGCCATTTGGTACAGTTTTGAAGCAATCTAATGATGACAGAAGAGCTACAGATTTATAATCCTTTGTATCTCCTAGCGGCAAACTCATTTTTTTGCAGAGGAGAGGTGGTGTTTTTAGCGTTTATGGACCTGAGCACCGCATTTGACAAGGTAGATAGGTCAAAGCTTTGGGCTGTACTGGGATCCATGGGCTGTCCAGGGGACATATTGAGGGTGCTGGTGGATATCCATAGTGACAATGAGGCATGTGTGCGCAGTGGACCCGGAAGACACTGCACAGCGTGCTTCAAGGTAGGCTGTGGCGTGCGGCAGGGTTGTGTTTTGGCCCCAATCTGTTTTTGTTTATATATCAATGGCCTCTCGAAGGATTTGATAAATACATTGGCAGATTATTTGGTATTGCGGGGGCAGGCTTTCCCTGTCCTAGCTCATGCGGATGACACCGTATTGCTAGCCAGGATCCCGAGAGCACTCCAGATTCTGATAAATGCATACGAAGCCTTTATGAGTAATTTGTGGCTAAAAATCAACTCCAAAAAAACAACGGTCATGGCATGCATGGGTAGAAAATGGCCAGTCGCAATGTGTCCCATGCTTTGTGCCATTGAAGTCATCCCTAGGGTGAAGACCTTTGATTACCTAGAGATTTGTTTTTCGGAAGCTCTCACCGGGAAGACACACCTAATAAAACAGTCAGCTAAAATGAGCCAACAAAAAGGGGGTATTTTTCGCTTTATGTCATGGTGTGAGGGCCAACCGATTGATGTGGTATCTAAAATGTAGTAGTTCAATCAAAGGCAGTTACATTATATGGTGCTCCAATATGGGGTTTCAAGAAGGCCGATTTGCAAGCCAAAGAGAATCAATTTTTTAGGATACTTTTGGGGCTCCCTAATTCCTCAGCGTGTTTATCTATTCACAGAGAATTGGGCCTGGAATTCTGGGAGGACCAGTGGGCGTTGGCTCCGATCTTTTTTTGGGTTCGGTTGTGGGCGAATGCACTCTTTGCCATTTCATTATTAGATCTGTATTTGGTAGGGTGGGGTGAAAATGCATTCCTTGGCTTGACTCTATAGATAAAATCCTGGGAGAGGCCAATCTAAGTATTTGTTTTCCTCCAGCTGCCCTTTTACCAAAAATTGAGGTGAATTGTCACAAATCTGCTCTGGGCGAAGTGTTTACTAGGAGGAGAATGCTCTCTGAGTATGAAAATAATTTGCCTAATCTTCATACAACGATTAGTTGGCCACATGAGATCCAACCCTAATTTATTTGACACAGGTGAGGTTTGATTGCCTCCTCCTGCGGGGGAATACAGTGAACTGGAAAGGTTTTCCGCGGCATGCCCAGTGTGTGGACATAATAAAGATGATTTGGTGCATTTGTTATTGTTTTGCCCAGGGTATATTGGGATCCGGAGAGTAACGATAATTCCAGTTCTTAGGGAGACCAAGATCCATCATCATAAAGCAGCTATCTCATTTCTTCTGAGTGCAGACTCTGTTCCGGGTGCATGGGCACTGCTCTCCTTTCTGAAGAGGCAATGTATTTTAGAAAGGGGATTTTGAGGGCACAGGGTGAGGGATGATACATTTTATCCGGCAGAGCTGTAATGTGAAAAGGCATATCGTTTTTAGAGTTGTTTTAAACTTTGTCGCTACATTGATAGTATTGTATTGTATTTCATATGTTTTTTTATTATTGGACTGTTTGAAGTTGTATAATGGGGTTTTGGCGTATACTTTCAAGGGAATGGATTTTATTTCTTGTAATTGCTTGGTTTTATTTCTTGTAATTGTTTGGTCTTATGTGTTTTATGGATTTTGAATCCGAAATAAACTTCTTGATTGATTATAATCCTTTGAGAAGTAGACATGTCATGGTTTCTATACAAAACAGGAAGTAGAGCAAATTCTATAACTGAAAGTTGAGAGCAAAAGATTTTCAAGCAAGATGGAAGATTATGCAATGGTTTCAGATTCCTAAAATGAAGCTAGGAAACATGCTCCTATCCTGAGTGTGTTCCAACCTGGACTGTTGTCAATGTAATAGAAGTGCTGAAGCAAATTACTTGATTGTGTGTTCTGCCAATCACACCAGATACCTGTGAGGGTGCAGTAGTGAGAGACCGGCACACAGGTGGCATTTTTATTGTTACAGACTTTTATTAAAGAAAAGATGGGGTTGGTGAAAGGCCTCACTAGCGCTAAGGCTAAGAGGGGGTTTCCTTCCTCAACATAAATCTTAAAGGGTTTTGTCAGAATGGCAAAATAAAGATAAGTCCATTGTTATGTCAAAACCTTAACTCTCTCCCTCACACTAATAACTAAATATAAGGTGCAAAGGCGTTGTCTGCTCAGCAGGCTCTTCTTCTCAGAGTTCCAAAACACAAAGTTCCAAATGGCCCAAAAACAAATGTCCACAGGGGACAAGAGAATATTCTCCTTCACTTGACTTCTCACAGTATTTCACAAGTTCCAAGAGGAAGTGCCTACTTTCCCTTGGTTCCAATTCCTTAAGATGATAAGAGTATATCTCCCTTCTTTCGGCTTCGTCACAATGTTCACAATACCACAGGTTGTTTCCCGTGCCCAGGTTTCTCTTCCTTTTCCACAGCCAAACAGGTTTGCTCTTCTTGCCAGTACTGTAATTAAGAGTTTGCAATTGTTGTTCTTCTATGGGTGTGATTCTCAGACCAGCATGGCAAATACAATTCTCCTTCTAGGTAGACTTGGTATACTCTCCTACCAAGTACTACCTTCTTCAACAACTGTCCTTTTTATAGCGGTGCGAGCCCCAGACTTGCCTGGCTTTAACGTTCACCTTCTAGGTAGACTTGGTGTACTCTCTCTCCTGCCAAGTACTACCGATTGCAAAGCCAATCTGGTTCACCTTATCCCAGGTACTCGGACTATAAAGATGAGTACTGATGTATTTTCTCCAGCACTGCTCTTCCTTCTGGGTAGTCTTGGTTTACTCTCCTCCCAAGCACTACGTCATCAGGGCCTCATCACGAGTTGGGTGATATCCCAGCAGTAAATCTGATGGAATACCACCCAATGCAATTGCTGTTACTGCCACTTGGTCTGGCTGTATTATTGGCATTTATTTTGAGTCCATAGGACTCAATGGGGCATTTTCGGCGCAATTACTTTGGCAGTAATTGTGCTGCGGTAATTGCACTGAAAATTAGCAGAAGGTCACCAGATTTATCTCCAGCTCAGAGCTGGAGGTGAATCCTCCAACTTTCCCCCTAACTTGTAAGTGGGCGGTGCAGTAATGAGACAGTAACCTATTACCGCTGCATTTTTACCGCACCGCCCAACTCGTAATGAGGCCCATAATGAGGGATGTAATGGTATGCTAATATTTTCAGGGTCCCAGTCCCTACGTTTGGGGTATTCTCCCCCTTTTCTATCTGCCACCTCTTTCCTGCAGTTTCAGAGTCCCAGACTCAAGGCTTGGAGTATTCTGCCCCCTCCTCTGCTTGCCTCCACTTTCTCTGGTTTCCAGAGTCTTCTAGCCATCCTGCGTATCTGTGACTTCGGTCTGCGAGGTCGTCCATCTTCTCCCAGCTTCCTCCTTCAGCCGCGTGACTTGTGCTGCTTACAGCGGCCTGGCTTGGTCTGCGGCGGCTTTGCAGCACCAGTTTTTCTTCTGCGAGTCGTGTTTCTTCCCACACCCCGGGTTTGTCTGCAGTAGTTGTCCGCCAGCCTGCCATCCCAACGAGTACTTCGGGACCAGCCCCAGAGCTCTCAACCTCTTCCCGGGCATCTCAGCTTGCACAGGTGCAGCGAAAACAGTCCTCGCGGCTCCTCCAAGGAGGACTGGTTCCTGCTTTAAGTCCTTCTTCACTTTATTCATTCGTTGGGCTCAGCTAGATCAAAGAGGTTGGACTGCTCACTGTGGTGCCACGGGGTGCTCTTCTGCACTCAGCGCATCTTCGTTGCAGTAGTATTCCTCAGGATGCCAACACCTTACTTCTTTATCTCAGTATAAAAAGGAGGACAAACCTCTACCTTGTTTGCATACATAGAAGTACTGAGGGACTTAACACTTTGGAGAGGGTAAGAGGGTGAAGGAGATGGAATAGTGGTATGGATATGCTGCATCACTCCTAGGGTGTCATCCCTCATCCCATGATCCCCCTGCCCATATGATCCTCCTGTGGTGCACCGCCCCCAGGGGGATTATTAGAATGTAGCCGCACCGCCCACATGAGAAGTGTTCTCTCTCATGGGAGAAGGGACGCCATCCAAGGATTCGTCACATACCCCATAGGAGCAATCAATTCAGTAGACTTTAACATATAAGGAAATGTAAGAAAAAACATTTGTAGAAGAGCATCTAAACGTGTTTGTCATTGGAGTTGAGTCTCTATCATCATATGCAGCAGCTAATAATGTCTCAATAGGGTATTTGTGATTGACTTGTGTTACAGCCTAGCCAAATGCCTTAATACGGGATATTGGCTTTTTTTAGTAAGGGATCCAGTATCCTTGAAATGTGGGATGTCCGGTACAGTGAGAGCACTATACAACAAATCATCCTGTGAAACACAATTAGCACAGAAACATTTGTTACCTGGAAGAGTTCTTCAAGAAGCCTCCCTGTGCAGAATTTCTTAATAAGGTAGAAGAATTAAAACCAAATGTATCAAGAGATGTGATATTTAAGACCTGCTAGCAACCACTGAGAAATGTAATATGACTAAAAAAAACTAAGGAGTGTGACAGAATTCAAGACTAGTCTTAAACTAACATTTAAAATGAGGAATGACATAGCAATGTTGGAGTCGTTGCTGGGTGTAATAAGGCCCCTTAGATGTGCAATCATTGGTTATTTCTTTGCAATAAACGCTCATAAATACTGATGGAACACTATCATCCAGAAATAAATTATTGAAAGAATCAGATGCTCCAGTTTGGAGCGAGTTTGAAAAGGTAAACAGGGTTGTGAGGAAATCTAATATTCCATTTTTCCCCATTGGAGCCAATGAAGTGCTTGGACATCTACACAGAGCATTGGAGGTTGCCAGAGGTTGTGTAGGCATGACACAACATACTAGAGCACTTGCATGTTACAATTATTTTTTTTTATGAACAGCGCCAGTACTTGCCCAAATATCTGAAAAGATATCCAGCACACAAGATATTTCAGAGCACGCAGCATCACACAAACATTAAAAGAAGCAGTAAACAGGGAGGCTATTGCAATAAACACATTTGTTATGGAACTTAAACAGAATGGAAATCCATTCTTTCATATGATTGACCTTAAGTTGTCAACATTGCAAACAAGGCATTTTTTAGTGTGCGATTTACAAAAAAGTTTGGCCAGCTCCGTGCTCTTATTTTCAGATAATTCTGAGGAAGAATTTGTATTTATTGAAGAACTCATTTCGAGTAGAAATACCTTACAAAGTAGGTAATAACAGAGAGCAATGGCAGTCCTAGAGTAAGGTTCCTTTACATAATAGCGCTGTAGTACTGAATCAGATAAACCGGGTTGTGATGGGGTAAGAGTGAGAACGTAAACCAGGGCCCGTGACTGGAAGACATTACACCTTTTTTAACACCAATTACCTGGGGCCTATATTTGCAAATTGCACAGCGTAATCCTGGGGGTAGATTGCAGGAGAGGTGGGATGGGTGGCAAGTTTGGGTAGCGGGATGCAGGCATTTAGGGGCTTCTTCCATTGCTAGCAGTTGGAGTTTGAGCATCTGTGTTGAAACACCCAGAAGAAAATAAAAATGAAAGTGACTGGTACTGGTGCAGAGTTAAGGGCAGACAGATCACTACTTGCCAACTGGTTGTTGTAAGCTGATCACGGTGCCACATAGATTACAGTAGACCTTAGGGCACCATGAATTCTGTTGTACCACAATCACGGTATATTGAGGACTGACCTCCACTACTGCAAAGCAGCAGCAGAAACAGCAAACACACAACTCAAACAACAGCAATTAAAAATATTCCATTAAATGTATCTTTTCTGTGGGAAGTGTTGATGGATTGGCAGAAAACAAGCTTTGGATAAGTCGAAAGGAATTCAAACATGCAAATATCTGGCACCAGCATTAATCCAAAACATTAAAAAGTAGTATTGGGAATACACTTGGTGCTTGACGCATGCAAAGACATCTCAATCAAGAGTATTATTATGCAAAAGAGGTTGCAGGAAAGTGTACAAGGCCACAAGAAAATCATGAACAGCACAAACAAAGCTAATGTTACTATGAAGACACGCCATAGATTAATTAACTACTTACCACCAGGTGACCTACAAAAGGACTCTTTAATTATTTTACCTCAAGATTATAATATTAACTGCTCAGTCCTCCTACTTTCTAATCATATTTCAGAAGTAAATAAAGTAGCAATTGATAGGTTTTACTTCCCATGGAACATCCAATTAAAAGTACAAACGAGGTTTCATAATTTGAGCATGAACATTGAAACTGCATTGCCTTCAATGTAAATGTTGCTAGACCCACTTTTCCTTAGTCAGAAAATACCTTTCGAATGAGATCTTTGAAATAAAAATCCATTGACAAATAACAGAGATATTGAAACTTTCATGAACTTAGTTGGCGGCCATCTTAACAAAGGAATAATTGCTACAAATCTTGCACCACTGATTGACAGAATGGAAATTATTAAACTATTGGTACTTTCCAAAGACAAGACCAGTCCCAACCTGTAATCACTAAAACTGTCACAAACTTACAAATGCCTATCTACTACAATCAAAAAAGTGCTGCAATGTCCAAGTGAGCCTTCCCACCCACATGACGAACATCAGAGGTTGGTGGGGTATAGAATTTGTGTTGGTAGTATGGCAGGTCGGAAGGAGGAGTCTGACGCATTAAGGACATTATGAATCTCTGTTCAATGAAATTATATAGAAAGGACAAACTTTCGATATTGCTAAAGGGATCATCCTACCTACCTAAAGAATCCTGCCATCTGTCGTCAGGACAGCCCAAAGTAAAAATGTCCCGATCCAAGCCTAATTCTACCTGACCCTACCACTAATTTAACCAACTTAAACTGAGCCAAGAGAAGGTCTTTCTTTCCCTGGACTTCACAAAGTTCCTGATAGTTTCTGTACGGAAATGTCTCTCTCTTATACTTGTGATTATTTATACAATCCTCTTTGATAAGCTATGGATATCTCCGTCATGAACTCTTGTAGCTCTTGAAAAACACTTATGGGCTTGGTGCTCTATTTAAGCTTATGTTGCTTACACTTTATTTTGAGACAGTCTCTCACACTCTTGTCTTCACTTAGCACTCTTTCACAGTCTCTCAATGTTCCTTGGCCTCTGTGCAAGTGACCTGATCACCTTTTAGATTTTCCCACACCTGGGTTCTTTCTTTTATACTCTTTCTTCTAGTCTCTGTTTCTCTTGATAGTATTATCTCATATTCATTAGAAGCCATGCTGGGGCTTTGCTTTAACCAGTCTTTGTCTCTTTGATCAGCAGACCTTTTCCCATACTTCCCAGGTAATTGTCTCCAGTCCATCTTTATTATTCTCACAGGGTTTGTTACTTGCTTTAAGAGCTTTTCAAATAGGTAATCAGAACACTTTATTTCTTGTGTGTCGTCTTTATGAATGGGACAAGTTGCCCATATACTCTTGTATTCCTTGTATCACGTCTTTATGACAGAAATCAGATGCACTCTTCATATACTCTTGTCCCGGTGGCATCCCGTGCTTCCCGTTTTCCCCTGTACAGTCATCAGCGTAGGGAAATGTTGCAGGACTCAGCACATGCTGTGGTATTCTTTTCTGTTGTTGCTCTCTCGTTCTTGCTTTTTTTGCGGTGGCACATTCTCAGCTTACCTTCAGGCTCCAGCCGTCTACCGACGCAGGTGATAGGGAGCTTCTCGTGCTCCCACTGTGATGGTCTCAGTGTTGTTTAACAGGAGTCTCACCCACCACAAGCCGATCGTGGTCACACCAACTCCTGGATACTTCTTTCTGCTCGGGCAGTGGTTTCCTCGTTGCCGTTCTTGCCAGAGTCTCACTGTGACGTTCCTCGCAGATTTGAAAGTTGCAAGCTCTGTGGCTTACCTCTACTCTGTTCCTCCAAGATGTGATCACTTCAAGGGGCTTACCCTGCATACCATACACTCTCTTCCTCCCTCCTCCACTCGTCTCAGTTACATATACGTCTCGCCTTAAAGATACATCATCTTTTCCTCTTCCTGATAGATTCACTTTAGCATTTCCTGCAGCAAAATATAAAGATGTTAAATTCTTCTTCTCAGCACGCAGTCCCACATATGCCAATATATTGGGCAATCTAGGGAGTACTTCGTAGGAACGGGATCATTTGTCCCCTAAGGGGGAGTCACTCCTGTGAGGTCTTATTTGCTCATACCCCTAGAGAGGATATCGTGGAGTGGACTCATCTCCCTAGTCTCAAAGGAGGTGGCTCCCCCTTATGGAGAAGGGGTGAATACCATAGATTCATTACAGTAGCAAGGGGGCTACCAGAGGAAGTTACAAGGTGCACATGTACCATGACATTAGTAAAGTGATATTGCAGAATCATTACGCAGCACTTACATCAGCTATCAAGGGTATGAATGTTTGGCACAGTCTTTTTGTACTGTGCCGAAACAGCAGCTGGAAGGAACAGAGGCACAGCCTGGAGCGATCATTATCACTGTGAACCACAAATGCCACAGTCACCTGAGAGCTAGCGGAATGGCAGGGATAGGCAGGAGAGCATGAAAAAGATCCAAGATCTATTCAATAACCAATGAATCTCCAAGCACTCCCCTCTGGAGGAAATTCCCTGGGTCAAAACAATTCAAACATCCAGTTAACACTGGAAGTGAAGAGGTCCAGCTGAGGAGTCCCTCAAAGGACCAAGATCTCCTCCAGACGTTCCTGACAGAGCTCCCTTTTTCATGGGTGCCCGAAGTCTCTGGGCTCAGAACATTCGTAAGGACATTGTCCATCCCAGACAGATGGGCCACTGATAAAAACACATTGTTTTACAGAGCCCAGAACCACAGCCACATTTTATATCTGCATAGAGGCAAGGACCCAACACCATCCTATTTGTTGAGGTAGAGCGTGGCCACCATGTTGTCTGTCAGGACCAACACACATTTTCCTCGAAAAGACTGGGAGGAAGGCAACCAGGGTACACCTGACTGCCAGAACGAGCTTCAGGGACTGAAAGACATGGACCATGCGAAGGATATTCACAGCCAGATACTCGAGAGGGAAGGCCCTGCCCAGGCAGGTCTCCAAGACCACCCTGATAAAAGAGGGACTAGGACACTGAAACATGAGACTTCTTGAAGTTCAGGGAGAAGCTCACACTGTACAATGATAGGCAGGCACAGTAACAATGTGCCGAAAGCCTGCTCTAGAGAGCAAGCTCTGAGTAGCCAGTCATCCAGATAGTGCAAGTATTGTATGCTTTCCCTCCTGGGGTGAGCCACTAACACTGGCAACAGCTTGGTTAAGACTCTGGGTGCTAAAGAAAGGGCGGACAGCCGAAATCTAAATTAGTAGTGGGCAGACCTCATTACAAATCTCAGGTACGTCCTGTGCATGGCATGGATTGGTACATGGAATTAGGAATCCTGTAGAGTCAGGTAGACCAACCAGTCCTGTAGTTCGAGGGCCTGAGGATCTGAGCGAAGGTGACCATCCTGAACTTCTCTTTGTAAAGATACAGGTTCACCAGCCTCAGATTTAGGATGTTGAGCAGGCCCCCGTCATCTTCTGTAACCAGAAAGTAAAGAATAACAGCCCCCTGTCTGGCTCTGCACATGTTCGGGAGTGTGTTGATAAAAAGGGAGTAACCTTGAGCTATAACCTGCAACACTCAGGTTTCTGCAGGAATTTCACACCATTCCTTGACGAAAAAAGAAAGCCCTCCATTCCCCTACCTGGGTGGCATCCCGGGAGACCTCCTCGAACCCCGTAAGGCTGAGCTAAACGGCTATTGAACTGCCAGGTCTAAGGACTCGGCCCTGGCTGGCGACACCTGAAACATCTAAAAGGACTCATCTGCCTTCGTCTCAAAGAGGTTGTGCTCATCGAAGGGCACATCCAGCAGCTTTGAATGCAAGAGTGCCCCCCTCAGCACTGACTCCTTGCCCATGGCATGTGCAACACAATCAGCCATGATAAGGCTTGATTGCAAAATCTGGCATGCGGCTTCCTTCCCATCCTTCAGCAAGGAGTATAAGCCCTCCATCTCCTTAGCCATGAGATTCTTTGCCAGCTCAGAGATCACACTTCGGAGGCCAAAAGAGCATTTAGCCAAAGCACAGGAAGCATTAACCACTCTCAGAGCGAGATTGCCTGAAGCAAACACGTTGCGCCAAGCATCCACTATCTTGCTCTCCCTGTCTGGAAGAAGCGTGGGAAAGAGGTGTTTAAAAAATAAAAAAGACTTTATATGTTTTCAGTATAATAAACAATAACAACTAAACAACAGAAAAGAACACTGGAAAGGAGTGTCATACGGAGAGGTGGTTTTAAGGTTCGCCATAGCTCCCTTACTTCCAAACTCTCCAGGGATGTACACATGGAGAGGCAAGGCAGATATGAGGGAGCCAAGTGATGTTTCTTCACAAAGTCCTGTTCCTCCACACGGATTGACACAGGTTTCTCCCAGATCATCAACAATGGGGACCTCCAGATCCGGATTGAAAGTTTTTCTCTGGTGACCTTCATCCAAGATGTTGGTCAGTTCAAACTGAACTTTGTGCTTGGTGGGTTCTGAGAACTGCTGTGTTAATGCAACCATTGCCATCAACCTCTGGGAAGAAGAGCAAGGCCTGTCCAGAGCCGGCGATGGAATGATGTCCAGCTCCAGGAAGGTGTACAGGGCAACTGGCGTCCAGTAAGCCTGGGCCAGATCCAAGTCTGCTAACTCACCATATTACTCTTCTTGGTCGTCCCTGGCTCCCCAAGAATAATTGGGCTGCATCCCGAATGGGAAGGAGCCCCCTTCTCATTAAAAATGTCAGACATCTTTGACATAAACTTGCCCATTGGAAGCAGGGCATATGCCTGGGGGTCACCGACATCAACGCTGCCATGGCCAGGTGGACAGGTGCTTACAGCTCAACGCCTGAAGGCGAACCAGCATAGAGCTGATCAAAAGCGGTGGGTGTCAGCAGGTGTGCAGTTGTAGTTGAGAGAGGAATCCTTGCTAACTCTACTAAGTGAAGTGGGCACCACCAGAGCCGGGGATGAAGCCGCTGGCACCTTGGCAAAAGGTCTAATCTCTCTAGGACAGGATTGGGTGAGAAACAGTACCTGCAATACCAGAGCCGCATCCTTTGAGAAGTCTCTTGACCAGCGAGTAATGACTCCTTTTCTTTGATAAATAAGAGTGGTACCCCAAAAAGCCTATTGGTGGCCTATTGGGGAGCTAGACCTCTTCCAATGCTTCTTTTCCTACTTGTCCTTTCAGACAGGATTGTGCCCCTCTTCCTCCTCCTCCTCCTACTCCTGCTCCTCCTCCTCCTCCTCCTCCTCCTCCTGCTCCTCACCATCCTCCACCACCGCCACCACCACCTTCCTCCCCTCTGAGCCCAGAGACTTGTAAGGGCTTTATCTGCTGCTCTTGTGGCAAAAAGTTAACAATTGTGCAGCACTCTCCCGAAGAGCCTTAGGATACATGGACTGACACAACCGGCAGTCCTGTAGATTGTGCCCTTTCCCGAAACAGTACATGCATATCCTGTGGGGGTCCAAGGCAGAAATGTGCCTCCCGCAATCCACACAGGGCTTAAAGCATGAGACCTTCCCAGGATTAGGCATGGTGCAGAAGTATAAATTTTGCCTACGCTAACTTGCGCTCCCAAAATAAACAGTGTGTCAAAAAAGGAAACCGAGTTCACTGACCATGGCGGCTCCTTATATACTGCCCCTGACGCCATGTCCGGCATGGGGATGAGCCACTTGTTGTGAATACGCTTCTGAAGGCAGCCTGTGGTGGAGATAGAATATCAAAGATGGGAGATCTGTGGGAGGAAGGAATCCATTTCAAATAGACTAACTGATATAGGCAAGTTTTTCAGAGACACTTTGACCTGTGGAGTTAGAGAAAAGAGTGGAGCGTGTGTGATGCCCACAACAGTCCAAACAGAGGTGAATGGGGAAGCCTGTGGATGCACACTATATTGTAGCATGAGAGAAGGGAGCAAAGACAGAAAGTTGAGCAGGAGAAAATGAGACTATGATTTGGGGGTCCAAGAGAGCTGAGCTTTAGTCCAAGCTCTATCTTAATGCATAGAATAGGATGCCTGAAGCACTTTGGAACAAAGACAATTTAGATAAAAGTCAAACTGTGTGGAAGTGCTACATTCTAGGACACTAACCCAGAATTCCTAAAGTGAAATAAGAAAGTTGTTACTGTCAGGACTCCTGAGCCACGTGTGCCTTCAGTGACCAAACAGCACATGGTCCTGCCTTGGGTTTCCAGGGTCACACCCCATGGTCATATCTATGGTTTTTATAACTTGGAAAATATGGGGATGCCTGCATTCTAAGGTCTACTAATCAAAGACAATTGCAGCTGCACCACTATTTCAGCAGCATGGACACCCCCACTCGATGCTTTGTGCCTGTGAAATAAAGGCACCAGTGTATAAGGCATGTGTGATTGGCAGCCAGCTTAAATTAATCAAAGGGTCATTCACAAAGGTGTAGGAAAATAGTGGGACATAGAGGTTATCTGACAGTGATATGGGAGCAGCAGGGAAAAGCTGTCGAAAGTATAGCCCTCATCCAATCAGGAAACAGGACTTAATTAAGCAACACAGAGAAATCAGATTAGGGATTTTCTAGTGACTTGATTTTCGTAGGTTTAAAAAGCGGTGCATAGTCTTAAGATTAAAAGCCACAGTTCAGTGCAAAATCCTGCTATTGGCAAAGCTTAACAAACATTAATTAAATAAATTAAATTTAATGACTACATTTAAGGAGTTATTTCAAGTTCCTATAGCTCATCATCTAGGTAAATGACTTCAAATGTGAAGTGGCGATGGTAGCGAATACACTGAAAACAAGTTTTAGGAATGGATTATGAATGGCCTATACTTATAACAAGGCAAAAGTTGGGTTATGAATATATGCAATTTCCTAAATCTGACAGGTTCACCTGACACAGTCAAGAGAGGATGGTGACCCATCTCAATGTGGGACAGGAGTGCTATCAGGGTGTTTACCAGAGCCAGCCCTACCATAGAGGCGAGGTGTGGGAGGTGAGAGGCCCCCAATCTCTGTCCCTTTTACTTGTGCCTTGTTAAGTGAAGTAAGTCCCACCCTATTTTGCCAAAAGGCTGGCAGCCCAACTGAGAGCGAGCAAGCGAGGAACTATAAGATCACAGAGTGATCCGCACATTAAATAAGCAATCTAGATGCTCTATGTGGCATGTACTGTGAAATTGATTGCACCTTCAGTTGAACCACAGAGCCTTCTGCACATCAAACCGGCTATCCAGATGCTGGGTGTAGCCTAGAAACCAATGCTAGAAGGACTACAACTTTAGCGAACCTCCATCAGAAAGCATCAGCGAGCACAAAAACTCTGAAATTGTCTACACTTTGAGCAGGCCGCCATTACATACGAAAAGAGGGTGGGGCTTCAAGCCTGTTATATGTGTTTTCATGCCTGAAACTCGGCCATAATCAGCTGAGGAAGAGAAACAATAGAAGGGGTAGGACAAAACGTGGCACACGAAACCAGGCAGTGTGGCTTCTTTGGGCGAGGTCAGGGAAGGAGAATGAAGATCAAAAGACCGAGAGGAGGAAGGACAGTGGAGGAGGATTGCTGAAAGTATGTGCAATGTGAGGTAATGGTTGGGAGGTGAAAGCGGCTCTTGGATTTCAGAATGCGTGGAAGGTGAGTGAGACCCACAGAGGGAGAGAAGGGGTGAATGAGAAGGTGATTGGGAGAATGAAAAGAGGGAAATGGTTTGGGTAAAATGTAGTTTAGTAGTGTGGGGATGGTAGAGTAGTAGAGCAGAGAGGGGAAAGTAGTAGGGTGGAGAGTAGCAGAGAGGGGAGTGTAGTAGAAAGGCCGGGGCAGTAGTCGAGCGGAGAGGGGAGATGAGTGGCCTTGGAATAAAAAGGAGAACAGAGGTAGAGTGAAAGGAAGAGAGGGGAAGAGTGTAGAAGACATGCAAACAAGGAAATGAAGGATCGAACATCAGGAAAGCAGTACCAGAGCGACAGAGAAGCAGCATAGGAGAAATCCGGGTGATTGGAAGGCACATCTTCAGGGTAACATTCCTATTGTGAAGAATCAGGTTGGATCCACCTACATTGTTCACAGAGGAAGTGAGAGAGATAAGGGTTTTGCCTTTAGGCCATCACAGCCAGTCAGGCAAATAATAAACAGTGGGGGTAATCTCCAGTCTCCAATCTCTAGTATCTATTTTGGGGAATAGGCTGCTTAAGTTAGGGAGGGAACCGCCCAACGGAGACGAGAGAGAGGAAAACCCCAAAGGGAGCTCCTTTTCAATCTTTTCAATAAAATCTCTTGGAATTGTCCTTGATAGTTGGTGTGCTCCTGAGGCCACCTGTGAAGTAAACCTAAAAACTAAGATTCTCAGGGTCTGGTGCAGCACGTCTCAGGACACGGTGGGGTAGGTCTGCAGGCACTTACAGTGACAGTCACCACAGCGAGGCGTAAAAGGGACCGCAAATGCTTACCGCATGGCACACTCATAAATCGCAACCCAGGGGAGCTAGGACAACGTATTTTGGTGGGAGAGGGCCCAGGACCACAGGTAAATGATTCCTAAAGTCTCGAGTCTCAACTTGGGACGGCGGCATTTCTGTGCAGTTCCCTGGGTTAGAGCTGGACAGATGGCCCAGGAACACTTCCGAAGAGGCTCTTTGTGAGGGTAACAGGAGGTGCTGAGGGTAGTTGTTCCCACTACTCCAAAGGGTCGAAGCGCCCTTGAAGGTTTTCTTGGTACGGTGCAACAGCAGGGGTCCAATAGGACTACAGCAGGGTCAGGGTGCCAAACCTTGGCACATCTCTGGCAGTTCCTCCATTCTGCATTTTCATTAAGGACACTTTGCTCCTCCTGCGGTTCGGTGTGAACTTCAGTTGATCGACCTGGAATAGATGCAGAGCCCTTTCTCTTATCCAAGATTCGTTTTGCACTCAAATCCCAGATAGCCAATGGAAAATCTGCTCTCTTGCATGCATGCCAGACTTGGGTCAATCGTGGCCCACAGTGGTTCCAGTCATTCAGGCATACCAGACATACTGGCGCCAGTAGTGTGGATTGGGACAGACAGTCCCAAACCTCTTCCTGGCCACTAGCACATGTGACATGCGGGAGCCCACGAAAGATGCAGTTTTTGCAGGAGACTTCAAGCCCAAATAAGAAATACCCGGGTCTCAAGACCTGGGTAAAGACAAAGGGACAAAATGGCCAAAGGACAGAACAAAAGACTTTGTGGCACAGACATTGGCGGCACTGGCCACAGACCTGGGCCAAACTCATTAAACATGGTATGGTTCATAAAAACGAAGTAAAAATACTTTAAAAGTAAATTGCTGCCACCAGTTCATCCCAGGCACACTTGACCAAACACCAAAAATTCCTTAGAGGGTAGCTAGGGCCATAAAACAAAAGGACCTCTGTGCTCGGTACTGTAAGGTACCTGGCACATAGATAAAAAGTTACCAACAAATGGAAACATAGTCAAAGACTAAGGGAACCATAGTTTCCCAGTACTGAGAGCCTGAAGGATGTGGCAGTTTCCCCATAACAAATGAGTGAAAGCCCACCCAGAGGAGTGCAGCTGAAGGCTGTGCTACACTGGAAAAAGTCAGGTTAGGTGAGCTAAACAAAAGCAAAACTTTTGGGGGAGGCTCACAAATGGAGGGAAAATTGCACCTAAGCTAAATCTGTGCTAACACTCGCCCCTCCCAGGCCTAAGGACAGAGGGAATTAATTCATCCCTGGATGAGCCTCATGTTCAGGTCGACTAAGCATTCTGGACAACCCATAATGCTATGTTGGACACTTGGCCTGTGCTCAATGGTGAAGTCAAACGCTTGCAGGCTTATGGACCTGAGCAACTTTTGATTCTCTCCCTTCATGTTCATTAGCCACTTTAAGGGCTTATGGTCAGTTTACACATTAAAGTGCGTCCCATAGAGGTAGGGCCTCAGCTTCCTTAGGGCCCACACAACAGAGAAACATTCTTTCTCTACAATGGACCACCTGAGCTCTCTGTCCTTAAGCTGGCGACTAATAACTCCAATCGGGTGACCCTTGCCTTTCTCATCTACCTGTGGTAGTAGAGCACCTATCCCAGTGTCAGAGGCATCTGTCTGCACAATAAAATCACATTTGCACACTGGCGTGCAGGGCCCCCCACAGAACCCGCAGTGCGGGGGTCCTCGCTAGCACAAGTCCTGGGAGGGAGCCCGACTTGGAAAAATAAAATGAAAAAATATATATTTTCATAATCTTTTTTAGTTTCATTTTTTTTTTAAATCACTCTGCCTTCATAAAGAAATAATTTCTGTAACAGAAATAATTTCTTTATGAAGGTAGAGTGGCTACAAAAAGAAACTGTTTTTTTTTTTAAGTCCGAGGGCTCCCCCACCCCATGACATCGAAGACCCCAGGCTGGAGGCCTCCATGTCATGGGGGGGAGCCCAATGACTTCAAAAAGAAATAGTTTATTTTTGAAGTCACTCTGCCTTCATAAATAAATTATTTCCATTATGGTTGGGCCCTAACGGAAACAATTTCTTTATGATTTCAGAGTAATTTCAAGAAGAAACAATTATTTCTTTTTGAAGTTATAGGGCTCCCCCTTAATCCCATGACGTGTGTGTGTGCGTATTGTGAAAGGGTGTACACTTAAATGTGTTGGTGGCTACGTGTGTATGGTGAAAGGGTACACACAAACGTATGGGTTGCTGGGTAAGCGTGTATGGTGAAAGGGTACACACAAACGTATGGGTTGCTGGGTAAGCGTGTATGGTGAAAGGGTGCACAATTAAATGTATGGGTGGCTTCCTGTGTGAGTGTATGGTGAAAGGGTGCACACTTAAATGTATGGATGGCTGGGTGTGCGTGCGTGTATATGGTGAATGGTGTGTGTGCTTGTGTTCAGGGGCGCAACAAAACCTACATTTCGGGGGACTGATCCTTCAAATGTTGGGAGAGGCGCTAACTTCACGGGTGCTGGGGGAGGGGAAAACTTATTTGTGTGGGGGCATCTAACTTCTTTACACATTTTAATGAGACTATTCTAGTACAGCTTCAATGTTACAAGCAGTTAACTCTCTCCTTTAAGTGTGAAAGCACCCACTTATGAACTGCTGTGAGAATGAACGGTCTCCTGTTCCCTTTCTACCCTTGCAATGACTTCCCTGGCATGAAAGTACTAAACCCACATCACAATTTAAATTGCCAAACTTATTTGGCGTTTGAATGCAGGTACTAACAGTGAAATGCTTTACGTTTGTAATTGCTGGGCCCTTGTTAACAGGGAAACCCAGGTGCCATTTACCGTCTGGGTCCTTTTCTGTCCGGCAACTGCTTTGAAGGTCATCCAGGTTGAGTCAACATAGCCCAACATTTCTGGTGTTGAGTGCTGCGTGCTGCAGCCCAGTCAACTCAATATTGTTAAGCCCCTACTTGTGTTTAATGCCTTAATTACTTATTGGTAATCATCATTACTCCTAGCCCTATTCTTCCTTTTTCATGTACTTGTGTATGAGGCAGTACTTGTGTATGAGGCACTATGCCTCATACACAAGTACTGGGATGAGGTAGAGGTACATGGAGGTAGGGCCTGACTTAGCTACCTGTATCTTCATTACTCCTAATCGACTCTTCCTCATCCCAGTATTTATCTATGAGGCAAAGAGCCTGATATTGAAAAGTTGATATAATGTCAGCTAAATCAATTTAAAAAAAAGAGCTTTAAACATAAACTGTGTGACAGGGAAGAGGGACATGAAGGTAATTCTGGGCCAAGGAGCTGATTTTGGAGGTTGGGGTAGGGCGTGGGAGGTAAGAGGGGATGTGTGGGGGGCGGGATTGTCCGATCCATCATAATGGTTGTCCATGCCCAGGCTGAGCAGGCATGATATGTGGTATTAGTGGCTAGAGAGACATTTTGGTGCAGCTAGTCTAGTTATTCCTAGGTTTGGTAGGACTTTTGTTTTTAACTGTGCATTTCTGATAAAACAGTCCTGCTAAGTGTAATTACCCGGCTAGATTGGCATTTGGGTGCTGCCAGTCTAGCCGTTTAATGCAGAATTGTATATTTATTTGGGCATCTGTGATAAAATGATATGATATAAGTCTATTATAATATGCCTGTACACAAGTGTTTCTAGGCGCGACAAGCCAGGGAGGGAAGACAGAGGGCGGTCAAGAAAAATGATCTTACTAGACCTTGTGTCATTCAAATCGTGCAAGTGAAAAAATTAGAAATGCAAGGGAAAAGGGAGGGGGAAGTGCAAGGAAGAAGGGAGGGGAAAACAGGGCAGTAATGCTCTAAGTTCAGCCAGGGCAGTGCGGCCCTGGGCAATGCAAGGAGAAGAGACTGTAGGGATACAGATACAGCCCCTAAGTGCATTGTAGGCCGGAGGCAGTGCAAGGGTGACTGATCAAGAAAGAGCCTGGACTCAGTGAGATTCTGAGGTTAGCCAAGCAACCAGTCGGTACAGCAGATGGGTAGGTCAGGTAGGTCAGCAGGGGAGGGAGAGAGTGAAAGCAGAGGAGAAGAGGAAAGTTTTGAGCTGCTTTTTGAACATCAGGTGGTCCGTTCAAGTTTGAGAGGAGCACCAAGACCATTCCAGAGGGAGGCATCTGCAGAGGAGAGAGATCTACCCACTACTCTCTGCCTGGAGAAATATCTAGCCCTTACAGAGTTGGAGGTAGCTGGGAGAAGGGCTTGAGAAAGAAGGTATTTTGGAACAGAGCATTGGATGTAGTGTGTGCCAGAAAGCCTTGTGGACAATGCAAAGGGTCTTGAACTTGATTCTTGCAACCGCCGGGAGCCAGCAGAGAGATTTGAGGGCTGGAGAGATATGATCCCTGGGCTTCTGGCCAAAGAGAAGTCTCGTAGTCTTGTTCTGGATTAGTTGCAGAGGGCGGAGAGTAGAGGAAGGCAGCTTGAGAAAGAGGCTGTTGCAATAGTCCAGCCTAGAGAGAAACAGGGCTCTGGAGACAGTGAGCTTCTGGGGGAAAGTGAGAAAGAGAAGAGTCCCTTTGAGGGGTAGCAGCTGATAGGTAGTGGGACTTCTTGGCGACATCCGAGATGTGAGGAGAGAAAGAGAGAGTGGAGTCGAAGATGACACAAAAGGTTTTTTGCCTCACAGGAAGGCGAAGGAAGAGGGATCAAGGTGGGCAGCCAGAATGAGAGAGGGGAAAGCATGGGCTGGGGTCCCAATGAGAAGGATCTCCATCTTAATGGCATTAAGACAGAGATAGTTGGAGGAGCACCAATCCTGAATCACGGCTAGACAGTCAGGAATGAGCGAGAGATGAGAGGAGCCTGAAGGAAAGCTGAGTGCCATCCGCATAACACTGAAAGTTAGAGGAGAAGGTAGAGATCAGGTGGGCCAAAGGGGCCAAGTAGAGGTTGAAAAACCAGGGTGAGAGGATAGAGCCCTGGGGAATGCCACAGGCAGAGAGAGAGGTGGCAGAGAGAAAGAGACCAAGTTGGACCTGGGAGGGGCAGTCCAAGAGGAACGAGGTCAGCCACTACAGGCCTGATCCGTGATGCCCAGGTGCTCACATAGTCGATTGATCAGGATGGCGTGGTTGACTGTGTCGAAAGTAGAGGAAAGATCAAGGAGGATTAGGATAGAGGGAATGCTGGAATCAAGGTTAGAGAGCAGATCTTCACAGGTGTTCAGGAGAGCAGCATCCGTGTCTCTGGCAGCTCTGAAGCCAGACTGATGTTCTTGGAGACAACTTTTTTCCAAGAGTTTGCCCAGGAAAGGGGTGATGGAGATTGGGCGACAGTTTGTCAGACAGGTAGGATTGGCAGACGGTTTCTTGAAGACTGGGCGCACAAGAGAGTGCTTAAGGGGAGAGGGGAACATTCCAGTAGTGAAAGAGTGATTACAGAAATTGGTCAAGGCTGCAGCAAGGGTGTCAATATGGTCCTTGATGGTTCTGGAGGAGCAGGGGAGCACCTGTCTGGGTGACACTTTCATGGTTCAGACTTGTCTAGAAACCTTGTCATGTGTTGTCAGAGACAAAGAGGAGAAAGGGGGAGGAAAGACAGAGATGGCCAAAGCTGGGCCGAGAGAGGAAGAGGGAGAGAAAAAGGCGATAGTGGACAGGATGTCCTCCTGAGCTTTAGCAGAGAAGTGAGAGGCCAGAGCCATACAGAGGGCCTGGGAGGGAACAGGAGAGGTGGAGACCGCATCAGGATTTGCCAGTTCCTTACAGATTTTAAAGAGTTTGGCTGTGTTGTTAGAGGCTGCAGAGACCTAGGCTTCAATGTGTGCTCTCTTCTGGATGAGTGGATGAGTGTTATTGCTTCGACTGGCATTTTTGTGCAACCAGTCTAGGTATGTCTAAATTTGGCATGGCATGCTTTCCTGTAATGTTATTAAGTGTCTACACTGGTCTAGATTGTGGGATATATTTTCAATGTGGCCTGGCATTTTTAATAGCAAAGCGTTAATGTTCCTGTGCACTGTTGGTGACTTGCATGTATTGGATTGATGTTACCCTACAAAACAATTGCAAACACTCTGGCTTTTTAGCCAACTTTTCTCAGAAAGTGTGTTGTGTATTGCATTAAAACACATATTTCTATCTTTCTCCTAGTACAGTGTGCGGCATACCCCTTCAGCAGCACGTTCATACATATTGTGCAAGCGTGATAATCTAGGCCGGCCCAGAGTGTAGCACACCCTGTGATTTGTTGCCGAGTTGGGGGGGGGGGGGGGGCTCAGCATGGCTCGCCGGGGGGCCCCCACATTTTGTGTTACGCCACTGCATTTGTAGTCAGGGATCCTGAGGACAGGGGCTTGGCACAGGTAGTCGTTTAAGCCATTGAATACCCTCTCACACTCCTCAGACCAAGAGACCTTCTTAGGTTTCTTTGGAGTAGTGAGAGCAGTCAGTGGGGAAGCTATAGAGCCGTAGTCTGCCATAACATTTCAATAGTACCCAGTGAGACATAAGAAGGCTCTCACCTGAGTTTGTGTAGTGAGGGTAGGCCAGTCTTGTGCTGCATGTACTTTACTGGGTAGAGGCTGAATCCTCCCTCTACCTACTTCATGTCCACGGTAGACCACAGATCCTTGTCCATTCTCGCACTTACTGGCCATTATGGTCCAGTGGGCATTCTGAAAAGCCTGAAAAGCCTGTACTACTATTCCCAGGTTTTTCACATGTTCTTCCCAAGTGGCACTGAAGACGGCTATATCATCCAGATATGCAAAGCAGACCCATTTAGGGCATGATTCAGAAGCCTTTGAAAAGTAGCAAGTGCATTCTTTAATCCAAAGGGTATTACCCAGAACTGGGGTAAAGACCCTCTGGGGTTGTGAATGCAGAATGCCAATACCCTGCATTGAGGTCAAATGTGCTGAGGTACTTGGAGGCACCCAAGGTATCCACCAAGTCATCAGTTCTAGGCAAAGGGTGGACATGTAGTCCACAAAGAACCTCAGTTCAGAGGAACTTTCCTTTGGCACCGGAACCACAGGGCAGGATCATGAACTACCAGGGGGTTCAATAATCCCAAGATCTAACATGTTGTTGACCTCTGTCTTGATGTAGGGTCTCACCTTGTCTGACATCCTGTACCCTCAACAGATACACTGTCCCCTGTGTCAATTTCATGTCTGCACCAAGGTGTCAAACCAGGAGTCAGTGAGAACAAGGGGGAGAAATGCCTAAGCAAAGTTCTTACTTCCTCTTGCTAGGTAGGAGTCAGGTGAGGGGCCACTTTGACACCCTCAATGGAACTATTTGAAGGGCCACCTTGGAACAAGTGAAGCAGAGGTTCAGATTCCTCTTCTTCTCTGTCTGATGCCAAACGCAGTGCTGCTATTTCAACACTAGGGATGAAAGCCGTCAGCCTATGTTGTGGAACACTTTGGGATCCTGACCAGGTCTCCTAAGGTCCACTAAATAGTTTACCTCACCCAGCTGATCCACAACTATGTAATGGCCTGGCCATTTGTCCTGTAGGGCTTTAGGCCTGATAGGGGGTCATCATCAGGCTTCTTGGCCAGGGACGAAGTGAATAAGTGAAGCCTTCTGGTCATATCAATGTTTCACCAGAGCCTGACCTGCCTTCAACTTATCAATGGCCCGAGCCATCAGAAGAACCATTCTCTTGCTTAACCCCAGCACATAGTTAACTTAGTAGTGATGGAAGGAGTAGGAAGCCTCCACCCTTCCTTGACTATGGCCAGTGGTCCCCTAACAGGGTGACCAAAAAGAAGCTCAAAGGGGCCGAAACCAACACCCTCCTGAGGTACACCTCTGTAGGCAAATAGTATGTATGGCAACAGGAGATCCCACTTTCTCCTTTGAGGTTCTTCCAGAGCCCCAATCATGTTTTTGAGAGTTCTATTAAACCTCTCAACTAAGCCATTAGTTTGTGGATGGTAAGCCGATGAAAACCTATAAGTGACCCGACAGTCTTTGCACATGGATTGCATGTACTTAGAATAAAGTTGCTGCCTCTGTCTGACAACTTCTTTAGGGAAGCCAACCATAGCAAAAATGCCAAGTAATGCTTTTGCAACTGACTTGGCAGTCACAGGCTTCAATGGGATGGCTTCAGGATATCTGGTGGCACAGTCAACCAGCAACAAGATAAACCTATTGCCAGAGGATGTCTGAGGGTCAAGGGGACCAACAATGTCAATCCCTACCCTCTCAAATGGCACGCCCAGCACATGGAGTGGCACTAATGGAGCCTGGATTGTTGAGCCACTCTTACCAGAAATCTGGCAAGTGGCACAACTCCTACAATGGCCTTCTGCTTGGACCCCCATCTTGGGCCAGTAGAAATGCATGGATAGCATCTGCTTGGTTCTCTTGATCCTTAAGGCGACCATCTAGAGGAACATTATGCACAAGTTGTAGGAGGAAGGGTCTTACTTGAAGGGGGACCACTGTGGGATATTTCAACCCATGCCAATGCACCCTACTACATCCCTTTGCCAAAGGGGGAAAGAAACTGCCAAAAATGGAGGCGCTAACCCCTGTCAAATCTGCAAAACTGTGCATGGTTCATAAATCACAAAAAGGCTGAACCACCTTGCCAAACACAGGCAAAGTTGATGTCAAAACAAGAACTCCCTGCATGAGAATGCCAGTTGGTGCTGTTACCTGTGACATGAATCAATGCCACAGACGTGGGTTAAAATCCAAAAATGCCTTTAAAATACAGTTTTCTTAATCAATTGCAACCTTCAAAGTGCTGTTTTGGTGCTAATTTCAGGGATTTTCCAAGTAAACTATTGAAATGAAAGTGTGCTGAAACCACAGATCATCCAGTAAGAGGAATCCAGGCCTCACTGCCTGACAGCTGCATAAGAAAAGTAGATGTCAAACCCAGTTAAAAGTGCTTTTTCTCTGAAGAAGTTCAAAATTTGCCTATTTAAAGCATGCTTGTGAAGGGCTCAATTCTTTTAAATGTCCAAATCCCTTATAAACCATGTTTATTTTTATATGAGTTAAAGAAAAGACTTTATGGTGAATTTTAAAAGCAACCCAGTATTGGAGTTAAGTAACTGCTTAATTCTGATTGGACAGTGGCCAGCCTGAGAAGTTTGACACTTCAGTTTGGCAACCCCTTGCTACAGGAAGCGTTAATGGTTCTCGCATATGGAGCACAATGGACTCATTAGACATTCGTCTTGTGGCTGAGCCAAGAACAAAGGAAAGGCTCTGCTGGGGAGGGCAGGATGCTTCCCTCTACACCCCACCCTGATCAAAGGGATATGACAGCTGTTGTTTGTTGAAAGGAGAGAAGAAAAACTCTGTTCAAAGCAACTTTTTGGTGTTTAAATCTGTATTTGTGGTTAAGTTTGAAACTCTTTAACTGTGCAACCTAAAACAGGATAAATCTGAAAATTGGTAAATGTTAACCTAATTTCAGGCTTTTGCTTGGAAGAAACTTGTATCACTTAAGGACCAAAGTTACGAAAAATTACTCATTGAAGCAGAACTATTAATGTTGCAAGCCTAAGATTGTATGTCCATGATCCACTGATAAGCGCCCAGAAATGTACCAAATTAGAAATTATTAATCTAAACTGTTATGATTAAAATTGATAAAATTCCATAGAATGAGAAAGACAGCTCTCACAGAGATGGGGATTGAAGGTGAATATAGCCCATCAAATATGAACTGTATATGCCCGATTTTATTAGGGTACATAATTTTAGAAATTTACATTTGTGCAAAAGTTAAGTTTTGGTCAAAATCAATGTGGGAGTTCCTAAATCCCATCATAAAGATGACAGCTCTGTTCTGACTGCCAACCAAAATAAGGCAAGTGCCTGTGGCCACTCACAGCCGTGGGGGTGTCTTTTTAAATTCTGCCCACACCATAAACTTGGTGATGTCATTTGGTAGTATAAATATAGGAACTTCACAACACATAGGACACACTGCTTCCAGAACACCTCCAGATTTCCACACAACACCTTGTTCCAGAACTCTTCATCTTGTAGCTTACTCCAGACTTCTTTGAAGATCTAGATTTCTTTGCAGAATCCAGACTTTAGCATTGCTGAACTCTTTTTAGCTAAGCCCAAATTCAACCATCCCAAAAGAGTAACTCTGATTCAGTTTGGCTTGCTGCTATTAAGGCTTGCCCGCTGAAACTTGCATTCTGCAATCTGCCGTGTCCAGTGACCAGAAGGGCCAATCCAAAATCCAGTCTGAGGTGCAGTCCAAAATTGACCAGAACCGCGCCCCTGATCCAATCCCTCCAGAAGTGCCCTGCTGCCGGTAGACCTGACCCGATCCATGACCAGAACCTTGACGGTCCATTTTAATCACAAGGGACTGTAAGTATTAATAGGATGAACAGTGACCCCTAGTATATTTGCATTGTCTTATTTCAAATTTCAATCTCAAACCATCCCATCTTTAACTTCAGAACCCTAGTATTGTCAAAACCATTCTTGCACTGATTTTTCTTTCATCTGTGTTTCAAAACTATAAGTGATTAGTGATTTTGAGTAACTAAAGTAAATCCCAGAAAGGAATCGAGTATCCACCGCCTGAAGGGTTACGCTGGCCACATAACTGTGAAGATTCATGTGTGACATTCTCTTTTTCATAGTCATTAATATAGTGTAATGAAACCCACCTGTCATTTTTAAAACTGAATTTCTGTTTTTATTTTCGCGCCTACTTTGCAAAAACGCCTCTCACTAAAACCTCCATAACTTCTGCTTCAAATTTATAGATGGAAACGAAATTTCAATTCTCACTGATACTTAAGACCCTTAGTTACACCCGCATCGCAGAACAGTGTATTTGAACTGTTCTTGTCAAATATTGCATAGTGAAATTTTGCCATGAATTTGCAATTTTCCAAAGTTTACATGTGTCTTTTTACCATTCAAAGTGTTTCATCAATCCCATACTGATCTATAGTGTGTACTGTTGTTTATCTTGTAGCTCATGTTTGTTAGGACTTCTTTAGAGTTACTTTCCCAAGAATGTTTCTTCCATTTAAGCATTTTTGCATCATTTTGCATTATTTCACAAAGCCATTTGACCTGTCAGTTTAAAAGTGTCCATTTCCAAAAACGGTTTTCTCTCTTGTTTGGGGAGGGAAGATTGCATTCAACTCTAGAAATTATCTTTCATTCCTGAATACCTGCTAATTACTGACATCTGTGTAGGATTGCTCATTTGTGCCTTAAAGTACTTTGCAGGGGGAAATATTAACCTAAACTCTATCTGTTCACAAATCAATACTGTTCTAGTTCCTGTGTTTTACATTCTGCATTATCAAAGGTGCATTCAATTGCTTTACTTATTTTGAATTGTATTGTCACCACTTGGTGATTGCTGCCATATTTTATTATATATATATATATATATATATATATATATATATATATATATATATATATATATATATATATGTGTGATTTGAATATTAAATAAATTCAATAAATAAATATTTACCTGTACAAACTAGCCTGATTCCTGGTTCAGTGTGACCTGGGGGGTATTTTGAGAAGGGCGTGATATGATTGGTATATCATTCAGAATATTGAACTTATAGACACAAATAAATAAAGGTTTCATTGCGCACTACATGCTAGGGGAGACCTGGGTGTGTGCCTGATTGAAATCCTTAACACCACCAACCTCCTATGGTCACGTTCAGTAGACTCTGTGGGCTCACTGTACAGGAGCCCACCTTCCCAATAAATCCTATGTTTCCCAGGAGGTTCACCCTCAAGCTGGGAACAGGCATGTCTCCTTAGGACTCCTAGAGATAGGCACTCATGTTGGCCCTTACTAAACTCTTCGCTATCAGGAACACCCTCAACCAATAAACTTTGGAGTTCAGAATGGTCATGTGGGTAGAGAATTTCAGGCAGCACCTCTTCCTCGTCAGGTTCAGGTGTTTGGTCAACTACCTCCACCTCAGTGGTTGGTGAGTTAGGGGGTATATTTTCTTTCCCTCTTCTGAGTTTTTGACTTCCTTAGTCTTGGGTTTCCCCTTTGGTTTTGGCTCACTCTTGGACATGGCCAGATTGGGGTTGTTTTACCGTGGCAGAATGGTCCGCGACGGAAATGACTGCATGAGAAATGTATGCTATACATAAATGTTCGTACATTTCTCATGCAACATTTCCTGTAAAACAACCTTAAAACCTAACCCGTGCCCACACTCCACTCCTAACACACCCCAACCCCCTACTTAGCTTTCACCTCAACGCACAGTGTCCCTGCAACGCTGGTTCTCTTCCACTTCCGTGATTGGGAACCGGCGCCGCAGGGTCCTTTTTTTTCCTCTTTGTGTCGGGCAGCTGCAGGGGTGTTCCCTGCAACCCCCGCTCACTATACTGTATAGTATGGTGAGCGGGGTGTTGCAGGGGACACCCCCGCAGCCTTTTTATTTATTTTTTTTTGGATCAGCTGCGGGGGTGTTCCCGGCAACTCACCCGCTCACTATACACAGTATAGTGAGCGGGATGTTGTGGGGGACAGCCCTGCAGCCTTTGTTTTTCTTTTTTTTTTTAACCTACCCCACCAAAATATCCATACCAAAAACGGTTCAAACCTTTTGTAGTTCAAACTTTTGGTGGTATGTATTTTAGTCTTTTGGTGGGGTAGGTAAATTGGATTTGGTCCTTTCGGCCGAATCCACATGGCCAGGGAAGCCTTTGTTTGTGACCTTGTGCATGCTCTTTCTGCTGTGTCCCCCACAAGACCCAAGTCTCTGAAGTCATTTCCCATCAGAACCTTTCCAGGCACTTGCCTCTGAACACCCACATTTATCCTTACTACTGTACCATTAATGGTTATATTTAAAGGCATTACTGGGAACTTGAGAGGGGGGCATACGCTAGTTTGGTGGGCATCAAGGGAGCTCTGGCAAGCTCTTCTTTGTTTACCAAAGTGAAATCCACCACAGTTCTGCTGGCTGCACTAGTGCTAAGGGCAGGAGTGTCAACTCCAATGATTAGCACACTGCCTTTAAAGTAGTGCTTGGTATTATCAGGAATACTAGCATAAGCCTCTGAGACTCTAGGCTCCCAGGAACCCAGGGATACTAAGACTACTTCAGACTCTATCCCACAGGGGAAGGAGTCTGAAGAGAAAGACTCCCCTGTGATAATTTGTTCCTCCTCATAAGAGGGGGAAGGCCAGACTCACAGAGTGGACCCACAAGGTTTTGACCTTACATCTGGGGTCCCCCTTCACATGGTCACTTGCTCCACAAGCCACACAAGATCCACGGCGCCTTGGGGCATAGGGAGGCTTAACATAACCAGAGCTATGCTTGGGAGGATGATTCCCACTATTCTGAACATGTGACTTACTCTGGTTATGCTTTTTGTGGCCTTTATGGGAGGAAGTTTTATCAGATCCCCCCAACACCCTTATCTTTCTGCTTTTTCCCCTTCTCCTGTTTACCAGGAGCAGGCTTGTCCTTATGGGGCACTCTGTGTGACACCCATACATCCGCTGAAATGGCTAACATCTTTGGATCTATCGCCTTAGAATCAGCCAAGTGCAGCTTAAGCTCAGAAGTACAAGAAGCAAAAATATGTTCAAGCATGACTAAACAAATCATGCCCTTATAGGTGGTGACCTTGTAACCTTCCACCCAGCCAGTCATGTTTTTCAAGGAATCAGTTACAATGAGACCCAAATATTACCTACCTTCCTTCTTTCGTTTCAAGTATTGGGCAGGAGTCTTCCCAAACGTTAAGACCAGAGTTTGCTTCAATTTCACAGTCTTTTCTGTCAGCCTTTGACATTTCCATAATGGCACTGCAACCAGAATGGGGTAGTCGACTGAACAACCATGCCATCTTATCAGCATCCTCAACCTCTTGCACTTCACATGCATACTCAAATGCAGCTAACCAATCCATGATGTCATTCTTGTCATCATACATAAAAATCAGATCTTTTGGGAACCTTGGATGAGAGGAGGCGCTATACCCATTACCAGCTCATATAGAGGAGCCATTGGCTGCTTGTAACTCGGCAAGCTCCAAATGGTGATCCCATGTCCTTCTATTTCATTGCTTCCTCCACTTCTAGCTTAGCCATGCAGAATTCAAGCTCCTTCGGCTTCAACATCTCTTGTCTTTTGAATTACGGCAGGGCCTCGGCCTCAGAGACAGCAAAAGCAGCATGTGAATCTACATCATCCCTACCATCATCTGTCTCTTCAATGACAGCAGCAACAGTCTTGTGAGCACTGTTACTGGGAGCAGCCCAGCAGTTTCTGCACTGTCATCTGAGGGACAATCTGAGATCTGGTTTTCCTGGCCTTCTGTGATTTTTTGGATCATCTCAGCTTTTGTGCCACAGGCTGACAAGCCTCTTTCTGCACAGACCTTTCTTAGCGTTTCAGATTTTGAAGCACTCAAAGTTATGTTCGCAATTGTTTCCATGTTGTAAGTGAGGCAGGTGGCTTACTGTTAATTTTACACTAAGGTCACTGTGTTTTCTGTGTAAGTACAACCTGGGTATTTCACCAGTGCGCAACACTTGGTACCTCCGATCTTATCCCACTGTTGTACACCAATTTGTTAAAATGGATTTTTAAACCATGACCTGTTGGGCAGAGGTTTAGGAGGCCGCCCTAGTTTAGTGTAACAGGGGAACATTCTGGACAAACCATACAAATCTACGGTAGCTTTGCAGGTGGTCAAGACTAAGTTAGCACACACGCTTATTCACTATGTAACATATATACAAAAATGCATTTAGCCTAATGCTGATGAAAGGGGAGAAAATAATCAAAACCTGCAACAGAAAGGGGTAAGGTCAACCCAGATATTGTATTAGGCAATTCTTCATAGTCAATCCCTAACTTATGTAGTCCAGCCCTAAGAAGTGAGGAGCCTTGCGCTCAAAGTACAATAGTGCATTAACAACTACCCTTGCAGATAGAGTTACTTTCAGAGTTCGGGAATAGCTGGGGAGCGCAGGCCAGCCCAGCCAAGGTGAGTATCTTTTAAGGGATTCTCGTGCGTGAAAACAGATGGATGTGCCAGCAGGCTGCTGGTAAGTGATGAAAGTACTCACCAACCCTCAACACAGTCCAGGCCAAACTTTGCCAGCCCAGTCCCATTCGCTAGTAGGTTTCACCCCTGCAGTTACAGGACTCACCAGCTCTCAGCGGCTGCAGGATAGGGCGATCGTCTGTGGCGGGACACTAGCATTTTCTCAGCTCTTGAAGAAAGGAGAAGGATAGTTGTGGTGAATCACATCTCAGGACATGGTGGGGCAGGTCTGTAGGCACTTATAGTGACAGTCACCACAGCAGGGTGACACAGGAACTGCAAATGCTTGCGGCATGGCGCACTCTCATAAACCGTCACCCAGAGGAGATAGGACAATGAGTTTTGGCAGGACAGGGTCCAGGACCACAAGTTAAGCGATCCCCAAAGTCCTGAGTCTCAACTTGGGATGGCAGCATTCCTTTGCAGTGCCCCGGGTGTCATGATCTCTGCTTCCAAAAGGTCAGGGTTTTCCCAACTCCCTTGGAAGCAGATCCATAACCCAGGTTCCGAGTGCCAACCAGTCCCAATTGGGACCTTTTGGACCCAGTCCTGGCGCCAGTGGCACCAGGCTCATAAATATGCCCAGTCCCAGCGCTGGAAGCGCCGGGCTCATAATGCTTGGGTGGACTTACCTGCAGCAGACCATGCTGCTTACTTGCCTGCCAGTTGAGCCTCTGATCCTCTTCTGTTTGGAACTACTTTTCCTGTTGGGTGGGGCAGGAGCCACTCCCTAGATTCAGAACACTGGAACTCTTCTGGAAAGCAGGAACTCTTTTCTTACCTAGGCGTGGCTGTGGAAGGAGACACCTAAGCACTACAGGAGGCTATTTAAACCACACACAATGGATGAATCTTGCTTTGCGTTATTCTGCATCCTCTGCAGCAGAACGCTCATCGTGTCTTCTGCATCTGATCCTGGGCCTAAGGAAAAAGGCTTACCATCCTGAATCCAGTCTTCAGCAACACCTATAAAGACAAGAAAGAACAGGTTAGCATTACGGTCTTCAGTGACAGCTCTTCACTTACCTGGTCCATCGGCTGTCACCAACGCTTTGCGCTGCATTCCGGCATCTGAAAGACAAAGGCTTACCTACTCTTCGTGCGCTCCGGAGGTCTTCACACTGCATTCCGGCATCTGAAAGACAAAAGCTTACCAACTCTTCGCACGCTCCGGAGGCCTTCGGCGCTGCATCCCGCATCTGAAAGACAAAACAAGGTGCGTTTAAAGACATTGGGGAACTTTAATACTCACGTGCCATTACTCCTTTCCACATCTAACCCAGTGGGTATTCCGGCACCCTGCAGCCGCTCCGAACTTGTACCTGCAAAATAAAAAGACAGTTAGAGCGCATCGTGAAGCAGGCAACAAGCGCTTACTTACGTGCTTCCAGACGCTTCTATTCATCACACGGGCTCCATCTTCAACTCACTTCAGCCCATCATCCGCCATCGCCGGAACCCTGCAAAACAAGAAACATCATTACTAAAGACTTTAAAGACATTTGAATTACTCGAAACTTACCGTTCGTGCAGTAAACGACGGACAGCAGTCCTCTGAAGTCAAGAGGCCTGCTCCCCTTATCCAGTGAAGAAACTGGTTACAGCACCCTGCCCCGAGGCAGATGGAGAGCACGGCGTTCACTTACCTAAGGTGAGAGCGTTAACCTTTGGGGTTCTACAGGAGAAGAGAAAGGGAAGAAGAGAGAGACATTCAATAACCCAGTTCCTTAATCCCATATTTTCTATCTGCAGACATCTTACCCTTCGAGTCAGACATACAGTGCACAGAGGTCCAGCCCAAAGAGCCAGCCGTGTGTTACACATCACCTTTGAAGATACGGTATACGCCCAGTCAAGACCGGCGCCTCTACGGGAATCAGGTGAGCGTTACACCGGGTTCCGGCTGGATAGTTCACTGGATGGTCCAGGAACACGTCCGAATTGGCCTTTGCAAGGGTAAGCAGGAGGTGCCGAGGGTAATTGTTCCCACTACTCCAAAGGGTCGAAGCGGCCTTGCAGGCCTTCTTGGTAGGATGCAAAAACAGGGTTCCGATGGGACTACAGCGGGGTCAGGGTGCCAAACCTTCCTAGGATGTCTCTGGCAGTTCCTCAAGTCTGCACTTTCGTTAAGGATACTTGGCTCCTTCTGTAGTTTGGTGTGAACTTCAGTTGATGGTACTGGAATGGATGCAGAGCCCCTTCTCTTATCCAAGATTCGCTTCACGCTAAAATCTCAGATAGCCAATGGAAGATCTCCTCTCTTGCATGCACGCCAGGCGTGGGCCAATCTTGGTCCACTGTAGTTCCTGTCATTCAGGCATATGAGACATACTGGCACGAGTAGTGTGGATTGCGACCAGACAGTCCCAACCCTATTCCTGGGCACTAGAACACGTGACACACAGGAGCCCGCGAAAGATGCGGTTTTCGCAGGAGGCTACATGCCCAAATAAGGAATACCCGCGTCTCTCGACATGGGTGAAGGCAAAGGAGCAAAATGGCCCAAGGACAGAACAAAAGACTGTGTGGCACGGACATTTTCGGCACTGGCCACAGTCATGGGCAAAACACAGTAAATGCGGTATGGTCCATAAAAACAAAGTAAAAATAATTTAAAAGTAAATTGCTGCCACCAGTTTATCCTAGGCACACTTGTACAAACACCAAAAAATCATTATAGGGTGGCTAGGGCCATAAAACATAAGGAGCCCTATGCACGGTACTGTAAGGTACTTGGCACAAAGATAAAAAGTAAACAAGAAATGGCAACATAGACGAAGACTAAGGGAAACATAGTTTCACAGTACTGACAGCCTGAAGGACATGTCAGTTTCCCCATAACAAATGAGGGAAAGCACAGAGGAGTGCAGCTGCAGGCTGTGCTCCACTGGAATAAGAAAGGTTAGGTGAGCCAACCCAAAGCAAAACTTTTTGGGGGTGTGGGTGGGTGTTCACAAATGGAGGGAAAATTGCACCCAAGGGAAAACTTTCCTAGCACCTACCTACCCATTTGCATTCCCCAATCCTCTTGCCAGGTAACGCAAAACCCCTTAAACCAGCCTTCCCCCTTGGACTGCTATGTGGAAGTGCAGTTAGCACAAGCTGGTAACCCATGTCAACCAGGGTGGGGTGGCCAGTGGTGTGTGTGTTCATTTTGGTTTCGTTGAGTGTGCAGTAAATAATCATGCCAGAATCACAGGTCAATTGAAACCAACCACCAGAGCAGAATAGACTTAACCAACTCAGCTTTGGCTGATGCTGCGGGACATGATGGAAGCCTAATGAACATGCTGTGGGACACACTTTGAAATTAGGCAACATCTAGGGATATGCCAGCAGCCTTACCTACTAAAGTGTAAACAGGGGCTGTTCAGATCACTCCCCTACAGAGAGCTGTGACATCCCCCACAACACTCTCAACCAAGTTATACATTGACATAGTAGCCCCTGACTGTTATTGCTCAACCCGCCAATGTAAGACTAGGAGATCCAAAGAGGTTTACAGGCGATCCAATAAATTAATAGTTTCTCACCGTAGTGACTAACGTACTCTTAAGTCCATAGTCCCCTTTCCTCCATACTGTATGGGGGTCCCTTCACCAGAAGAAACCTTCTTCCCCTTTAAATTTAGAGGCGCGCGGGGCGTGTCCCTGGGAGCATGCACTTGCCTGACTCCGCCCACCGGCACCACTCCTCAGTCTTCACTGACAATAATTAACAATGCCTAATGACTCGAGAATTATTAGGGGGGGAGCATGGTGGGACGTATGGAGGAAAGGGGAATATGGACTAAGTGTACGTTAGTCACTACGGTGAGTAACTATTAATTACTCTTGCGTCCCGTCCCCTTTCCTCCATGCTGTATGGGCAATTACAACTGAATGTAGCCCTAGGGTGGAGAGGAGACCCCTCCTTAAGAAAACACCTGTTAGGGAGAATTCTTAAAATGTGCTAATTTCCCTTACCTTTTAAGATCCCCAACAACTTTGCTGGATTTCTAGGATTTTGTTTTTTTTTACCTGTGAAGAGTGTGAGCCTTTTTTCCCACTCTTTCATGTATGTGCCAGTTACTTTTGTGTTCTTTGCTTATGGAGTTTTAAAACAACACCAGAGGCATCATCTTTTTCTGTGTGTCTCACAGCACCTTCAGTGCAGTGGCACAGGGATGTCTCTCAGACTTCTCAAGGTTTAAATACCTTCTCTGTGACTGACTCCTGTCTCCCAGAGCATGTAAAGTTAAATTGACTTTACTAGTGTCTTTAAATTTACAGACCGAGCACACACTATCTTCCTATAGAGTGCTGGAGGTGTTGCCTAGCTTCCCCGAGTCAAAACACTCATGTAACAGTCAAATGTTACCCTTTCCTACTTTAAATGGCTGGTGGCAGTGGTTTAGATCAAACTACCATGATTTTTCCTGACCGCGAACAATCGGGTCAGCCATGTTTTTCAAAATGGCGCCCAAGACCTATCTGTAAAAACAAACTCTGGTCATCTTTTTCCGCCATTTCTTTTAGGAAAGGTCCTTCTTGTGTTTGTCTCTGCGCGCCAAGCCAGGTTTGGTCCCTTTGTTCATTGGCCTTTGGCGGGCTTCAGTGCTCAAGCCCTCCTCTGGCGCCTGAGTGTCTGGGGTGGACAGGATGTGAGGGAGGTGCCCGAAACTCCCTGTGCTTAGTCTCCTAGGAGACCTGGATGCACTCTGGCGTGATTGGTCGGCTGACTGTCCGGAAAGGACAGCCACCCTGCTGTGTGAGTGACAGCCAGGCTAGAATTAATGGGGGAAAACTGTTTAAAAGATGGTCTCTGGGACTTGGGATGCAGAGTCGACCACTGGAACGAAAGAACTGAAGACGAGCTGAAGGAAGAGGACTGCTGCAACTCCTGGACGACCGGTGAAGCCCTGCTGTTGGTCCGAATTGCCTGAAACTCCATCGACAGAGAAGCCCCTCAAGGTTAACTTCTTCCCTTGAGTTTGAGGGGAACAACCAACTCGCAAGCCACCTGGACAGCGTCCCCATCTGGTCGAATTTTCTTCAGAGTGCTGTTGAAAACCAAATAGCCAGAGAGAAGGAAAACCAGTTCATGGACTTTAAGGCACTCACACCTTAAAACAATGTTTTGCCAAGCTTGTGGCCTCATTCCTGGGCAGTGCAGGAACCTCCGACATCCTCCTTCTTGTCGCCCTGACTGAAGCTCAGGAACAGCGATATCTGGTCGAACTGCCAGAACAACTGCCTCAGCTACAGCTCTTCTTCAATCTAAAGGTACTGTGCAAACGCGGTCCGGAAATCTTTTCGGCCATTGCAAACGTTTGTGGAACTTTCCCAACTTAGAAGGCTTGTCCTTCCCTAAACATTCCTCAAACTTGTCGCCTAGCCAAATTCATCTAAACTCTGTGGCAAAGGAGGCCACCAGGGGGCGCGCAGGCAATGGCTGCCTGATTGTGCTGCTCCCGCCGTAGCTGGGCTGTAGCAGGGGATTGAGCCCCCCCGAATCCCCCCAGGTGGACAAAGCAGGACGGAGGAGCGCGAGGAACCTCCCGGGCACCCAACGAGCGAAGGAGCGACGCTCGGGGGCCCCCGGGACCAGCGAGAACGAGAACCGCAGTGTCAGGCGGGGACGAGGCTGCTCCAAGCCTCGGCGACCGCGGCGCCGAAGAAGCGTGGAAAAGCCCAGGGAGGCCGCGCGCACACGGAGGGGGCGCCCTCCTCTCCCGCCTTTCTCGACGGATCCCTCGACCCGATCGAGCACTTGGTCCCGCAGTCGGGGACCGGGGCAGATTGCGGGGACCGGATCGATCGATTGGCAGCTACGCACGGTCCCCGGGAGCGAGGCCCCCGCCAGACCTTGGTGGGGCGTGTGCCCGCCCGGGGACGACATTGTTTCCCCCCCACACTTGGGGACGGAGGTGTGGTGATTTGAGGGGGGGAGCCAACGTATCCTGTGGCCCACAAAGACCAGCGGTAGCCTAAGCGGCCTGCGGCCCCTTCGGCCCGGGTGTGAAGCCCCTGCCTGGAGACGGTGGGGCGTGTGCCCGCCCGGTGAAAACCCCCTGCAGCAGCACACGACGGTAAGAGAAGGGTGCGCCTCGCCCCGGGGACCCCTCCCCACCCACCATCACGCCCCCGATCTGAGAGCCCCAGGGGGGGAACCACTGGCTAACCCAGGGGGGAAGCCCGATGGACTGGCGGCAAACTCTACAGGAATTCCGCTTTCAGGAAATGGCGTCCAGCAAGAGAAGCCCAAGCCCCCCCAAGGGACTTGCACAGTCGGAGACCCCAGGTCCTCCCACGTCCGCCATGGAAAGAGGCTTCGCCTCCATATTACAGGAGATCAGGGACATGCGATCAGACATTGCCCAGAAATTCGAAAAAATAGATCAAAGAGTGGACAAGGTCGAAGACAGACTGTTGCAGGTTGAGGCCAACCAGACATCATCGACGTCCCTAGAGATGGATCTAGGACTGAGGATAGCGGCCCTGGAGAAAAGGGAGGAGGAAAGGTCCAGGCAGATGGACGACTTCGAAAATAGGGAAAGGAGGAACAATCTCAGAATTTTTGGGGTACCGGAACAGGAGGGGAAACGGAGAGAGACATTACCCGCGCGGTGAGAGACATCATCACCCTCCTCTTTGCCGAAGAAATGACCACGGAACCCACGTTCGATAGAGTGCACAGAGCTGGGGGGAGAGCGGGGGGCCCCCGTTCTATCCTGGTCCGGTTCCACTATTAATCCGAAAAAACAAAGGTGTTGGAGGAAGCCAGGAAGGCTCGGGAGATCACCTATAACAACGCTCAGATTTCAATCTACCAAGATCTCTCCACCTACACCCTGGCCAAACGCAGGATGTGTCGCCCACTAACACTCCTGCTGAAAGAAAAAGGGGTCCGCTACCGCTGGGGCTACCACTCTTTGACCTTTGAGTACATGGGCTAGCGGTCAACCCTGACCACGGAAGATGACATACGAGTAGCCATCCAGGACTACGTTGTGGACTTGGACCCCAGGAGGGCCCCGTCGGGACTGGGGAGGGACACCCCGGGGAGCCCGGGCCCGTCGAAGGACAGGAGACGTAAAACTGGCGCAAGGAAATATAGGAAAATGAATACCCCATCGCCAGTCAAGGAGGGGGAGCGGAACGATCCCGAGGATTGAGACCTGGGGAAACCCACCGAGTCATGTGAGATACACAGAAAAGCCAGCGGATTCACCATTAACAGCGTCCCTACGAACAGCAAGTATGGGGGAGCCATGTAGGGGACGGCACGGCTAGGAGGGAGGGGGGGCTCACAGTAACACGCTTTCCACAGAATGCCCGGCTGCGGCGGGTAAGCTGGTGGTTCGGCCAGTAGCCAGGGATGGCAGAACTATTTGGCCGGACGCCGGGGAAGGGGGAGGGGGGACACAAAGTTGGGGTTGTTCAGTTACGGTTTAGGGAAGGGGGGCAGTTGGGGTTTTGTTCTTGGCCCACCCGGAGGGAAGTCGAACCAAGGGAGCACGCCAGGAAGACCATGTCGAGTACGTTGACGGAGAGAGAAGAAGTCTTAGATTATGGCTGACAGTCTGCCCCCCCCGGGTGTGGGCTCCCTAAATGTACGGGGCTTAAACACCCCCACGAAGAGATCCCTGGTCTGCAGGGAATTTAGAAGGGCCAACCTCGACTTCCTCTTTGTGCAAGAGACTCATTGGCCGCGGGGTAACAAGCCCAAAATGCGGGGAGGAGGAATAGGGGAGGTCTTCAGTGCCTCCTATAAAGGCAAAAAGAGAGGGGTTGCCATCTTAGTATCGAGGAATACAGGCTTCGAGAACGAGGCCACGCTGAAAGACCCAGAGGGCCGCTACCTGATGTTACAGGGGTCCCTTCAGGGGGCCCCGCTCATCCTAGCTGTAATCTATGCCCCAAACGAAGGCCAAACCCTATTTTGGGAAAAGGTAGGGGACAAACTCAAGCACTTTGTTCATGGTTCGGTGGTGGTGGTGGGGGACTTCAACATGGTCCTGGACCCAACCCGGGACAGAAAACGCACAGGCCCGCATCCCTCCAGGGCATCAGACGAGACCATGGCGCGTAACTTCCAAGGGGTTAATCTAGACTTGGGACTGATGGACACGATCCCGATCCCCAGAACGAACACCCCCCCCCTTCACATATTACTCAGCCACCCACGCATCGTTCTCCAGGATAGATTATATCTTGGTGGACGAGATCCTGCACCCATTTACCTCAGGCCATAGGGTTGATCCCATTCCCTGGTCCGAACACGACCTGGTCCGAATCACGATAGCAAGGGGAGGATTAAGCGAACGCAGGGGGAGGTGGAAGTGCAACGACTCCCTGTTAAAGGACGAGGTACTAGCCCAGGAAGTTCTTGAGGCCATCACAGATTTCTTTAACCTTAACGATAATGGGGAGGTAGGTGTACATACCCTATGGGATGCCTTTAAGGCCACTCTACGAGGAGTCCTGATCAAAATGGGAGCCCAGAAAAAGAGGGAGAGGGAGGCCCAGGAAAGACTAATGAGGGAGAAAATAGCCCAACTCCAACCGGGGGGGCTCCCCACGGTCCCCTTGGACCGAGGCCAGGTGGCCGCCCTGGAGGACTGTAGACTCCAGATGAGGGACCTCCTCCTCCACCAGACAGAGAGAAGCCTTCAATTGGTCAAACAAAAGTATTATGAAAAAGGGGACAGGGCGGACAGGATTTTAGCTTGGAAGCAGAGGGAGGTACAGAGAAGCAGATTAGTGAAAGCAGTAAGGAGCGAGGGGGGGGAGATAGGTTACGACACAACCCACATTGGGGAGGCCTTCCGCCAATACTATGAGAAATTATACTCGTCCGAACTTAACGGGAGGGAGGCGGAGATTGAGGGGTTTTTGAACTCAATACATATCCCGGCCCTATCAAGGGAGATGGTGGAGGGTTGGAGGGCCCGGTGACGGAGGAGGAGGTGGAGCGCGTGATCAGAGTGATGAAAGGGGGTACTTCCCCCGGCGAGGACGGCTACTCGGTCTATTTTTATAAGAGGTTCTGCTCAACCCTATCCCCCTACTTGGTTAGGGTATTCAATGCAGTGCTGGAAGGGGGACCCCTCCCGGACTCCATGATGGAGGCGATAATAGTGGTGCTCCCCAAGGACGGTAGGGACCCCTCGGAGTGCTCCTCCTACGGCCCAATTTCCTTGCTGAACACCGATGTAAAGATCCTGGCCAAGGGGATCGGGGGGCGATTGGCGGGGATCCTTCCAAAGCTGGTCCACGGAGACCAGGTGGGGTTCATTAGGGGGAGACAGGGCTCTGACAATATCGGAAAAACCATAGACTTGTTTCACTACACCCAGGTGTCAGACCTAGACGCGTGCGTCCTGTCGCTCGACTCAGAAAAGGCATTCGACAGGGTGGAGTGGAGATTCATGGAACTCACCCTCCAGAAAATGGGCTTCGGGTCACACATCATGGGTTGGGTGGCGGCGCTATATAGGGCTCCAAAGGCCAGGGTTCAGGAGAATGGCAGGCTGTCAGGGCCTTTCCCCCTCTTGCGGGGAACGCGGCAGGGTTGCCCACTCTCCCCCCTCATCTATGTCCTCACCATGGAACCCCTGGCCATAGCGGTGAGAGCACATCCAGATATCAAGGGGATCAAGAGAGGCGAAGTAGAATTTAAACTCTCCCTGTTCGCCGAAGACATGCTGGCCTACCTGGTGGACCCGGGATCCTCGCTCCCCCCCCCTTCATGTCCCTGATGGCTGCATATGGTCGCCTCTCGGGGCTCAAGATCAATGTCTCTAAATCAGTCCTGCTCCCCATGAGAACGAGGGACCCGACCCTGGACCTCCTGACCAGCCTGGGAGGGATAAAAGTGGGGAGGGCTTCCATCCGATACCTGGGCGTCCTCCTCACCCGGGACCTCTCCAGCCTCGCCCCAGCTAACTATGACCCTGTAATGGCAAGGGTCACTGCGGATCTGAGAAGATGGGGGTCAATGATCTTGTCCTGGTACGGCCGCATGACGGCGGTGAAGATGAACATACTCCCGCGCTTACTATATCTCTTCACTGCCCTCCCAACCAGTGTGCCCGACCAAACCTTCAGGGTCCTTCAGAATGCGGTGCGTGGGTTCATATGGCAGAGTAGGACCCCGAGGACAGCAAGAGCGATCCTGACCCTTCCAAGGGAGGAGGGAGGGTTTGGGCTGCCGGACTTCCGACTCTACTTTCGCGCTGCCCAGTTGCGCGTACTTCTCGAACACATGAAGGAGGGGATGGGTACATATTGGACGTACTTGGAGGACATGGACGCCCACCCACTCAAGGTCAGGGACCTCCTGTGGGCCCCAAGCAAATTCATTCCGAATAGACTAAAATCACACCCAACGTTGGGAGTCCTCTGGGCGAACTGGCGGGAAAGCCCCCAGACGGCGCATCTAACGTCATGGCCGTCACCGATGTCATCGCTCTGGGGTCACCCCCTCAGACTGGGAGGCAGAGGGTTCCGCAACGCTCAATCCTGGTCCGACTCGGGAATGGAATGGGCGGGGCAAATGTTCAAGGAAGGGGAATTCCGTCCCTATGAGGAAATGAGAGAAGCCCTGGGGCAGGGGACCCTCTCCATTTTTGAATATCTCCGCCTGAAGGGGATTTTGTGCGACCCATCCTGGGGACTGAATTTGAAAAGACAGTTGACCCCCTTCGAAAAACTCGTGGACACAGCGACCTCCAGGAAGGGGGCGGTATCAGGGATGTATAGAATATTGAACACTGCCAACCTGGGGGAGAGGAGCAGGTTCCGTACCTTCTGGAACGATTTGGCGGGGGAGGAGATCTCTGAGGACGCCTGGGCAAGGATATTTAAGATAGCTTTCCATGGGAACTTATTCACAGCGGACATGGAACACAATTTCAAGATCTTGCAGGGGTGGCACAGGGATCCTGCAAAGTTGGCGAAAATGTTCACGGGAGTGTGCCCCGCATGTCCAAGGGGGTGTGATCAGGTTGGCACAAGAGGTCACATGTGGTGGCACTGCCCGAAAGTCCAGACATATTGGGCAGAGGTACGGGGCTGGATCGCTGAAATCACTGAGGAACTGCTCCCCCAGAACCCCCTAACAATGTTGCTGGGCCTCCCCCCAGAGGACACAGACATATCCAGATACCCAAGGATGTGGGAAACCATGTTGAGGACGGGGAGGGTGGCCCTGGCACAAAAATGGAAGAGCCCGGAGACCCCATCGAAGGAGGTCTGGTTGAAAAAGGTCAAGAACATGTTTCTGATGGACAAACTAACGGCAATGACGAATAACAAGTTGGGCACATTCCAAGCGAACTGGTTCGGGGTACAGCAGACCTGGGGATGGGACGTTCATTGACTCACGAGGAGGAAAGAAGGAGGGAATGGGCGCCCACGGCCCGGGGTATGGTGGTCGACGTACAGCCACAAACATAGTCAACGTACAACTTTTTTCTCGTGCTCCGGACAAATAAAACTTCCGCAGCGTCTCCCCAAACAGGGAGACCCATCTGGGTCAAAGTTTCAGGGGGGGGGGTCTGTTCGGGGAGGGAGAGGGGAGGGGGGAGGGTTGTTGGGCCAGTTATTTGTATATCTTTTTAAATTTGCCTTGAGCCCTTTTGTTGTATTATAAAAAATGCTAATAAAACGAAGTTTAAAAAAAAAAACTCTGTGGCAAAGACTTAACCGTTTACTACCAGAACTGTGCTATTCTATACAAAGACTCTGAACCATTGACTTTGGCCCAGGCCTATGAACTGAATTGCTGGTTGTAGTTTACTGAAACCCTTTGCCATGCCTATGAAAGTATTTGGGCTGTCTATTCTTATAACCTCGTCTTTTTACCCCTTTTTAAAGTATCTGAAGTGCCATTTTTCTCCCTCTTCAGGGGAGCTAAACTTGTTCATTTACTTATCGGTTGTGTATTTGTGGTTTATTAGTGTGTGATATTGAGCTGCTCTTGCTAGTGTAATGTTTTCAAATTGACTGTGTAAATAAATTTATATTCTTTTACCAAGAAACCTTGAGTAAAGTGTTTGTTTGAATCACTGTATTTGTTGGTCCTATGTGGGACTTGTTCTACTGCTAACTCAACTGTTGAGATAAGTCTGACTGCTCAGCCATCGTGACCACTTTACTGTGTAGTACAGGCTTGTACCAAAGCTGACTTTGTACTGACACTTGTAGTCTTAATTGCATGTAGTGTTCCCAAAGAGTACTGCATGTGTTTTTGCCTAACACTGGTGTACAGTGGTTTCGATAAAGTATACTTGTTACATTTAGAGTGCTACTTTTACCTTTGTTCAAATAACACTCACAAGGCTAAGCAACACTAGAGAAGCAATTGTTTTATCATGACAGATATGGAAAGCTACAGACAGGAGACCCTAGTCACTTTAACTGTTGATCAATTGAGAGATATATGCAAAGCTAGGAATCTCACTGTAAAAGGCAAACATGTTGAATTGATAGAAAAGTTGTTAGAATACCAAAGTCTGAGGAGTGGGTCTGAAACCCCACCCCTGCAGGAAATGTGGAAAATGTTGATGAGGATGATAATATGTCAGAGCCCACCTCCAATGTTATGGATGAGTTAGATGAGGCAGAAGATTCTCATAATGTAAGCCCTGTTTTACCTCTACCTGCTCATAGGCCTCAACCTTTGACCACAGGGACCCCCCACCAGGTCCAACATTAAGTCCTGAATGTGTCTCTTTAGAAAGAATGAGACTTGAGTTAGAATGTAAAAGAATCCAAGCTCAATCTGAAAGTAAATAAGAACTTAAACTCAGAGAGATGGAGTTGAATCATGCCCTTGAAATGAAAAAGTTGTCTCTTGAAACTGGTTCTCTTCCCGAGTCTTCTAGGTCTTCCAGTCCTAAGAGGCCTTGCATGCCCAAAGATGTGTTAAGGAGGTCCCAAACATGGCCTGCACCACTACCCCTCATTTCGAGGTACCAGGAGAGTACTCACCAAGGTATGTGACGCAAGAGGAACAAATGGACCAACAAAGAGCTGCACTGGGACTCTGCCCAGTGTACATCAGAAGATCCATACCTGTTGAAGCGCTCATAACCAGACAACCCTGGGCAGCACGGTACCCTATCAGACAGCCGTACCAGCCGCTGATATGAAACGAAGAGTACATACAGACGGTCCACGAAGAAACCCAAAGAGCATTAATGGAAGGCCAGTGGAAATGACACAAGGGCCTGGACAGACTCGCAGATGAACGAAAACCGCTATCAAGGATAACGCGCCAGTGCAAGTAGCTATGGAAATAGATGTAATGGACACAGGAAAGAGACGATGTTGAAACGTTGCTATGAAACAAGATGGAAGCAACCAACCAGTTAATGCATGTAAATAGGCTTGGAACGCAAGAAGCTAAGAAAACGGTACTTCTTGCCATGCTTAGTAGAAGATTAGAGCGGCAAGCGCCAACCATATATCTACCTCAATAAGGCACATTATACAAGTGCAACTCCATTTTGTAAAGCAGAAATATACCCAGGCTGCCAGAGGCCTAACAGGCCAAGTTTCGTAACCCAGCCAGAGGCAAGAGAAGGGAAGAGCAGAATCGAAACTCAGCAAGAAGTAGCTCATGCTTGAGAATTCGAGGTCAACTCCAGGAAGGGAGGAGAGCGGCAACTCCGGAGAATTGAAACTTAAGAGCATACCAGCCTGCCTCGTGAAGGTCAAGATAGCGAGGCAGGTGGCGAGGCTAAAGAAGAATCAAATACACGAAAAACTGGAAACTGAAGCAGATTCATGGTGAACAGACACGTGACCAGCCAAGCGCAAGGAGGCACCAACGTCTGATGTCACCCAGAACCCGAGGGTGCCATAACTTTTCCTGATAAGAGGCTACAGTTTCGAGGCCATACCCAGCCAACTAATTGACACATAGCCCAAAGATACTGATTGATAGAAAGGAGGCAGGGTGAATCTTAGGACACCAGGCACCTGGGTGTCCATCCTGCATTCGGCTAATTAAAAGTGGAGATTTATGTCTAGGGGTGTAACCTGCCCAATCACAATGAACCAAGTTATCTAGGGTCCTATATATCGTAGAACCAATGAGACGTCGTACTTGCAGTGACAGTGCAGTGCAGAGGTGTAGACGCCCACCCGATAAGAGTTATGCAATCCGCATTCTCCATTATCATATACAGATATAGCACCTATACTTAAGTTACCTTTCCTAACCAATTATATTGCATGACGAGTTTTGTAGAATTAGACTTCAATGATGACGAGATTGGTACATAAAAGTTACTGTTCAACTGAAGTTCGAGGAAGTTGAAGAGAGACAGGTGATCGCAACGATGCTGATTTCCATTTGTTTCCCTGTTTAATGTACATGTCATTAAACGGACTTCCCTTTGCCAAATTATTGAGTCCTCATTATTGGGTCGTGTTGGAGTAAGTGAATCCTGCACCCCATCCCTCACATGGTGCAGCTATCTTGTCTTACAGGTTCTAAGGGTGAGCACTGACCTATGGTCCCGTCAGTGGATTTCTCCTCTCCTGAACACTTGGTAGCGTGAGGATGGTTTCGGCCATCGATTGATTATTGATCTATATATTTTAAGACACCCATAGACCGACGGCACTAAGTAACTCTAGGCCTTCAGCAATATCACGAGTCCTTTCGACATTCCGGCTGAGTAGACTGAGAAGCTTCCCGTGGACAACGATAGTGTAAGTTCATAAAAAATCTGCAGTGGGTCTGGAGGAACCTGCCTTTCCAAGCATAACCCTTCTCATTCCCACGGGCAGCCAATCGGACAAAAAGACCGCAAGAAGCTGTAGAGGAAGGGGCGGTGATTCCGAAGCTCCAGAGAGGAAAAGATGTGATCGGTGAGTGAAACAACGAACTTGTTACTTTGGCAAATGTCTTGTAGGAATTAGAACAAATAAGGGAAAGGTAACAGTGGGTGGCGGAGAAAAAATAAAATAGTCAGAACTAGAGGAAACTGTATATATATAAGGGGTTAAGGACTCGAGTATAAAGAAATAACGTAAGGATACCGGGGGGGGAACCCAAGGAAAAACGTAATGATACCGGGTGGGCACCCGAGAGAGAAACGTAAGGTTACCGGGGGGCACCCAAGGAAAAAACGTAAGGATTCGCATTGTTCCTGCACTTTAATACAGCAGTCAGAAGAAACGTGAACTCATAGCCCATATAATAAAGGACAATTAGACTACAGTGACGTTTAAAGATGCATCAAAGGAGTTTGTTTAAACTCCATGATGGAGTATTGATTAGAAGGCAGGTACATGTATGACCAGCTGGTGTCCGTCTAGTCTGTCACGTGTCTGTCATATGTGTTCTGTTGTACGTCAAATGTAAAAAGAACTGTATCATTGATTGCTTGAAATGTTTTACGTGATTCCGTAACTGAGAGGGAATCGCCAGTGGATTGATATTCTTTAGTAAATTGAGAGTATCAAATTTTGGCGGGAAGAGAATGGATTGGAGCTTGCGTGTTTGGTGCTCACTCATACTATTGGAAGGATAAAAACTGCATAATTATTGTTGGTAGGGAAATTGAGAATGGAGGAGGTTACCCCACTTGCACATCTGTGCAAGCAACTACTTAAGCATGCACCCAAGTTAAAAAAGTACAGCATAGAGTGGGTTAAGGGTACCGCCCACAAGATGTTTATGCCTTGGCCACAGAATGGGTCCCTATCTAAAGCCGTCTTACAACACATGACGACTTATCTACATGCCGCATATGCAGGCAAGAAGCTAGAGAAACGTCTTGCTGTTCTAGAACTGTGGAAGATGTTTGAGCAGACGAAGGAGGAAGAGTCTCCTGCAGACTGGATATTAAACGTTTGCACGGGGCCACCAGCCCCGCCTAAGCCAGTCATTGAGGGGGGTAAGACAGAGGGGCTTTACCCGCTAAGAGAACTTAAGGCAGCCACGGGGTATAGCAATCCCGCATATGAGTCGTCTACGTACAGTAGTGATGACAATAAGGGAAAGGAACAGGAAAATAATTTTGCCTCCGCGGTCCCGAGGGACAAGGAGAGACGCAAAGATGGAGGGAAGGACCAGGCACAGAGTTGTGCACCTCCTGATAAGGAGAGAGAGGGAAAGAAATGAAAGGAAAATGAAGATAGAACGGATGAGATAGCAGTCGCAAAAGACAAATGGATAGGAGGTCAGATATTGCTGAAGCTTGATGGAAAAGGAAGTGATGATGTAAGACCGAGAGAGAGGTCTGATGAGACGCAGAGAAGAGAGAGAGAAAAAGGAATGGGGACAAGGGATGAAAGAACAAGAAGGAAGGATAGGCTGAAGCAACTATATCGCGAAGAGCAAGAGAAACAGCTCGATCGCAAACAGAAGGCAGCCTACGACCAGTGCAGACAGAATAAGCAAAGGTTAGAAGAAGAGCAAAGTTTACGCGAGAAGAGAGTGAAGAGAAGAGAAGTTGAGGAAATTAGAAGGGCAAAGGAACGTAGAGACGAAAGGATGAGGGAAGTAGATAAGGCTAGAGAAGAAGCAAAGAAGCGCAAAGAAATAAATGAGGAAGCATAACGTAATCGCAGACAGAGGGCATGGGATCTGGAATATTTGGAGCGGGAAGTCAAAAAACCCAATCCTGTTGTAGAGTGGGAGGACATAGAAGAATTCTTTCCTGAAAACGACTTGGTACTGGGTATGAGTGGGGCAAATATTGAGGATGACTTCGATACCAGAAGCATTGGGGAAACGACTGAAAAAATATACGATGAGATGGGGTTGGAGAAGATATCCCATGGGGAAAGGGAAGATGAACACTTAGAAAGCACTCAGTTATATGACGCTGAGGATGCAACTCAAAGTAGTGGGAGCAGGGGACTGTCCCTAGATAGACTGGAGATTGGGCAGAATGAAGAAGATGCAAGGAGTTGCGTAAATTGGGAACAATCAGAATCCGACACCGGTGGGGAGACTGAGGACGAGGCACACGAAGAAGGGAGACGGTGCGAAAAAACGGCTCCCAGGGGACCGAGGGGTATGATAGTCAGGCACTAGCGAGTCCGTAATTAGGACACCAAAGTCTGCCGCAAAGTCCGGCCGACATGAAGGATCACCCCATGGTCAGAGGTGGGGGTCAGCACATACCTATGCAGATAGAATAAGGGCATTGCCAGGGGGACGGCAAGGTGGGAATGCTACCCCAGTGGTAGACAGGAGAGCTATGGGGAAAGAGAAGGAAGACTATGCGTTCCAATTCCCACTGTTAGAGAAAGGGGGAGCAAGACCACAATATATCCCATGGCCACACATGGATCGAGAAAACCTGAAAACAAGCTCCCAATGCTGACATCGGGAGCCGGGAAGTGGATACACGAGTTGGAGAAAATGACAGGGGGCATCACCTTAGCTATAGGGGACATTAAGGGCCTCCTGATTGCCATACTTGTTGAAAGGGCAGACGATGTATGGAAACGGGCTGGGTACCCTAGAGTAACCCTAATTAACACTTCCCATGATGGAGCGCCATTTAATAATTGTAGAGCAGCAGTGTGGAAAGCGCTACGAACGCTTTACCCTGACACTTCCGATATGGGAGCTATAATGACACCGAAAATGAAAGCGTCAGAGGATCCGTTGATTTATATCCAGAATTTTCAGGACGCATGGGTGCTCGAAACGCATGAGTCTTGGACGAAATCTATCCCTGTATTCTACCACATATTATGCCAGGGGTTGCCTGAACCGGTTCAAAAGCAGCTAAAAAAAATTGGTAGGAGTAGCAGCTAAACCCTGGGCTGAAATACAGTTGACAATTGCGCACTATTGGAGATTGTTGCAAGAAAAGAAACAAAAAAAGGAGGCAACTCGTAAGGGTGAGGAGGCTAAACTGGTGCAAAAGAAACTCTCAAAATATGTTCTTGAGGGAGCCATGCTGACAAACCCAGCAGAACCAAGCGCGCAATCAGCAGCTAACCCATCCCAGAATAACAAGGGTAACGTGGGATTTTACCCGAGAGGTAGGGGTTTCGGAGGAAGAGGATGGCAGAGTAACCAGGGTGGGTTTCAAGGTAACCAAGGTGGATTTCAAAATGTACAGATGGGCAGTCCAGCCACACCAGATGGACAGATGGCTCGACCACCACCGGTGTGTTGGCTATGTGGAATAACAGGACATGTTAGGCACCAAATAACGATACTCTCCACCTATACCTCCCAAGCCTGACCGGTTGACACGGGAGTCCCACAAGGAGCATGCCTATCCGCCCTCCTATTCAATCTCTACCTGATCACCCTCCCACCAATAATTCGTTCACACAACATCCTGTGCTACAACTACGCCGACGACACTCGACTAATTCTAAAACTCCTGAACTCGAAACCCAACTGCCGACCGGACCTGGCATCCTGCCTCCTTGACATAGAACTCTGGATGACCCGAAGCCACCTCTTGCTAAACCCCTCCAAAACGGAAATCATGGTTTGCGGCGACTCCGAACTTCTTCCGCACCCACTACCATGGCCACCAGCCATGGGAAACTCACCGACCCCCTCAAACTCAGTGAAAAATCTTGGATGCACTCTTGACTCTGACCTAACACTCTCACGCCAAGTCAACAATGTCTCCAAGTCCTGCCACTACCACCTTAAAACCCTCAGGCGCATCTTTCCATATCTCTCATTTCCCAACAGACTCTCCGCGGTCCAATCAATCGTTATATCAAGACTGGACTACGCAAACCCCCTTTACCTTGGAATCCACGCCTACCAACTGAATAAACTCCAAAGAGCACAAAACGCAGCGGCCAAAATGCTACTTGCGCTCGGGCCAAGAGACCACGTCTCCCCAGCCCTTAAGACACTACACTGGCTTCCTGTAGCCCGTAGGGCGGCCTTTAAAACCTTATGCCTCTCCCATCGAGCACTGCATAAAACTGGACCTCAATATCTTCAAGACAAACTAAAACCTTATCATCCCACTCGCACCCTAAGATCTAGCTCAGCCGGCCTCCTAGTAATTGCTAAGACAAACTCAGTCAGGCTAGGCGGATCATCATTCTCAGACCTGGCCCCAATCCTGTGGAACTGGCTCCCACCCCACATCCGCCTAACTGAGGATTTAGCGTCCTTCCGCAAACTACTGAAAACCTGGCTCTTCCCCTAAAACCAACCGGTTTTCCAAACTAACAGCCTCACAATGACACCGGCCCGACAAACTACCTGATGCGAGAAATTGGCAGCTAATAAACTCGAATGTAAACTAGAAAGACAAACAGAACTAAACAGGTAAAGTAGATCAAAACAGTGAAGTGGATAATATGAATAAATCATTGGGAAAGTAAGGAGATCTAAACCGCTGAAATGGACATAATGAATGACGAAGGAACAAAGTGAATGGCGTGGATGAAATAGTTGGAATGGATGAAGCGTATAGAACAGATGAATGCACTGAGTGGAAGAGTGCATGAGTGGAAGAACAGACGACTAGATTGATCAAATTAGTATGGAGATCGGATGAGTGTTTAGAATAGATGAATATACTAAAGCGGATGAATGTGTAGAGCGGCTAAGTGTGTAAAGCAGACAAACGTGTAGAGCAGATGAGTGCGTAAATATAGAGAAGCGAATCGAACGCAGGAGTGCATCGAACTGATGACTATACAGAATCAATGAACGTGTAGAGCCGATGAATGTGTAGAGCCGACGACTGTGTAGAGCAGACGAGTGTGCAGAGCGGATGAGTGTGGAGAGCAGATGAGTGTGGAGAGCAGATGAGTGTGGAGAGCAGATGAGTGTGGAGAGCAGATGAGTGTGGAGAGCAGATGAGTGTGGAGAGCAGATGAGTGTGGAGAGCGGATGAGTGTGGAGAGCGGACGAGTGTGGAGAGCGGACGAGTGTGGAGAGCGGACGAGTGTGGAGAGCGGACGAGTGTGGAGAGCGGACGAGTGTGGAGAGCGGACGAGTGTGGAGAGCGGACGAGTGTGGAGAGCGGACGAGTGTGGAGAGCAGATGAGTGTGGAGAGCAGATGAGTGTGTGGAGTGTATGGAACGGATGAGTATATGGAGCGGATGAATGTGGAGTGCTGATGAGTGTAAAGAGCGGATGAATACATGGAGTGGATGAGTACATGGAGCGGATGAGTGTATAGACTGGATGAATGTGTGGAGCGGATGAATGTGGAGAGCAAATGAGTACATGGAGCGGATGAGTACGTGGAGCGGAGGAGTACGTGGAGCGGAGGAGTACGTGGAGCGGAGGAGTACGTGGAGCGGAGGAGTACGTGGAGCGGATGTATGTAGATTGGACGAGTGTGTAGATTGGACGAGCGAGTAGATTGGATGAACGTGTAGATTAGATGAGCGCGTAGATTGGACGAGCGCGTAGATTGGACGAGCGCATAGATTGGACGAGCGCATAGATTGGACGAGCGCATAGATTGGACGAGCGCGTAGATTGGACGAGCGCGTAGATTGGACGAGAGCGTAGATTGGACGAGAGCGTAGATTGGACGAGAGCGTAGATTGGACGAGCGCGTAGATTGGACATGCGCGTAGATTGGACGAGAGCGTCGATTGGACGAGAGCGTCGATTGGACGAGAGCGTCGATTGGACGAGAGCGTCGATTGGACGAGAGCGTAGATTGGATGTCCGCGTAGATTGGATGTCCGCGTAGATTGGATGTCCGCGTAGATTGGATGTCCGCGTAGATTGGATGAGCGTGCAGAGTGGATGAGCGTGCAGAGTGGATGTCCGCGTAGATTGGATGAGCGTGCAGAGTGGATGAGCGTGCAGAGTGGATGAGCGTGCAGAGTGGATGAGCGTGCAGAGTGGATGAGCGTGTTGATTGGATGAGCGTGTTGATTGGATGAGCGTGTTGATTGGATGAGCGTGTTGATTAGATGAGCGCGTCGATTGGATGAGCGTGTCGATTAAATGAGCGTGTTGATTAGATGAGCGTGTTGATTAGATGAGCGTGTTGATTAGATGAGTGTGTAGAATGGATGAGTGTGTAGATTGAATGAGCGTTCAGAGCGGATGTGTGTACAGAGCGGATGAGAGTACAGAACGGATGAGTGAAACGCCTGATCTCGAACGCCTGAAACGAATAAAAGTGCATAGAATGGACTTGATCGCATAGAATTGTGAGACGTACATAATATGCCTTGGAATGCAGGGAACATTTGAAAGAGCAGACATCCTATCATATCGCACCCCACGCTTACTCTCTTCCTTACACCACCACTCAACTAGAACACAGTGATACTATGACACCATTCGGTATAACTGTTCTCATATCAACATCTCCTACCCACTCCCATCACTCTATGTAAACACTGCTGGTTACACACCCCCAGCCAGGCGTTCACCTCAGGCCTAGCGCAGCCACACTCGGTCTGGATAAATCCTGCCAGAACGAACACATACTCCTGACCTCAACCACCACACCTACCACTATGAAGCAGCCAATACATGAATTCTGCACCAGCTGCACACATACCTGGTGCGCACACGCACCTTTGGACTCTCTACTCTCTCTACTGACCAGAACTTCGGTTCCCAAGGGCATTCAACCTACCAGAGCCTTCAGACCATACCAATGGTATATAAGGCGCTATATAAATGCAAAATAACATAACATAACATAACATAACATAACATGTGGGGCGCATGTGCAGTAGCCTAAGCATGTGGCAAAACGGCTAAGGATTGGGAACAGGCATGGTGAATCGGCCTGCCGTCCCACACCAGGGCGGTGCACAAAATCACACAGTACAACAGCAGGCATCAGGCTTGCAGCAAGTGGTTCAACCCTCAAACATGGGGAAGCCGTCACAGTGACAATCCCAGCAGGCACCGCAGCAATTGCCTCAGGGCACTAACTCCGGAGGGGGAGTCAACCCTGGAAATGGGGGAAATCCACAGGTATACAGTGGGCCGAACCTATATATAAAATAGGACAGCTCATGGGAGACTCCGATGTGCTCTATCCTATCAGTGAAACCAGACCCTAATACGGACCCTAGGGTGAATGTCGTCATAGGGGGCAGAGAATATTCCTTCTTAGTTGACACGGGAGCAACGCGCTCGTGCATACGAGAAGGCAAATTTTCCTTGTCCGGCGAGGCCATAGATACTCAGATTTTCACAGGAGCTCACAGTAGAGTTCCCTTTACAGATGCGCTCCCGGTCTCTGTAGGCAAGTGCGAAATGAATATACCCTTACTGTAGTCACGTCAGACCCCAGTAAACATCCTGGGTCGGGACTTGATGACAAAATTGAATATGACAATCTTGTGACCCGAGAATGGTATAGTGTGCTCCACACCAGGAATGCATTATTCAAACGTGTGCGAAATGATCAGAGCATACTCAGGACGCATAGCCATGAGGGCTATACCATTGGAGCCCGAGGTCTTCGCGTATGGTGTGCGGGTGCTCATGGCGGGGTTGCCAGGCCTCGCTGACAGAACTATGAGGACACCTAATGAGTTCCTATTCAGACCAAGAATACCTATGCACGAAGAAGAGGGACAAGTTTTTCCCTTAATGATACAATCTGCCGCAGTGCGAGGGAAAGTAGCATTGGTCGAAGGATGCGATGACGAAGGCAGATAATGGTGCGCGATTATCGCCATTGAAGACGGGTATCGAGTGACTGACATCACCGATGATGATCTGTTCGAAGAGCACCATGACCTAGAAGAGACCAGGGTGGAAGTGAGTCTCATATTTTGGGTCAAAATGATCAAACGAGAGGTGCCGCAGAGAATGATGCTGGCACTGATACGCCCAGAATACTTCGAAGATGACATGGCCCAAGTGCCTGTCGCAGTATGGACTACAGGGCTCTATGACGTAGGCCTTCTGAAAGGGGCAGGTGAAGTGAAAATTAAACTGAAACCAGGAGCAATTCTACCAAGGGCGCGGCAATATCCCATGTCCAGAGAAGCGGATGAAGGGATCGCGAAGACAATTTCCGCCATGATGGAGCAGGGTATCCTAGTGACGTCAGAATCGCCCTGCAACACAGTGATTTATCCTGTCAAAAAATCAAAGGGAGGGTCTTGGCGTTTAATCCAAGATCTAAGAGCATTAAATGATATTGTTGAAGCCGAGTTCCCTCTAGTCCCTAACCCGTCTACAATTCTATGCAACATACCCACCGAGGCAAAATATTTCACGGTGGTCGATTTGAAAAATGCTTTTTTCTCAATCCTGTTGCACTGGGATTCGCAAGACCTGACGTTTACCTTCAGACAAATGCATCTGAAAAGCACAAGATTGCAACAGGGGTATTGTGAGTCTCCATCTATCTTCAATAGAGTCCTGCAAATGGACCTAAGCAATATTGCAGTAGATAGTGTCGTTTTGCAATATGTGGACGACAATTCTGATCTGCAGCGTCACTGAGGAACAATGCAGGTGCGATTCTGTCCAGCTACTAACTATCCTAGCTGAGAAAGGATATAAAGTCGATAAGGAAAAATGACAATACTGTCAACTAGAGGTGCTGTACATAGGCCAGCTAATCTCACGAGGGGAAAAAGATAACCCCAGAAAGGGCTGAAGCTATCATGAATACGGCTAAGCCGCTCACGAAAAAACAAATGCAGAGCTTCCTAGGTCTATGCAATTATGTCAGAGCATGGGTCTTCGACTACAGCTCGTATACCAAGCCCTTGCTTCAGGCTTTAAAGAAAGCACAGGCGACAAAGGAAACAGTTGAATGGACTGAGACAATGGAAAGGGGGTTTGCAGAACTCAAGGGGGCAATTTGTAAGGCCCCAGTTCTCGGGATTTACTAATTATGCAGAGTAATTCTACCTATTCTCGCATACCAATGGTAATTTTAGGACGGCAGTATTCGCACAGCGAAATCCGCTGGGGTATAAGCCCCTAGCGTACTACAGTGGGAGTCTGGACCCAGTCATGAAGGGCCACTTCCCATGCGAACAAAATCCAGCTGCTGCCGCGTTCGCAATTGAAAAGGCATCATCCATTGTGATGGGGTGCTCCATGACATTATACGTTGAGCACTCACTATTCGCCATACTAGAGAAGCCAAAGGGCACGCTGACATCTCAGAGAGCATCCGCATATGAGGTGATTATCTCCAACCCATCGATCAAAATAGTGCGATGTAAAATTGTGAATCCAGCTACGTTCATAGCCGAGCCAGTCACAGAGGGAGAACCTTTGCATGACTGTGCAAATTATTAGGAATTCTATGATGAAATCCCCAGGGTAAAGGAAATGCCCTGGCAGGTGGTGAGATTGTGTTTATTGACGGCTCATCAAGAATCGAGCAAGAAAACGGACAAAGATATACAGGCGTGGCTGCGGTAAAACACCTAGTGGATGGAGAGTTTCAAGTACTCATTAGTGCACGAATACTATCTCATTATTCGGCACAGGCTGCAGAACTATTGGCATTAATACTCGCCATTGAGAATCATGCAGACCAGGAAGTAACGGTGTACAGTGACTCCGCCTATGTGACATCCACAGTGCACGCAGGCCTAGCGCGCTGGAAAATAAGGGGCTACCTCCGAGCAGACAGCACGCCAGTGCAGCACACAGCCTTATTGGACAGGCTGATTAAGGCACTACAGCTCCCAGTGGGCATAGCAGTCGTGAAATGCGCCGCCCACACCAAAGGGACGCATTTCATGTCACGTGGAAATCATGAAGCGGACACGGAAGCCAGGCGTATGGCATCCAAGAGTGAACCGATCATGGACATGAAGGTGGCACGTACCCATGAGAGGATGATGGTAGCACGAGCCACACCTGAGGCCTATAACAACATAGGGCAGACTCAGTTAATGGAGCTCCAGGGGGAGGCGCCTCAGGAGGAGAAGAATTTGTGGAAGCGTCGAAGGTGTTCTTTAAACCCCTCTGACGGATTGTGGAGGCAAGACAGCACTGGTAAACCAGTAATGCCCGTCACCCTACTAAAGGTAGCATTGGAGCAATTACACTACTCTATACATATGACAAAGGTAAATCTCGCTGCAACGCTCGCAGAAGACTGGTTTACACCGAATTTAACAGAGCAGGTTGCATTTTTCATTGTGAACTGCATTATCTGCCAGCAGTTCACCGCTTGACACACATTAAAGGTAATGAGAGGAGTAATTCCCCGGCCAAATCGGCCATTTCAGCATCTGCATGTCGACTACGTCAACATGATCCAAGTATGCAAAGGGTACAGATATTTAATTGTGGTGGTGTGTCCATTCTCTAGATGGATAGAAGCAGGTCCTTGTACACACCCAGACGCTACCTGTGCTGCCAAATTTCTGGTGAGGGAAGTGTTCCCTAGATGGGGGGTGTGCGAGGTAATGAGGTCAGATAACGGGGCTCACTTTGTCAATTCAGTGTTCGAGCAGATCAGCTTGTTGCTTGGTATAAAGCACAAGTTCTCGTCGGCGTATCATCCAGAGGGGAATGGCATATGTGAACGGCTCAACGGCTTATTAAAGGAGAGGATAGCTAAGCTGAAACTCACATTAAAAAAGGGATGGCTGCACTGTCTACCACTGGCATTGTATGCACTTCGGAACGAACCAGGTTCCGACCATCATCTCACGCCGCACGAGATAGTCACAGGCAGAAGGATGAGGACCCTTCTTAGCCCCCTGAGCTAGATGTGATGCCCAGCCAACGAGAGAGGTTTTGGGGACAGAGATGCAGGATTACTTGAATTGTATGACATCCAGCGTCTCTGTCATTTCAGGCCAGCCGCAGCGACGGCGAAAGGGGTGCAGCACAGTACAAAATACAACAGGAAATGCTGAAACAGACACCGCACAAGGTTTATGTGCGCCCCTTGTCTTCCCCGGAGATGCTGTACTGATAAAGAACTTTACACGGAAGAAGTGGGACGACCCACAATTTAATGGTCTTTTCATCGTAGAGGACTGCACTCCTTCAGCCTTCAAAGTCCAGGGCAGAAGGGCATGGCTCTTCCTGAATGACATTAAACATTTTATAGGAGAAAGCACTCCAGCTGCATCCAACCACAAAGAAACCACAGACAACGGGGAAGAACTTCAGCACGTGCAGACAAGATCCATGGCGAGGAAGAAGGACGCATGAGCAGCAAAACAATGACGACAGAACTCTGTTTCAATTTGTGACTTTTAAATAATAACAATAATACGGACACTCTGTGTACCACAGTTGCAGGATAAAGAAGAGAACTACACATACAAAGCCACAACAAAGCTGATAAAATGTACTTTGAAATCACATCGCTCAAGTAGTGTCAAGAATCAAGACCCTGATAGACTGCAAATAAAACATTTTCTGAGAGCGTAACACAGTGTCCTGAAAGCAACCAGTGTTGAGACTTTGTTCACAGAACTTATGGCATCTCCCAGCAGAGACCTCAAGTGGGATATACTAACCTACTTCCAGCTGGTGGTAATATCATATCCGTCACTCATAGGGAGAGAAACCAGTGTCACAGACTCTATTCAAGACCCTGCCAACAGGAAAGTAATCTGGCAACTGCTGACTGTCATCACAGAAGCCTACGCCAAGCTGCCTGAGCACAGTGGAAAAGACACAAATGCTTCTACCACTAGCAGACATTGAAGAGCTCATTTACACTTTGTTCTTTCTAATAATCGAGAAATGCCCAGGACTTGTCGGGAGAACAACTGACACACGCACTTTCATCAGAGACCCAAGAAATCTAGCTCAGTTGAACCAGCTGTGGACTAATAATAATAATAACTTTAATGTGACATAGTTTAAATAATAAACTTTACACATGTTAATCTAGACGACTAAACTAAATCACCTTGTGGTAGGAAGGTGCAGAGACTGTGTGAATCAAAAGAAAAGCTCATGACAAGGACCCAGCCAAAAAGGACAAATGTCCCTATCACCAGAAGACACCCGGCTGGCGCACAATGTCCTGCTTAGACTAGTCACAGACTATCCAGAAATGGTGGGGAGGCCTGCAGATATTGACGTCATCACCTTCCTTAGTGATCCAGCCAACGCCCCACACATGGGTACACTCCTCCACGGCATAATGCTCCAGGTGGAGCTATCTAACTTACAGCGAGAGTACCTTAGGAGGTGCCAGTGAGACTTTCCGCCGTGGGACAGATCGTGGGGACAGAGAAACACTGCTTTATCTTTTCGCCGTGGAACAAATCGAGGACAGAGACACAGTTCTTCAATTTTCCGCCACAAGACAGATCGAGGAGAGCAGAGACAAGAACTACACCATCCTATTTTTTTTCTTTTTTACTTTTGCCTCTATTTTTCCTTATTCTTATATTTTCTTTTTTCATGTTCCCTTTCATTTTTATTTTTACTACATTTTATTTTTGTGTGATTTGTAGCAGTTCCATCTTTTCATTCCTTCGCATTGAACAGGTTCCAGCATGTCCTCAGGACCAAGGCAAATTCGAGGAATGCACTGGGTCTTTACCTACAGTAAATATGCATTATGAATGTGATGTACCAAAGTTGGTAGTCTAAACCTTTTCCATAGTCTTGCACAGGAACTGTACTACATACTCAGAGATTACCGACAGCACCCGCAAGAGGGGGGACACACGAAAAGCACTCGTCACTTTAATAGCAATAAACTCATGATCTACGAGATCAGAGCAAGAAGAGGAATAAATAACTAGCTATGGACTTGTTTGAAATGGGGGCACAGAACAGTAACTTGGTTTTACCACCAGCACAGGGGCGCCCCCGCTTCCCTGGAAGGAAATGCTGCCAGATGTCCTACAAGTCTATTATGTGTATATGTGTAGTAATTATCAGTGTCTTTCTGTCTTTGACTATCAGAACTGCTTTCTTTATAGGTGCACAAAGTGTTCCAATCTCAGTGCACCCGCCAGATAATGAACGTCTGGGGCCTACGAAAGCACCCAGACCCTATATAGTCATCCCAGTCCCAAGGAAACACGATGGTAAAGTTAAACTAAAATTAAACATAATTAGCAGTAATTCAGACACAATTGAGGTAACGAATGACGAGAAAAGCTGGGGACAGGGTCAGCACGGGATGAATGAAAACGCGGCACTGACCACTGCACGCACCCACACACAGGATACATACAGACAAGGGCAAGTGTCAATGGCTACAGGGCCTCCAACGAAGGCAGCAGAAAAGGAAAGACTGCCTGCCGAACAATCAGTTCCAGAAAATAGTGGAAGTAACCAAGGAGAACCAAGTGAGAAACCAAAGAGAAAGGGAATAGCAAAAGCCCTTAAAAGAACAGAAGCAGCCACAAAGGGACTCACAGAGAAAACACAAATGCTGATCGGTTATTTGTTCCCATTTATTGTCAGAGCAAAGAAACTGCACGAAGAGCTGAAAAACAGAACTATAGAGACTATAACAGCAAACACGCCAGCTCCAGCACTAAGAACAAACACCAGACCTACGACACAGCCACGCGCAGGGGAGTTGGTGAGCCTATGGCAGTTAGAGAATCGCGATGAAAGATTACAAAAGGAAAAGAAAAGAAACGCAAAACCTTCTCCTACCACTGCGATGCAGCCGAAGCAGCCTGCTCTACCAAGACGCACAGAGTGGAAAAGCGGCACAGATGCATTTAGAGACATAGTAATAGCAAACTACAGAAAAACACTAAGAATTAAGAGAAGCCCTCATGAAGGTAACAATGAACGCAATGATTACCTGGACAATACAGCCCATCTCGGAAACAATATATGGTACCAGCACATGAAGGAAGTAGGACGAAGGCAATCAGAAGGAGAATGCTTCGTCTGTGCACTTCTACCGTACAGCATGGGAAAATCCAAGATCTTTGTAGCTGTAGAAATTGATGTTCCCACAGCACACTATGTCACAAGTAGCAATGTGCAACATCAGAGGACAATTTATGGGGAGAGATGCCTCACCAATATGAGCAACTGAAAGAGGACCTTGCTCCTGTTGGAGATCTGGATCCTGCAGACCATCCTGAGCTGCAGTCTTTACTGGCAGAAGGTGGACCCTGTAGGGCATACTTCAGCAAAGGTCAAAGAGAGTGTCCTACTCTTGAAGGTCTTCGCCAACAGGCAGCTTCCGAGCTGGATGGCAAGAGCCAGGAAAGCATAGGTTGTACTAGGAAGATGGCCTCTTCTACAGTGAACCGACTGAGGGGAGTATGTATTCCTATCCCAGGGGACTACAGAGACTTGTAGTGCCTCTTGAAAGCAGACTCCAGTTCCTACAGTTAGCCCACAAGATACCTTTGGCTGGTCACTTAAGTTTTAGGAAGACCATGGAAAGGCTCTCTTTATATTTCTACTGGCTTAAATTGGGGTCTGATGTAGATAAATTCTGTAGGAGCTGTCACACTTGCCAAACCTCTGGCAAGAGTGAAGCCAAGAATGTGGCACCGTTGGTGCCTCTCCCAGTGGTGGGAGTCCCTTTTGAGAGGGTAGGAATCGACATTGTTGGTCCCTTAGACCCTCCAACATCTTTAGGAAACAGGTTTATCCTGGTTGTAGTAGACCATGCTACTAGGTATCCTGAAGCCATACCTATGAGGACTGTTAAAGCTCAGGCTGTGGCTAAGGCCCTACTTGGTATTTTTACCAGGGTAGGCTTTCCTAAGGAAGTTATCTCTGACAGGGGATCCAATTTTATGTCCCACTTCATGCAGGCCATGTGGAAAAACTGTGGAGTGACTTACAAGTTCTCAACTGCCTGCCATCCTCAGGCAAAAGGATTGGTAGAGAGGTTCAACTGTACAATATAGACCATGATAGGTGCTTTCGAGGTACCCCTTAGGAGAAAGTGGGACCTTCTACTGCCATGCCTTCTATTTGCTTATAGTGAAGTCCCTCAGGAGGGAGTTGGATTTAGTCCCTTTGAACTTCTCTATGGCCATCCAGTTAAGGGACCCGTGGCCCTGATTAAGGAGGGGTTGGAGAGTGCTCCTTCCCCAAAGCCAGTGAAAGTCACTGACTATGTGATAGGTCTCCGAAGGAGAATGTCACACATGATGGCAGAAGCATCAGATAACTTGAAAGCAGGTCAGGCTCTGGTGAAGCATTGGCAGGACCAGAAGGCCAACATAGTTGAGTTTTCTCAAGACCAGATGGTTCTAGTTACGGTACCTACAAGGCAGAGGGCCTTACAGGACAAATGGATTGAACCCTTCAATTCAAGGTTTTGGGTAAACTGGCAGAGGCCAACTATCTGGTGGATTTAGGCAATCCTAAGGAGGCTCCCAGAGTCTTTCACACCAACCGTCTAAAAGCTTATGTCTCAAGACCAGAAGTGGGAGCTTTGCTTCTAGCTTCAGCTCAAGAGGAGGAGGAGAGTGAACCTCTACCTGACCTACTCAGAAGCCAACCTTTAGATTAGAAAATAGAAGGAGTTACTCTCTCTTCTAATTTGACACCTGAACAACAGGATGAGTGCAAGGTTCTGTTAAATCATTTTGCCTCCATGTTTTCACTATCACCAGGCTTGACCCCTTGGGGCCAGCATGATATTCTCACTGGTGACCGTTTACCTGTTAAAAGCAGAGGTTACATGATGTCAGATCATGTAAGATCCCATATAAAGGAGGAGGTCAACAAGATGCTTGATCTCGGGGTAATAGAGCCCTTTACTAGTCCATGGTCTAGTCCAGTTGTTCTAGTACCAAAGGCAGGACCCAGGGAGTTGAGATTCTGTGTGGACTATAGAGCTCTTAATGCAGTCACCAAGACTGATGCCCACCCTTTACCAAGGACAGATGAACTGGTGGATAAGCTTGGTTCAGCCAAGTACCTCAGTACATTTGATCTCAAGTCAGGCTATTGGCAAATAGCACTGACAGACCATGCAAAGAAGAAAACTGCATTCTCAAACCCAGCAGGCCTCTCCCAGTTTAAGGTAATGCCTTTTGGACTAAAGAATGAACCTGCTACATTCCAAAGGATGGTTAATCAAGTTCTGAAGGGGATGGAGGACATCTGCATGGCATACTTGGATGACATTGCAGTGTTCAGCCCTACTTGGAAAGCACATGTTGACCACTTAGGATATGTTTTGCAGGCTCTTGAGCAGGCCCATCTGACCATAAAGGCAAGCAAATGTCAAATTGGTCAGAGTAAAGTGATCTACCTTGGACACGAGGCAGGACGAGGTGAAATCAGGCCTAGCAAAGTACAAGCTGTACAAAACTGGGCCACCCCTACTACTCAAACCCAGGTGAGAGCCTTCCTAGGCCTCAATGGTTACTATAGGAACTTCATAGAGAACTATGGGACCATAGCTTCTCCCTTGAATGTGGTCTCCTCTCCCAAATTCCCTAAAAGGGACAGGTGGAATGAGGAGTGCACTTTGTCAAGCTCCATAACCAAACCTTCATTGTGCAGACAGATGCATCAAATACAGGTATAGGTGCAGTTCTGAGTCAGCTGGATGAGAAAGGTAGGGAGCACACCATTTTCTTCATCAGCAGGAAGCTGAAGGAACCAGAAACAAGGTGGGCAACCATTGAGTGTGAGTGCTTTGCTATTGTGTGGTCACTGAAGAAGTTTAGACCATATTGTATGGATCTACTTTTGTGATTCAGACTGACCACCAAGCCTTGAGATGGTTGATGCAAATGAAAGGGGAATACCCTAAACTAGTGAGATGGTCAATCATCCTGCAAAGGTTTGATTTTACCATTTAACACAGGTCTGGGTGTCACCACCAAAATGCTGATGGTCTCTCCAGGATGTTTGACCAACTGGAGTAAGGAGATTCATCCAGGAGTGGTCTAAATCCTCCTGTCCCTTAGTCTGGGAGGGACGAGTGTTAGGGAGGATTCTTAAAATGTGCTAATTACCCTTACCTTTTAAGACCCCCAGCAACTTTGCTGGATTTCTAGGATTTGATTTTCTCTTACCTGGGAAGAGTGTGAGCCTTTTTTCCCACTCTTCCATGTATTTTGATGTGCGTGATACTTTTGTGATCGTTGGTTATGGAGTTTTAAAACAACTCCAGAGGCATCATCTTTTTCTGTGCGTCACACAGCACCTTCAGTGCAGTGGCACAGGGATGTCTTTCAGACTTCCCAAGGTTTAAATACCTTCTCTGGGACTGACTACTGTCTCCCAGAGCATGTAAAGTTAATTTGACTTTACTACACTCTTTAAATTTACAGACCCAGCACACACCATCTTCCTATAAAGTGCTGATGGGGTTGCCTAGCTTCCCCTGAGTCAAAACACTCATGTAACAGTCAAATGTTACCCTTTCCTACTTTAAATGGCTGGTGGCAGTGGTTTAGATCAAACTACCATGATTTTTCCTGATCGCGAACTATCGGGTCAGCCATGTTTTTCAATATGGCGCCCAAGACCTATCTGTAAAAACAGACTCCGATCATCTTTTTTCGACCATTTCTTTTAGGAAAGGTCCTTCTTGTGTTTGTCTCTGCGCGCCAAACCAGGTTTGGTCCCTTTGTTCGTTGGCCTTTGGTGGGCTTCAGTGCTGAAACCCTCCTCTGGCACCTGAGTGCCTGGGGTGGACAGGATGCGAGGGAGGTGCCCAAAACTCCCTGTGCTTTGTCTCCTAGGAGACCTGAATGCACTCTGGCGTGATTGGCCGGCTGGCTGTCCGGCAAGGACAGCCATCCTGCTGTGTGAGTGACAGCCAGGCTGGAATGAATGGGGGAAAACTGTTTAGAAGCAGGTCTCTGGGACTTGGAAGGCAGAGTCGACCACTAGAACAAAAGAACCAAAGACGAGCTGAAGGAAGAGGACTACTGCAACTCCTGGATGACCGGTAAAGCCCTGCTGCAGGTCCGAATTGCCTGAAACTCATCAACAGAGAAGCCCTTCAAGGTTAACTTCTTCCCTTGAGTTTGGTGAGGACAACCAACTCGCAAGCCACCTGGACAAGGTCCCCATCTGGTCGAATTTTCTTCAGAGTGATGTTGAAAACCAGATAGCCAGAGGGAAGGTAACCAGTTCGTGGACTTTAAGGCACTCACACCTTAAAACGACGTTTTGCCAAGCTTGTGGCCTCATCTCTGGGCAGTGCAGGAACCTCCCGACGTCCTCCTTCTTGTCCCCATGACTGAAGCTCAGGAACAGCGAGATCTGCTCGAACTGCCAGGAACAACTGCCTCAGCTACAGCTCTTCTTCAATTTAAAGGTACTGTGTAAATGCTGGAAATCTTTTCGGCCATTGCGAAAGTTCGTGGAACTTTCCCAACTTCGAAGGCGTGTCCTTCCCTAAACATTCGTCAAACTTTTCGCCTACCCAAATTCTTCTAAACTCTGTGGCAAAGACTTAACCATTTACTACCGGAACTGTGCTATCCTACACAAAGACTATGAACCACTGATTTTGGCCCAGGCCTATGAACTGAATTGCTGGTTGTAGTTTACTGAAGCCCTTTGCCCTGCCTATGAAAGTATTTAGGCTGTCTATTCTTATAACTATCTTTTTAACCCTTTTTAAAGTATCTGCCGTGCCATTTTGCTCCCACTTCAGGGGAGCTAAACTTGTTCATTTACCTATCGGTTGTGTATTTGTGGTTTATTAGTGTGTGATATTGAGCCGTTCTTGCTAGTGTAATGTTTTCAAACTGACTGTGTACATAAATGTATATTCTTTTACCAAGAAACCTTAAGTAAAGTGTTTGTTTGAATCACTGTATTTGTTGATCCTATGTGTAACTTGTTCTACTGCTTACTCAACTCTTGAGATAAGTCCAGCTGCTCAGCCATCGCTACCACTTTACTGTGTAGTACAGGCTTGTACCAAAGGTGACTTTGTACTGATACTTGCAGTCTTAATTGCATGTAGTGTTCCCAAAGGGTACTGCATGTGATTCTGCCTAACACCGCCTGTCCGAAAGCCGCGTCTGACCTAGAGGCGGCGTCCAAACAGTAGTGCTTACAGAAAGCCGAGGGGGAGACCCAGGTGGCCGCCCTGCTGATGACCTGCCAAGGGACATGCCGTTAGAATGCAATGGCCGTGGCCTTGGTTCTGATAGCGTGGGCATGCATGTTCGCTGGCAATGGCTTGTGCTACCCCTTATAGGCCTACTTGATGGCTGAAACCATACACCTTGCTATGGAGACCGTTAAGGCCTGATAACCAGGCCGAAGGTGACAAACAGGGCATCCGGCTTGTAGAAGTCCTTGGTCCTGTCCAGATAGTATTTCAGAGTGCCTCTGACATCTAGACAGTGCAAGACCCTCTGAGGTTCGTCCTTGGGGTCGGCGAAGAAAGTGGGTAAGACTATCTCCTTGTTAAGATGGAAAGAGGAGGCTACCTTGGGCAGGAACGCAGGGTGCGTTCGTAGGACCACCTGGTCCTTTTGAAAGGTAGTGTAGAGTTCTGATGCCACCAGAGACTGTATCTCACAGACTCTGTGAGCTGAGGTTAGTCCCACCAGCAAAGCTGTCTTAATGGTGACCAGCCTGATGTCTGCAGATGCTACTGGCTCAAATGGTTTGTGCGCCAAGGCGCCCAACACTACATTGAGGTCCCACACGGGGTGTGGTTTCTTTATGGGCGGGCAGAGTGTGTGGAGGGCCGCAAAATGTTGCTTGACCACTGGGTTGGAGGAAGAGAATACCCCCTCCTCTGAATTCCTGTAAACCCCTCTGGCTGTCAAATAGGTGCATGCAGTATGTGTCCACCTTTATGCCCGAATGGGCAAGGTGCGCCGAAAAATTAAAGTACTCATCCAAAGTGCACTTAAGGGGGTCGATCCAATGGCAGAATCTAGACCAATTTGCTCATATATTGGGTCCTAGTAGCCTTGCGTCTGGCCCCCTGAATGATCTGTAAGTTAGCCTGAGAAAGGTTCAAGTGCTTCAACGTGACCAATTCAAGAACCACGCTGCAAGGGCTAGCTTGTGCAGAGCAGGGTGGGCTGTGCCAGGAGATGAGCCAGGTCCAGCGGTAGGTGAATGGGTGGTCTGTCTGAGAGGCTTAGAATCTCAGAGAAGCACGGTCTCGCAGGCCACCAAGGAGCTATCAGAATGATGCTGAGGTGACAGGATTCCTTGATCTTGCAGATTACCCTGTGGACCAGGGGTGTGGGCAGGAAGGCATATGCCGTCATGCAGTTCCACCCTATTTGGAATGTGTCGCCCAGTGAGCCGGGGCCTTGACCCTGCCACGAGGTGAACTGCTGACATTTCCTGTTGTCCCAGGCAAATTGATCCACTTGGGGGTGCCCCCACCTGAGGAATATCGCCTTCAGTACCAGGTCGTTCAATTGCCACTTGTAATTGTCCAGTCCCAGTCTGCTGAGCCTGTCTACTTCCAAGTTGGACTTGCCGGGGAGGTGGACGGCCATGAGGTACACGCTGTTCTCCAGTGCCCATTCCCACATGCTGATCGCTAGGTTGCACAGTGGAGGGGACCTGGTACCCCCCTGCTTGTTGACACAGTACATGCTGGTGGAGTTGTCCGTCTGGATAAGTACTGCCTTGCCCCCAATGAGAGGAAGAAAGGCCTTTAGCTCCAGCCAATTGATGTGGACTACTGCTCCAGCCGAGTCCAGACTCTGGATGCTGTGGCTGCCCAGAGTGGCACCGAAGACTTAATTAAAGGGAAGAGTCCATAGTAATGGTGACCTGAGGGGTAGGCTGCCGGAAGGGCTTGGCCGTCACAGGTTGCAGTCCGTGGACCACCAAGTGAGGTGCGAGTGGAGAAACTGAGGAATGTTGACTGGCTCCGCTTGGGAGCCTTTCTCCTGATTCCATGAGGCTGTGAAGTGCAGCTGTAATCTCCTCATCCTGAGTCTTGTGTGGGGTGCGGCCAGTAAAACTACTGCCATTATACCCAGCAAGTGCTGGTACCACCAGGCCGAGGTCACTGTCCTGGAGAAGAAGTGAGCAGTGGCTCTCTTGATGGCCAAGACCTTGTCCTCCGTGGGAAAGACCCTCTCGGAGCTTGTGTCCCAGATGAGGCTCGGGAAGGTCAGGCTCTGCTTAGGCTGCAGCTGAAACCTCTTGATATTGATAGTGAACTCCAGGTCGTGGAGATCAGTGCGGAGGAGGTATGGTGAATCGCCCAGGTACAGGTAGACGTGGTGGCCCTGAGCCCTGAGGAGGCCTGCCACTGAATTCATTAACCTGGTGAATACCCCGGGGGCTGAGTTGAGGCCAAAGGGTAGCACCTTGTATTCGAAATGGCAGTCCATGATCCTGAATCGCAGTAAGGACCGATGAGGCTGCCAAATCGGCACGTTTAGATTAGCGTCCTTCAAATCCAGGGAGCACATTCAGTCTCCCCTGTCCAGTGTCATCGCAATGAGTGCTGGCATAACCATCTATAATTTGTGCAGAGGAAGGGAGAGGTTGAGAGTGGAAAGGTCCAACACAAATCTCAGGCCAGCCTGGTTCTTCTTCTGTATGGCGAAAATCCTGGAATAGAAGGCCAATCCTCGCTGGGAGGTTGTTACTTCTTCCACTGCCTGGCTCTCGACAAGCGAACGATCTCCGCCAACATAGTTGCTGTCCCAATCTGTGAGAGAGGAGGGGAGGAGGGAGGAGTGGAAGGGACCAGTAGGTGGTACCCCATGAAGACTATCGATAGGATCCAGGGGTCTGAAAAGTTCTGCTGCCAAAATTCAATGTCAAAGGCAAGCATGCCCCCCACTGGAGACACGTGAACCCGAAGGGACGTGTCATGCCTTCTTTCCCTCTGAGGCTGTTGCGGAGGAGGGGAACTGGAAAAAGCCCTTGTCCCACCCATTTTGTTGTTTCCACTGGTGCTGACTCGGAGACCGGTCAGGCTGTCTGGAACTCCATTCTTGGAAGCCCCAGAACCTGCCAAATGCCTGCCCCTTGTCAGAGCGTTGATGTGACTGGGTGTACGCCTTGGGCATGGCCTTCGTAAGAATAGATAAAGACTTTGCGATTTGTGAGCTGTTCCTCTTTTTATCTAATTCCTCTTCCATGGTGGAGTGAAAGAGGTCACTACCCTCGAATGGCAGGCCCAATATGCATTTCTGGACATCAGGATTAAATTTAGTAGCCCGGAGCCAGGCCCTCCTTCTCATGTTTGTGGTGATGCAGATGGTCAGGCCAGAGGTATCAATATGGACCACGGTGGACTCCATGATGTCCAGCGCTAACAGCTTGGCTTCTCCTAGACCCACCTTAAAGAGCACTTGGCTGCGGGCCGGAAGTTCTGTAAGGAAGTCCCCAATCTCCCTCCAAAGCTTTTGGTTAACAGCTGCCAGCATGACATCAGCATTGGCTTGACGCAGGTGCAAGGAGACGTTGGAGTACAGCTTTTTCCGTACGCCTCCAAGATCTTCTCCTCCTTGCCTAGCAGCGTCGAGGACGAGGTGGTAGAGGACACTGAGGCTTAGAATAGAGTGACGCTGCAGCGATCACCGAGCGGTGTGGCTGAAGATGAGCCAAAAGCAAGAGTGTATCCCCCTCCATCTGCCGGTACTTGGCGTTGAGGTGCCGATTGACAGACTGGGCTGAGTGTGGCTTGAGCCATCCCTTTTTGGCCAGGGCAACAACGTCTTTCTGCATCGGGATCCCCGTTCTGGTTGGGGGTGTTAGGGTGAGGACCTCTGCTAAGACCCCCTCCTCGGGCTGTTTGATCTTGGGCTGTGGAAGTCTCAAATATTCTGCCAGACCTGCAAGGCGTTCATGGAAGGCCCTGGCAGAGGACGGTGTGTTGAGGGTCCTCCTCCTCATCTGTGCCCACACGAGTGTCCGGAGGGTCCGGAGCTGGAGGTGGCGTACTCGGCGCCGTGGGCTGTGGTGTGGAAACTGGAGTGGGAGGCTGCTGTGGAGGCTGGTGCAGAACCACCTGAACTGTGGGAGGCAGGGGAACCAGAGTCGAAGGAGCCAGTATGGGCAGCGGGGGCTGCACTGGGGCCTGAGGTGCCGGAGTCATTTGAGGAATGACTATGGGCGGCGGTGTAGTGACCGGTGGGAGCATGTCCCCGATAGCATCCAGAAGGATGGCCCCCATTTGAGGGGTCCTCATCAGCGATAGGAACCTCTCGAAGAACCTGTCCTCGGAGGCTGAAGAGGTGGCAGGTGATATAGACGGAGTGCCTGACGGCTGCTCGGGCCGGGGCACCCTCTGCCTGGGGTACAGTGGATAACTGCCCTGCGCTGCTGATGGATAGGCAATAGTACAAATACCTGATTGACCCCAGTCCCACCTCGTGACTCGTTCCTGCGCCCGCTCCATTCCTAGGGGTGGCATTGGACGAGTGGCCATTTTGTCTGGCACAGCGGCCATCTTGTCGAGCTGCCCAGCCTCGCCCAAGATGCTTGGAGTTGGAACATGAGGCCTACCCAGCACCTCAGGCCGAGGCCTGGAAGGCGTATTGCCCTTGGCAAAACTGCCGGTAATGGTGCATATAGGCGCCCCCTCAGACATACTGCCGGTACTAGGGCATTGCCCCTCGGGGATAATCCTGGTAAAAGAACCTTGCTGTCCCTAAGCACTGATACCGGAAAGATTCGGAGACCCCTCAACCATAAGGCCGGTAGCTGGACTAGCCTCGGTAAGTGTGCTGGTGCTAGAACCAGAGAGGTTCCTCCCGCTGGGAAGGAGTCGCCCTTATGGGGTGCAATGGTAAATAGAGGCCTTGCCTTTGGTCTCGAACAATGTTTGACAAAGTCCTTAACGTCCTCCGGTGGTGACTTCTGGAAGAGCTCCCTCCACCGAGCTAGCCTGTTCTTCAGTGCATGTGGGGTCAGTGCATCGCACTCGGAACAGCCTTCCCAGCCGTGGTCGGTGCCAAGGCAGCAGAGGCAAAGGGCGTGGGGATCGGATGTAGGGAAGAGCCCCTCGCAGCCTGGGCACCTGCTGAAGCCCGCTGAAGTCGACATGTGTCGGGAAGGAGCGTGGCATCGGAGGACAAAGTTCTTGATTGAAAAGAAAACAAGATAGAAGAAATATCTGTGGAAGAGCGCGTGGTATTACATGGCCGAAGCCAAACCCAGGAGCGCTGGTGAAATCGGCTTGTTCCCGTCGACGGGGAAAAGGGGACTGGGGAGTGGCACCGGTGGGCAGAGTCAGGCAAACGCATGCTCTCAGAGTCACGCCCCCACGCACCTCTAAATTTAAAAGTGAAGAAGGTTTTTCTGGTGAAAAAGGTTCGGTCTCCCGTCCCTAGCGAGGGACGCCGATACAGTATGGAGGAAAGGGGACGGGACGTAAGAGTAAGTATAAGCCATCATGACTTGGTGCCAATTACATTTTCTGTGCAAACTGTTAAGAAGGATTTTCAGAAACAGCCCTGGACAGATTCTTAGGGGCCACCTTTTTTTGGTGAGGGACCCTAATGTCTAGCCAAACCCTATCTGGGTAGTGTGACTGAACAGCAAGGCTTACTTAGGAAGTGTGAGAGTAGTGAAGGGTTCAGTTAAGCACACATTGAGCACTCTTAATAATTCAAGTTAGGCAGAATCTATAAAAATACAGTTATTTATGTAGGCCTTAGGCAAACTGTTAGAAATGAAAAACCACAGGTAAGGTCAAACTAAAAAATGTACTAATATTGTATACAGGTTCACTCTGGTAAGAGCACTTCACTTCTAGAATACAGTTAGATTAGTTAGTTAGCAAGTGAATAGAAATAACTAGGTAAGTAACCATCAGTTAGCTAACTAATATGGTGAAAATAAAAGAGTTAGAAAAACAATACAAAACTGTAGAATAGAACACTTTGTGTTAAAAGTCCACCCATAGCTAGAAAAGATGGGTCCTGGTGCCATAGAGTCACAGGTGCCAGTGCAGTTCTCTTCAGAAGGCTAGGATTATTTTTAGAGTCTGAATGCGAGTTGTCAGTCTTTCAAATTTAGCAAACAATTGAAGAAAGGTTCTTAGTACACCTTCTCCCAATCAAACCACCTTAGGGGAAGCCCAGGGGAGGATCCATGACCAGAACTCCACCGCTGAAAGTTAGGTAAGAGCGAGAGGAGGGGTAAGGACTTTAGACTCTGAGGGTTGGGGGTGGGAATGGGTATGTTTACACATGCTCTGTAGACTGATTCCCTCAGGGACCACTGAGGAAGTTTCTGAAATTGCTGGGCCATCTTTTCTCGTGCCTCGGTTCCATTGACGAGCAGAAATTTCAGGTGCAGAGGTCACGTTCCATGTCTGGGTTTGTGTCTGGCTAATGTACCGATCCATGCTCCGATGGATTGGTTCTGGATTCCGGTCAGCTGGACACCTCTGCTGGACTCAAGAATTGACCACCACTCAGGCGACAACCTCAGAGGACTCCCAGGACACGATGCAGGCAACAATGACCACTGCAAAAAAATAGTAGCAGTCGACCCCCACGGCAGAAACAAGGCAATTTGTCCTGCAAGGCCCCTCTTTGTGTTGGAGAGCTGCATCTACAAGGAAATGCTTCTTGTTCCGTAAGTCGAGGCTATACAAATTCCCATTGCTCAACTCTGGACAATGACTGAGGTAGCATGAAAGAAGGTTGTTCAGGCCACAGAACAGTTCCACGATACTTCCAAAGGTTTCCAAAGGCAGAATGCTCAAGCAAGGGTAGAGTCTGGTTGTTTCCATCAGTCATGGGGTCAAAGCACTGATGAAGGCCTTTTGTAGGTCAGAAAAGGATGAATAGCTTCACCGGGACAGTTTAAGGAGGTGCTGCTGGCTGGCACCCAAGGTAAAGTTCTGGGTCTTCATTAGGATGCTCCTCATCATAGGGGTGTCTTGGATCCCCTCTTTTGTATCCAGGATTCGAGTTGAAGTTGCCCCCTGAGGCCACCAGTGGTAAGGCTCTGCATCATTCAAACTGGAAAGGGCTGTGCAACATATCTGCCCAGCAACAGACACTTTGGCATGGATGTGGGTTGGGATCAGACAGTCCTAGCCCCCAGATATGGCAACACACAGACTGCCACTTTGCCAGGGAAAGCAGAAGCTTTCCCTGGGAAAGGGCTTCCCTTATTTGGCAATTCTGGCTTTGGGAGCAGGAAGATGGGCAAACAAAAAGATGACCAAAGGACAAGCAACAAGCATGTGGCAGGTCCATTTTAGATTATAAACTACTCTGTCATTAAGCGGTGAAATGCTAAAGTGCACAAGACTTCTTTTTCACCCCATTTTCTTTCCCCCTGCCACCCATTGACCCAATCCCTAAGCTAACCTTAACCATGTCCACTGCTACTCTTACAATGTGAAGATGCAGACAAAGTCAAGGCAAGAAGAAGTAAAAGCATGACTAAGTAAATGTTTGGCAACGGGAATGTAGACAAAGTAAGTGTAGACAGAGTTTTCTGGGTGAAGTCAAAGGAGAATTCCCCCATTTGCTACTTCAGACAAGGAAAATGAGGCCCAGAAAAAAACAGATTCAGGGTATTTTGAGTGCTGAAGAATATTGGGCTATTGAAGGTCAACGTGATGCAACAGAAATCAATCAGCTCAAGTGGTGCACAGGATCTTATAGCCAAGCCAAAACTCACAGGAGCACCATTGAATGTTTCAAACAAAACTCATGTAACCAAACTGCAAACAAAGCCATGGAAACTGTTAACCCATGGTCATCAGGTTTGTCACTATATCCAGACATTGGACGTCTAGAGGAAAATTGCAGCCTTTACCCATCTCTGATGCACCATGGGAATACTTTTCCATTTAATTCATTACTGGTTTATCACAAACTCAAGTATACAACACTATTTAATGGCCACAGAATACCTGGCTACACTACCTCACGTTGTACCGTTGTAAGGAATACTGACAGCAAATCGGTAGAACTACCCCACAGAACATATTTCAGTTACATGGGTTGCTTGCAGTGACCAAATCCACTGCCTGATTATGGGTACTTCAAAGGGGTGAGGCCAAAGATGCACCAAGCTAGCGGATGATGGTGCAGTGTATGGTATGGGAGAACACCCTGGTCACCCCCACTTACAAAGGACACCCTTGCTACAGAAAGGTCAGTAACCTACCCTATTTCAGCATCCCTTTCAAACTACAATCATTCCATCCCTTTCGCAGCCCCACCCTAGCAGCACTTGCCCTTTAAGAAATTCAGACCCCAAGCCATCCCAGAGAAGCGAAGTACATGATGTGAGAAGTGTATGTCCTGCGCTAGAGCACACTCAGACACCTGAGGTCCGTTACAAACCCGCCCTACATCACTTGTGGATGCATTCAGGACCAGGAGTTCATTGAAATCCCCTGTTGGGCCCATGCTGTGAGTTTGCATAGGATCACAGGTCACCTAGTTGGTGCTGGCAGCTCCCAGCTCCATAACTGGAACAACCCTAACAGAAGGGGGAGAACTTAAACAACTTGTGCAATGTTTACAAACATCTACAAGTGCCAGTCCTGGTGGAGCAGCAGACCACAGCTCCTGGAAGACTCTGGCAAGGACATGGTGAAATCCAAAAAGGCAGATCAGCCGTTTAGAGGCTAGTTCCGCCCTCCCAGCATATTGGGGAAGCTACGTGAACCTGTTGGCTTCAGCCTATCTCAGCCTCTCACCAATTTTCCATTGTAGGTGCAGACCCTCAGAGACCGGACAAGCAGGAAGAGGCTCCAGACTTATTATATAAACCCAGACTCCCAGTCAGATAATGTGGTTGTTTAGTGAAGGAGCTACTGGTGAAAGCTTGGAGTCAGTTGGAAAGAAGAGTGGATGAGAGGAACCAGGGAAGAAGAAGCCGAGGTTTTGGGAATAGGAAGCGATTGAGACAAAGGATTAATTGAGGAGGAGGTTAGGCAACATCAGGACAAGGACGGTTAAAGAGCTACGGAAGAGGTTAGTGCACGTCAGAAGGACAAAATAGAGGAAAATAAGGAAAAGGCTGGTAGCCTTCAGGAGAAGGAAGAGGAAAAGTTGTAGGAGGTTGGTCAACATCAGAAGTAGGAGGTCAGATAAAGATAGTAGATTGTTGAACATCACAAGGAGGTGGTAAAAGGGAATAAGGAGGTGAAGGTAAAAGCAAAGCAAGGAGGAGGTTGGTGAATGACAGGAGGAGGAAGAGGATGGAAAAGAAAGAAGATAGGGGTTGGTGAACATCAAGATATGACAGGAAGAGATAAAGAGGCAGTAGCCAGTTGGGCGCAAGGCAGGGGGAATAGTACAAAACCTGATCAACGGATCAAAATGGGCTAATCCCATGGCAATATAAGGCATCAGAGCTTGGAACAGCAACAAGGAGGGCTAGGAGCAGGAATTAGATACATCCAGGAGGGGCAACACTCAAACTCTACGAAAATCAAAGAAGCTTTGCGAGGCCATTGGGAAGTTGATGCTCATTAAGACTCATATGCTCTACCGGTCACCGGTCACTCCTCACACAACCCTTCCAATTTCATCTGGATTTGAAAGCAATACCTTTTTGCATTCAAGAATATTTGAGCACTAAAGACCAAACCAGGAAATGAAACAAGAAGCATGAAACCAAAAAGAACATTGTGCAGGAAATCCTTATCCACAAGAGTAGCAAAGTCAGAGATACTTCAGGCAGTAAACGTTTTAAGTTGTTTAGTTGCAACATTTTCCTTATTGTTGATGAATTCTGACATCCTGTGTCAAATCCCCCAATATAGAGTTTTAGTTCTCAAAGAACCAGTTTGACTCCCAGATGCAAGGGTGTTTATTTGAAAATCTTTACAGACAGGATGGCTGTCTTCTGGGCAAAATTATTTTAGGCCGAGCGGAGCTTGGGGTTTTGGTGCTACGGTCATCCCTCTCTGCGTGGTTCCCACTCGTTTTTGCGCTCCCTAGCACAGGCATCCCTAACGGGGATGTTAGTATCTGACCAACAGGGACACCTATCTATCTGATGTTTCTGACTGAAGCTGATGGTGTTTTCCCTAATGTGTTGGCTAACTCCCTAGGGACTTTCTAATAATTCCCTGACCTGGCCCGCTTAGTACTGTAGGATGTTAGGGATGGTGTTTTGCCCAGTGTCCTTCCTCTGTCTCTCACAACCAATCCGTCCTGACCCTGCTCTACTCTGGGTCCCAAGATGTTCTTCTCCCACCGTACTAAAATTCCTTCCGATCTTTCACTCTGCCTTTCCACCTCCCCCCTTTAATCTTACTTCTCTTCTCTAACTCTCCCTCCTTGTGCTATTCTCCCGCTGTAATCTCTTTCTCACTCTATGCTGATAGTTACTCCGATTCTCCCACTCGCTGTTACTGTTCTGTCTTTACTACTATTTCTAGTCCACTTAACCCTTGCCATCAACCTCTACTACCATTTAACTGCTTCTTCTTACAAATGCTTGTTACAACTCCAATTCCAATATTATCCTTTACCCCCACTACCACTACTACTACTCACTCCCTCTCCCTAACTTACTATTCTATTACTCCTGCTACCTGCTGTCTCTACTCCCAACTACTACTACTACTACCACTCTGCTACTCATATTCTACCTCTACTCTTCACACTCTCCACTCTCACAAACACTCCCAAGACCCCCTCCTAGTAATAGCTTATGCACTCCTTTTGCTCTCACCTCCTCTAGTCTCTGTCATGTCCTCCGCCACCTACTGTCCTCACCCAACCAACCCACATTGCACATTCACACATAACCCTTAAATGCCCCACCCCCTCACAGGATTGCCCACTTACCTTATCCAATGACTTACCTTTCTTGGGTGTCATTGGAAGGGCTAAGGGGGCTTAAAAGGGCCTGTAAGCCACAGCCCCTTCCACAATGCTGCTGGCTGTGTTCCTGCTATGGGAAAGCAATAGCCTAGATAAATTGGGTGTCAAGTATAGAAATTATGCGGATGACACCAAACTACTCTTACCCATCACAGGCTCATACGACACAGACTCCAACATACTAAACAAAATCTACCCCTCTATCCAAGCATGAATGGCGCAAAACGAGTTATGTCTCAATGATGAGAAAACTGAATTACTCATCAATGGTAGCCAACCTAAACTGACCAAACTACCCCAACTCTACAAATCCTTCAACAGTGACGGCAACATCATTAATGTTGCCAAGGAGATAATAATTCTAGGTGTCTACATTGACTCAGCACTTACCTTAACAAGGCAAGCTAACGCTATAGTCTCCTTGGCAGCCTACACCTTCAAAGTAATCAGAGCTAGCAGACCCTTCCTATCCCCTGACAACTGTATCACGCTAGCAAGAGCACTGATCCTTTCCAGGACCGATTACTGCAACTCCCTTTTTGCAGGTTCTAATGCCCGAAACATTAGCATATTACAAGTTGTGCAAAACAATGCAATCAGGGCAGCACTCGACATGCCCAAACTTGAACACATCTCGTCAACCAGACGTAACATCCACTGGCTTCCAGTACGAGATAGAATTAAATTCAAAATCCCTTCACTGACACACAAATACCTCCCTAACAGTGCCCCAGCATATCTAACCAATCAAATATTAAAAACCCAATCCAACAGGCCCACCCGAGCCACCTACGCCAGCCTAGTGACTATACCCATATTTAGATGACAGAAAGCTGGCGGCTCTAGTTTCCCAGTGTTTGCTGCCAAACTCTGAAATTTCATGTCCCTACCACTGAGGACAGACACCTCATGATGGTCCTACTGCAAAGGCCTTAAAACTTGGCTGTTCACCCAAGCCTGTAACTAACCTATACGTAGCGTAGGGTTATCACAGGTAGTTTACAATGACACTCTGATTTACTGTCTGCACATCCTGTAGTCGTAACTCACCTGTCTGTTGCACAATACCACAAACAACACTTGCAACACATGTAACGAAGTACTGCTTCAGAAGATCTGTAAACAATGTAAGACAAGGCTGCAATATGTTCTCCCTGTGCTGACCTATAGGATTGTAACCTTACCATGTAAGCTCTGAATGTAACCAATCTTTTAAGCAAAAAACCGCCTAGATGCCTCTAGGTTATGTGCGCTATATAAATGCCAAAATAAATAAATAAATGGTTCATATGGACCAGGTATTTTTACAAGCCTCCTGGTAGGTTTTTTATTATATACCTTCCTGGTGGGCTAGTGGATGTTTGGCCTTCTAAGATCTGACAGAGTTTGGAGACCATGCATGTGACAGTGGTGCACGATATAAACCCAACCAACATTACATTGGAATAGCAACCCGCTCTTGGGCCCGCTCAAACACCGTCACAAAGATCAGATTTGACGTGTCTGCTACAGCTTCTGTCAGACACTTCACTCCTTCTGAACTCTCACAGATCCCACTGACTCTTGCAGCTGTCACGTACTGCTGTGACCACTGCATTGGGATCCAACATGGGAAGTAAGCAAATACCATGACCAAGCTACAGCAAGTTAAGAACTTTTCAATATGTCATCCATGAACAGAAACCTCAGATCTCATCTTACATGCCAGAAAAGCTCCCCTCTGGTTGTTGATCACGCACCAAATTGACTAGGATACAGTGAAAGACCCATAAAACCTATTATGCCTCTGTACCAGGCTAAATAAAAGCCTAGTCATAAACACAATTATTCTAGGAAGATTGTATTTTGTAACTCTCCCACATGGTTCTTACTGAACACGGACCTCTTTCGAGCCTTACCATCTCCATTCAGAACAGCCTTTCTCTCCTGAGACATTGGGATCCTGCTCAAAGTATTCTACCTGCTCTTGGCCTGTGGCGCCAGCCCTGCCTTCCATCCCTTCGCACTTTGAACTAGCCCGTGTGGCATAGTATGCGCTACAAGAGCCCATACATAAAATAAAAGCTGCCAAGCATTATTCCAGACTATTTCAACAACTGTGTATTTACATTGATATTTGTTCTAGTGTGTGCTGGCACAAAGAGATGGCTCATACCGAGGAGACAAAACATTTAATAGACACGGACGATATAACCAGGAGGATGAATAATCACTACAAACATTGCCCATGGGCAGTGAATAGCTGCCATGAGAAAGATGTTCATGAGCAATGTGATGTTGGGATTAAGTTTCAATAATGGCCTGGGTATGACGGGATCGAATTCAGGAATCCAGCCATTGGTAAATGTGTACATGAACGTATTTGAGTACTAGAGCGTCAGAGGCAGAACGCTAGAAGCATGACATTGAAATGTTTGTGGTTCATTTGCAGTGTTTTCTAATTTGGAACGATTCTGAAGAAACATGAAGTGGTTCTCGTGAATTGCTGAACAAACAATATTGCATAGTATGATGAAAGGCATTGTACTGAAATAAGTGTGCTGTATGTGTGCAAAGATATGATGACATTATATTTGTATAGAACTTACATGATTTAGAGAGGCATATATGTGGAGAGAAACAGCATGGGAGAACGCAGCATGTGGCTCCGAATTGTGTGTTTTATTTTGAAGGCACATGAGTGGAAGGCCGCTGCAGACACAGCCCATATTGGAAGAACTTTGAACTTCGAGTTGCCCGGGCAGAATAGCATGCTTTGAAAACTAAAATCAAGATGTAATTTAAAGAAAATAGCAGAAACGCCACCCCCATGGCATGGCACTAACAAATACATATGGTAAAAAAAAAAACATTCTTGAAAATGGAACGTAAAATGCTGCTATATAGATTAGCTAAAGAGTCATAACTTTGGTAATGTCTACAAAAAGATGGCGCACTATGGTTGAGCATATTAAATTTTATGCAAGCAGACAATTGGAGTAGTAGTTAAAATTCTCAATTCTTTTTTTTATTTTTTATTTTATTTATAGTGTAATAGCCATACAAAAATAGGACACTATGACTTTTAACACTTGAAACATACAAAAGCTAAAAAACAAGTGATTGAATATATAAAACAAATTAAAATATTGAAAAGATCCTATTATCGTGGGATCAAGTTTGCCCTCCCCAAGGTCCAAAGCTCTCAAAAGAGCAACCACTTCAAAAGTTAAGAGGGCTTCATTGCCTGATGATAATCTATCCCAGAAAAGGTCCTAGTTCAAGAATCTTATATTGTGGACAAACTTCCGGAATCTTGCCACTCTCAAAGTTCAGGTACCAGGGCAATGTGATAACAGATGATATAATGATTTAATTTCTCTTTCATCACATTTTTTACAAATGGCTGATTGGAGTTCCTCTCTATTTCTTACTGACAAAAATTGCAATGTAGGAAACAGATTTAACCTGAACCTTAAAAAATCTGATATCGTTACTGGGTCAGAGGATTTACTTCGGTACCTGGGCAGAACTGACCTGGGTTTTTCGGTACGTGAATGTGAGGCTGATAGTTTTGCATGCCTCATATTATCAATTGTCCGAATCCAGTCCATTTGTTTAATAAAGGCTTTAACTTTCCCTGGATTTTCAATTTTACCAGGATCTCCTGGCACTTTGCACCAAGATTTTTCAAGAATAGGTTAACATCTTTTTGCATTAATAAGTCCACATCCTCATATAGCGACCCCGTCGGAGGGTCCAAAATTGATCTCAACATTGAGACCCATCTCCATTGCATCATTGCCCTAAGGGAAGACAATCCTAATTCAAACCTTAAACAGACAACTGGAGCTCAGGTTGGCAAGTTCAACAAACCTTTCCATAGTTTAGCCTCAATTGCTTCCCAGTCGATGTTCATGGATAAAGGGTTAGAGTCAAGGCCAAACAGAATTGTCGGAACAACTTTATCAATGTAAAATCTCACTAAAGGCTCAATCGAGAACTTAGAGAATTTTATTTGAATTCGCTTCATCTGAGACACCAAATTAAGGACCTTTTTCGGAAAGGCTTTGATAATCGACCCCAAATAGGTTAGCATTAGCTCTGTGACTATTCTCAATTCTTAGAAGCCATCAAAAGAACTAAATCTCAATGTTGCTGCCTCATAACCATTACACGTAGGTGCAACGGAACTATACTTTCTTGCACTATTTATATGCGTGTCTTTGGTGAAATTTGCCATATGCCCTTTGTCTCAGATAGTGTTAAGAACGCCCAGACTACAAAAGATGGCTCAAGGGGCCCGCACATGTATTTCAACTGTAGGTGACTGAAACGGGGCGCTCTAAAGGTTGTCTTGTTCCGGGGCTGGAGAGGTAGGAAGCCCAGAGGAGATAGGAAGCTCCCATCTTCCCTGGGCTTCCTACCTCTCCAGTCCAGTCTTCATAGCATCTAAAGTTCTATCTCAGATGGTGGCCTTTCCCCTCTTACTCCCTACAGGCTTCTTCTAGGTTGTAACCTATCCTAACGACTTACCAGGATAGAATTTCAAAAGGTTATTTTTGTCTGGGGTCTTTCCGAAAAACTTGCTATGTTCATCTGTGTAGTTTCCAAGGTTTGTACAACGTAAGAGTGAGCTGGTTACCCCTCCTTTAAGTCCACAGGGAGGGGTAACCAGCTCACTCTTATGTTGTGCACACCTCTGCAATCTTCCCACAATTGAACTTGTCCCCCGAGAATAAAAAATAGGGAAGCACCCAATCACAGACCGCTGTTGTACAAAGTTTGTAATAAACCGCTTGTATAATAAAACATACAAATAAAAAAAAGACACAGTTCCTCTCACTCTGGGCTTGCACTACCTTGCATTAATCTCCCAGGTGTTTCTTCTCTTCACTTCTTTTTCTCCTCTCTTCCTTGCGCCACTATTTCTCCTTCATACTCTACTTCCTCCTTCTGTCCCTCCGATGGTCATATGATCTCCTGGCTTCCTTCTGTCCCTCCGATGGTCACATAATCTCCTGGCTTCTCCTTTCCCCTCCCCATTATACTCTCCCACTGAGTCCCCTCTACCATTATCACGTTCCCCTTCTCCATTATAGTCTTCCCCTCACCTCTCCATTCTATTCTCCTCTCTACTCCCCTTTCTCTTGCTCCAGCCCACTCTCTCTCCTCTGTATCTCTCTCTTTCTCCCCTCCCCCTGGGGCCTTTCTCTCTTTCCCCTCTGGCCACTCTCTCTCGCTTCCCTGACCCCTAGGTTCGCCCATCTCATCTGCCTCCCCCTCTGGCCTCTCCCCTGCCCTCCCCTCTGCCTTCACTTCTCTGCGCTCCTCTCTTCTACCTTCTCCTCTGCCCTCCCCTCTTCCCTCTCACCCTACCTCTCCTCTCCCTTCCCCTCACCTCTGCCCGCCCTCTCTCCTCTGCCTTCTCCCCTCTGCCCTCTCCCCTGCCTCCCCCTCTCCACCCTTCACTCCCCGCTGCCCTCCCCGCCCTGCCCTCACCTCTTCCCATCCCTCTGCCCTCACCCTCTCCGCCCTCCCTTCCACCCTTCCCCTCTCATATGCCCAGCCCTCTCCTCTGCCCTCCCTTCTCCACTTCCCTCTCTTCTCTCCTACCCTCCTCTTCTCACACGTTCTAGAAAACATACACTCATTCACAGCCTCACTCTTACTATCAGGTACCGCTCTCTCTTACAATCAATGTCTCGCCTGCAACAATCTCCAGTGCAATCTTATCAATGCGCGGCTCCACCGTACTTCCTCCATCTGGTCTCTCGGCCTGCCTCTACTCCACCAGACCTCGCACACATATCTTGCACTCCTTGTCCTTCTGTCTCTCGTGGGGTGTTTATACCTCCGACATCCTTTGTTGTCCTTGCTCTACGCCTTCCATTGGTTAGTCTGCTCACCTGCTTCTTTCAGCCAATCTGGACTTACCCTTTTCCCTGGCGTTGTGACTCAGTAGCACAAAACCCGTGTTTAGCCCGGCCCTCTTTCGGTGCATAGCGCTCAAGTCAGTCTTTGAGGTGGTGAGTTGTGCTGCAGTCACAGAGATGCAGTGAGTCTTTTTTGAGGTTGGAACAGTTTGATGGGCTAGTGTCGGCATTTCCAATGTGTTAATGAAGCGATAGTTTCACTCAGAAGAGCGCATTTACTTATCTGCTGTATGGCCCTGTGGGACAGGTAGTCCTGAAATGAAGCAAATAGAATTTTGGCCAGAATAGGGTGTGGCGGGCACTAGGTGATTGACAGTGGTACATTCCACATGCAACAAGGCACACATAGGGAAGGGCAGAAACAGGGGCCTCCCAACTCCCTCATCCTACCTCTGGTGAGAATCGACGTGTGAGAACACTGGCAGACCTCCTGCCCCTGGTTGGGAGGGGTCCATGTCCCCTTCCCCCACCCCTGCCACCACCACCCAGCATGGTCAAGTCCCCAATGCTGTCACACCTTTTAACTATATACACTTGAATGTAATACTTATCTGTGATAGTGGCCTATAATTCAATCCTGTGCTCATCGGTTACATTTAGCACATTAATTGGCAAGTTAAAAGAAAGAATAACCAGCTTTATCAATGGCAAACACTTTGTTTGAATTTTAGTTTATAAGGCATTTACAGGAATAACCCCTGTTATTGTTACTTTTAGTTTTTGGTTATCATCATATCTTGCTTACGGAAACAAAAGGGGAGATTACAAAATCTGGTATTTATGTCAAGACCGGAGGCCTTCTCTTTCTTTTAATCCATAATGAACATAAACAGCACATCAGCAAGATTTTAACAAAGCAACTGTTTCTGTAATCCATAAAGTAATCCATAAAACCTACCTAGGTGTGGAAGTCCATGAAGCAAAAGTTCCAATTTAAATGAGAAAGAATGTGGAGCCTTCCTGAACTCCATTTCCCAATGTCCTTAGCAACTTGAACAGTGGCCACCAACATTTTATTTTTATTTTATTGGGCATTTCTATGGCGCCTATACACAAGTGTTTCCAGGCGCCTGTGACTCAAAACCAGCCAATCCTTCACCAGATGGTCCCTTAAGTAACTGCAGCTCCTTCTGTGCTTCCTCTTTCTTTGCTGCTCATAGCAAGAAAAGTACCGCTCAGCAATCTCGGCTGGACACAACCTAGTGGAAGGGTCCCCGGTCAGGGAACATCCGCTAGTGTGCAGCATGCTTAAGGGCGTCAGGTTGGCGACGCCACCCCCGGCTTGTTACGACAGGCTTTGGAACGTGAATACCCATTCTCAATCTGTTTCTCTCCTGGCTGCATAATTTGGAATTATGCAGAACGGCCCTCTTCAGCAAGCTCACTACCCTACTGTGCCTTGTGTCTTGCCAGAGTGTCTCGGACGTCAGGGACTTGGATTTAGCCGGTCGAATGTACTCCCTGGATGGTGTGGTTTTTCACATCTCTAGGAGAACGAAGTGTCATACGAGAGGGATCACTTACCCGGCATTCAGTGAGCAGCTTAAGCTGTGCGTGGTCAAGTGCCTGAAGGCCTACGAGGAGATAACCGCCACTTTATGGGCCTTCCAGAGGTGTCCGTTGTTGATCGTCCTCCGGAAGCCGCAAAAAGCAGTCTCTGCCCCCACGCTGGCTCGCTGGATGCTCGTGCAGGCTGGAATCAATACTGCTCAGTTCAGAGCCCACCCCGTTAGGGGTGTGTTAGGCAGAATCCTGTGCAGTGCCCTTAGGGACCACTACACAAGACTACAGGTGGCAATATAAGTTTTACCTTTGGTACAAGCCTGTACTACTATGTCAGAGTGGTAGCAGTGGCGGAGCAGCCAGGCTTATCTCAAGAGTATATGAGCAGTAGCAGAGATTACACAAAGGGACCACAATTACTGTGACTCAAGCAAACACTGACTCAAGGTTTCAGGTAGACAAATATAAGTACATTTATTTTTAAACCATATGTTATAAACACAACACTTCTATTAAACTTAAACGAAAACCACACGTCAAATATACTACAACTAACCAATTCACTTTGTACAGTATGTCTCAAGGCAAGTACCCTGTGTTTGAATGAACCGGTGTTAGAAAGAAAACACGTTACCGCGGATACGATTGCGATCACTTTTTGACAGTTCGGTCTACTAAATAAACGCGTATCCGTGACTTGAAATGCTACTCGGGCAAAAACACACTTAGCACCTGAGATACCCAGAGGGAGTTGGAGGCAAAAATCACAGGCAATATTTTGGTTAGGCAGACAGAATCGAGAAACACTCAGAGACAGGAGTTCAAAAGTCAAAGGGCCGGAGCCAGGGTCAAGTGGCACCGGGGGCCTGTTGCCAAAGATCACACAGTCAGACAGTTCACGATTCAACGTAGCCAAAAGTACTTCGATATTGTCAATGTTCGGAAGCAAAAGTTATAAGAAGGAGGGAAGACAAGGGCAAGCCTTGAAGATGAAGAAAAGGGGTTCACCCAGTTTCCTCAAGTAGAGCACAGTACCTTGTTCCAATGGTGCAGCTGGTGCCCTGGCAGTTCCTGATGGTTTCCCCCAGACCCACGATTCCTGGAGCTTCGTTGTGAAGGAGGACATCTGAAGGGGGTCTGCACCACAGAGGGATGAAGCCGGCTGCAGCGACAAAGAATAAAAGGTGCGCTCCTTAAAAACAGGAGAGGCTCTTCAGGTGGCTATCCAGACCACTACAGCAGCGTGCAGTGATTTCGACCACGAAGGCGACCTCTGGCAGAAGAAGATGAGCTGGTTATCCCCACCAGGCTCAAGGGAAGAAGACTCCGGACTGGATCTTCTCTTAGTCGTCGAAGGGTAGATAGCTCAGGACTGCAGCGGGGCTTCACCGGGATGGGGTAGTTGCAGCAGCCGTCGTTCTCTCCGCTTCTCTTCGGTTCCTTGTAGTTCCAGTGGCAACTCTCTGACTTCTAGCCCAAGAGACCTGCCTTTTATGCGCAAACCCCCCATTCACACGGCCTGGCTGTCAATCACCCAGCAGGGGGGTTGTCCAGCCTGGACAACCACCTCAGCCAATCATGGCAAAGTGCAACTTGGGTTTCCTAGGATACCCTGTGCAGGGGGTGACTACACCCCTCCCTCATATTCAGCCCACCTAGACACCCAGGTGCCTGGTGGAGGGCTTCTGAGCAGAAGCCCGCCAAAAGACGGTGAACAAAGAAGGCGAACCTAGTTTGCCGCGCAAAGTAAAACACAAGAAGGACTTTAACCAAAAGAAATGGCGAATAAACCCAACCGGAGCCAAGAGAAAGACAATTTGGTAGGGGGTTTATGTTCGAGGCTAATAGAATAGCCAAGAACAATACCACGTTTATCTAATATAATTGCGGTACAAAAGTTAGGGTAGATACCACTGCCACCAGCCAAGTCTAAATGTTAAAAGAGCTAAACAATGCTCTAGGAGGTACAGATAAAAAGGGATACGAATTAACCCTTCCCAGTACTCCATGGAAGATGGGGTGTACTGGATCTGTGGTAGATTGACTAAGTAAAGTTAATGGTAACCTTACCCTTTTCTGGGGGACTGTAGTCAGCCTCAGAAATGGAGTCAGGGGAAGCTTCAAAGACATCCCTGTGACACGGCACTGAAGGTGCTGTGTGACACACAAAAAGCATGGGGCTACTGAAGTGGTGTACTTCAGAGTCCACAATCACGAAAACATAGAAATACACATGGCAAAACACAGGTAAGAGTGGGGGAAAAGTGGAAAAGAAAAACTCCAGAAGTCCAGCAAAGTTGCTGGTGGACTCACTAGGTGAGGGAAATTAGCCATAAATGAGAATTCTCCCTAACAAGGTGCCATGGCACCCAAAGCCTTCCAGGTGGAGGTTAGACTGGAGGACATCATGAGAATGGCTGACTGGGCAGCATAGTCTTTTTTAATGATTTTTACTTGAAACCGGAGGAAGAGCCGGCAACGTTGGTGTTGAGTAAGCTTTAAACAAGCATAATGCTTGCATCCGGTCTTGACATAGAATGAAGATTTTCCAGAATAACTTTAAGAAAAGTCCTGATTCTATTAAAAGAAAACAGAGGCAAGCATTACCCCAACCCAATGGTAAAATAATTCAGTTTGACAGTCCGCTAGCATTGGCGGAAAAGGCTCAGGTGTTGGGCTTGTTCGAATTGATGTGTTATTCTTGCGAAATATGCAGGTTAACGTGCGATTCTTGCATTGTGTGAATTTCTTTTCCACTCCCCTCATGTGCTCTCATTCTCTCTTTGTCTCTTGAGAACTGACATGGTAGTTGTTTTCTCTCGATGACCCTTTGGTTTCTCTTCAGCAGGCTTGTTGATGAAGCCTAGTTGAGGGATACAAGAGCTTACAGCAGTGGCAGAGGTTGGCAGATGTCTTCAGCGCAGGAATTTAGGTTTGGTTCCGCAGTGTTGAAAGAGGCAGTACAGGAGGAGCTGCAGTTACTTAAGGGACCATCTGGTTAAGAATTGGCTGGTTTTGAGTCACATGGTGATGGCCATTGTTGAGGTTGCTAAGGACATTGGGAAATGGAGTTCAGGAATGCTCCATGTTATTTCTCACTCAAATGGGACATTTTTGGTTCATGGATTTAAACACCTAAGCATTTTTTATGGATTACAGAAACTATTGCTTTGTTAAAATCTTGCTGCTGAGCTATTTCTGTTAATGCGGATTAAATGAAAGAGAAGCAAGACTCTTCTAAAAGTTACTCTGTAAAATCTGAATTCTTGATGTTTATGAAGCAATCAAATGAAGACAGTACTGTTTTTCCCGTTTTTAATTGTTTTTTTTATGTACCAATCATTTTGAATGATTGCAAAAATAACTGGTATTCATGAAAGTTAGGACTTAAAAACATTTAGAGACCAACTGTTTTTGTTGCTTTTAATTATGACCCTTTTCATATTTACGATGTCATTTGAAGTATGCTTCTTGCCTTGGTAAATGGTCTTAATGCTTGAAACATTTGTCAGCTGACAATAATTGTCTACATGTAATAATATTGCTACGGCTTCTGCATAACAAAAGGTCTCATGTAATTTGTCTGTGGATAAGGTGATCATGTCTGGCAGTGCAGGCAGGCCTTCCTTTACCCAGCTAACGAATCTTTGCTATTTCTTCCAATTTACACAAACTAGTAGGCCACACTGCATTACTCATAAGCTGGTTCTTCTCCCATACAAATGTAAACTGTGCAGCTGGACAAATTCATCACATTAGTTTGTAAACGCAAATAGAATAGTAATGTGCACCTGGGCCGCATGCAGTTGATTTAAGCATATCACTGACACAAGCTTTGATAAGAAGGCCAACAACACTGTGTAGTACACATTCCAATAACGGGAACTGTATTTACGAGTGCATATCACAATGTTGCACGATCGGAAATCATTTTGACCAAGTAATAACTTCAACGAGTTAAGACCTGGGCCAGTCTCCCATACATCTCAATGAGGTGCATTGCTTTGCAACGTTGCTCGGTGCCAAACTACAGCTCATTCAAACCTGATCTCATTAAAATTGTACAGTGTGCACTTGATTCTCTCGGCACTTCTTTAAATAAAAACTATTAATCAGATCAATAACCTCCTTTTGGGAAGCTATTTCTACAGCCATAGCAGATTCCTTGAAAACGACCTTACACTTGACTGGCATGTGCCTGAATGATGCGATTTGAGCATAATGAGCCATGGAAAGCAGATCCTCCTCCCATCTGCCAGAATCGGGTGTGACTACACGGGTTCACCACCACTGCTCAGAACTATGAAAAATATCCTTCAGAAACAAGTTATGAAAAAGTCTGATCCATATTTCACGTCTGCCACAGAGCGCGTCAGAGTAATAACCCCCCTTCTCATGGGTGTTCCACTACCATCTGCTGCTCTATTACTTATCTTTATTTCGCAACTAATTAACAGCATAATCTTCTAAATTCGGCATGTTAATTATCATTATTGTGATCTCTGCAGCATCATCAGTCCTCATGAAGCCTTGTCTCTGCGCCTCCAGAGGACTGAGAGGAATGAAGTCGGCTGGAAGAGGGCCTGTTTCCTCAGCGCAGGCTCATTAGGTGTTTGCTGATGAGCTCGGCTCGCGCAGAGGAAGGTCAGGAGAATTGTGCTGAACACAAGGTTCCATGCCGGGATCAGACAACCTAATGCAGGGGTTTGAACATGCGCCAAGTTACCCTCTATCGACTCTCCACAGAGGACCCCTGCAGCAAGCCTACTAACTGCCGACGGTGTGAGGCATATTCCGAGGAACGTCGCAAACGACTTGCACGGCGCGCTCCAGAGGGTGCAGCTTCGTTTACGATTCTTGCTGTGTTATTGTTTTCCTAGAGAATCTGATAAATTGCATTGATCAAAGCCTGTATTCCTTTTGCTCCAATTATCCTTGCATCGAATGCACAGCCATGTGCAACAACTGGCAACGCCAGAGTACTTCCGTGTGGAAATAATGGGACGTTGCAGATAATGCTTTACCAACAGGGTGGCAATAATGCTATGCACTAGAGAAATATATGCATTTGCATGAAACTGGCAATAAACCTTCATTGAATTTATAGTCAGAACTGTCCAAGTAGCGCAATGCAAATATACAAACAGATTTAAACTAACATAGCCTTGAAATATTTTCCAAAACTTTCAACATGGTCTTACAAGCTATTGGACCATGCTCCTGGAGTAGGCTCGAGGTGCATACTCTTGATTGAACATATTCAGAGGAAAAAAAAACGTTGTGAAGTAAGATCACAGTTGCGCTACCAAATCCTAAAAAGAATTAGAATTGGAAAGTCAAGATTCCTCCATGACCCTCTCGCTGCCCAGTAGTTGGAAGAGCGATGACATCACATCTGCAGGGCTGGTGAAATGTGTATACATACAAGGTATCATTTGGATTCCCTCATCCGGGCAACAGACCCATATGCGCTGCTCGAATGACATGCTGGCTCCTGCTGGTGACCTGTTAGGGGCATCGGAGGCCGCTGTCAAAAGGACTGGCCCTGCACATGTGACATTACACGACATTACTGCCTGGTGGAGAAGTGAACCATTCTAATATGGTCCTTAACTAAGCCCCCAAACCAAATAGAATGAGCATCAGCAAAGCCCAATTTGGACTTTGGAATAATGAACATATTTCCTGCGTTGCCGTCATAATCCCAAGCACTCACATCATTTTCTAGGTATTGGCATCATATAATAATATAATCAGGGTTTCATATAATATTTCATGTTGGATTGCTCCCGATTATAAACGCTGTATTAATAGCTGCTCCTTTAAGCCAGTTTAATGGTACTCAGTTTATCAAATTGAGAAGGATGATGGGCTGACCCCGACCCAGGGAGGAATGCTTAACACATGCGTTATCCTTCTGGGCATATCATGTGCCTAGGTAGTACCATGAGCGAGATATGCCCCGATATGCTCCGGTACTCACATAAAATACAAGTATTTGCCTAGCACTGCCTTCACAAGTCCAAGTACTTGCACCATTTGCCAGGTACTGCAGTCATATGGCCAAACGCAATTTGCCAGGCTTTGGCATCATTTGGCATATCCGTCCTCCCCTTTGTGCCAAGTATCAGCATCATAAGCAAAGGTACTCACATCATTTGCCAGGTCCTGGCAACATGCTATTATTGGGTTTTCATACTGCCCCAGCTCACCACCGTAGTAGCCTCAAAGCACGTAAACCATGTCTGCGTTAAGGTTGATTAAGTCCTGCACATGGGGAGCAGGACCTTACTCTGCTTAGGATGCATTGGCCGGGAAATGGTGTGATATAAGAAGAGAGATGTGTTGAATTAAGATCTGGTGCAGCGCATAAGAACCTGTGCAAGCAGGTGATCGCTGGGGGTGATGAGTGCATCGTAAAAGTAAAGTCTGGATGTGAGAGGGGCTTGAGATGTGCTCTGGCAATCCTAAGTATATTGTGGGCATAGTTGACCAGAGATGGGTTGTATATTTTAAAAGGTCTAGATAAATAAGCTGCCCAAAGCCAAGGACAAAGGTCCCAACTATGTATTGCTTATGTAAAAACACGAATGAAGCAGTTATAAAGGGTAAGCAATGCTTAGGTACTAACACCATTTTTCAACTATTGGCATCAAATGCCAAGCTACTCGCACAATTTGCCAGGTATTGCCATTAAATGCTCAGGTAATCCTACCATTTACCAGTTGTTGGTATCATTGCTCATTTGCTTCTATCACTTAGCAGATTTTAAAATATGATGGTACTCGCAATGTATGCCATGTTTTGCTAGCATATGCCTAGGTATTCCCATTTTTTGTGTGGTATTGACATCAGAGGCCAGCCACTCGCACTATTTGTGAGGTAGTACGAGTAAATGCTCAGGTACTCACTGTTTGCTAGGCATTGCCATCAGTTGGCTGCTATATCCTCTGCCCTACCTGTCTCCCTTGCCATTACAAAGTAAGGTGGGCTAAGAGGCATGGGTAGGTAAGAGGGGGATCTGTATAGCCATGCTCTTCTCTTGTTTCAGTCTAATGGTATTACTTCCCTGGGGACACTGCCTGAGGCCAGGTATCCATCACATTCCTAGGTTATCAGCAATCTAGAGGCGGATTATCAGTTCTGTGCAGCTCACAGTTGAGAGAATCTGCTCACATCCACTCCGCCCACCCCTGGTCATCCTCCATCACCATTTAATAGTGTGGTAAGTAATGCTGAGCGAGTTACAGCAAATCTTCCAAGAACCAAGCATGGAAATATGTGCATTCTTAACTCTTTTGACTTGTATCCAAGGGCAGAACGAGGCATCACAGGCATATTAGGAAATAACTGCACTATCTACAACTCACTGCCCCATTAGCCCCTCTGGCATTAGCCTTGACCCTTTTGCCAACACTAAAAATGGGGATACCTTTAAAAGACAAAGCTCTTCTTGCAGAAGTAACCTGCCACATGTAGGTAGAAGAGTAGAAAAAGCTTCCAGGTGGCAAGAATCCCAACATTGATCTATTCGCCCAAAGAGATTGTCAATGAAACACAACTTTTTGATTTTGAAAAAACAGTGAAATATAAGTAAGAATTTTCCTAGACACCATAAATCTTTTCAACAGACCTTGAGAAAGCGCTATGCAAACTAAAATATACCAGGGCTCAGATAAAGATGAGAAATTTATAGCAGCAATTTTTGGATTATGTGAGATGCTGCGTTTAAAGCAGCCGTTTCATGTATAAAAGGAAAAATTGATGCCCAAAGGAATATTTGGGTTAGAAGTTTGGAGCTTAAATGCCCAAGAAAAAATTTAAATCAATTGAAAAAAACTTTTTACAAAAATCTTGGTGAATAAAGAAAGGAGTGGCAAATATATTGGCTCAGAATGAAACGAACATGGAATGGATAAGTGATGTCATTTTATATCAGGAAGCCGTGGCATTGGTTAAACTATGTCAGGGCAAAACAGATACCCCCATCTGTGGAGTTCTCATTGGGGATCATCTTTTTTATTATAAAAATAAAAATGGCGGCTCAGTCAGATGAGAGATTTTGACTGCTATAAGCAAACATACATGGTTAACTTGTGCAAATTTGATTCCCAAAGATGTGCAACACATTGTAAAAGTTATAGTAGTTCACGACAAATGTGAAGAGCGCTGGGAACATAGTTAAAATGTGTTTTGTGAGAAAATATTTATAGGGTTATGGAATGGCAGGGTGTTACCTGGAATTCATTCCCAAGCTGGGCCATAGAAGGTTGACTGCTCAAATAAGACTTAATCGGATGCCTTTAATAGACTTGTGGTTGTGGCCACAGGACAGATGGGAATATGAAACATTGTATTTTGTCCTGCTCCTGGTACCACAAGCCTAGGAAGCATTGGTTGATTCCAATTATTGGTGCTGGCAATTATCTGAACTTTAGAGATGTCGTGGCATACATACTTATGCTGTAAGGTCAAGGTATTCTTTTTAAATTAGCTAATTACACCCAGATGGCTTTAAGATTAAGACATAATGTGATTTTAATGTAGTATTCTGCATGAAAGAGTACTTAAGGTTGCATCAGATGATTCAGAGTTAAATTATGGATGGATAGGCTGAGGTTTATTATTTTGTCTTGTAACACAGGCTTTACATATGTTGCGTCCTCGCCTCAATGCTTTAAGAATTTGTCTCTATTTCTGTATGTGTAGTATTATTATGATTATCTCCAATGATGATGCCTAAAGCAAAGACAAATGAATTAACTAAGTTGAATGATATGCTTAATACGTAGTATATAATTATTTATTTGAATTAAAAATGATAACAAATGGAATAGTGTGATAACTATTGCATCACTAATTATTTCGTTTTTATAGTATGAGTGGATGTGACATACTTTGCTATAATTGTGCAAGGTTAATTGTTTAGCCATAATGCAATAAATACAAAAAAACTATGTCCATTAATGTTATTAGATCACTCTTATTTCAATCTAGTTACATTGATATGTATATGTTCATGATTACCATATCTCCCTTTGCTTTTTATGGGTATGAATTATTCTCTTGCAAATGTGTTATTAGATCTATATTGCACTTGGTTAATGAATATTTGCCTGCATGCATATTTGTATTGTGATGTTGTTTTGAGATTGTGCTGTTTGTTCATACATCTATTCATTAATATTGGTCTTTTCTGAACAACTAAAAACTAAAATATATTTACAAGTGCTGTATAAAAGTGTGGAGCTTCATTGTTTTGAAAAAAACCTTGATCGTTCACCAGCAATGATGATGCCCATGGATGGAAAAGTTTCCTCAGTTTAGTGTCTGTATCAGGTGAGTAACCTGAACATTTTAGCCTCTTTTTGTCATCAGGAACACCATTTGCAACTTTCTGGCATGAAGTAACAGGGACACTCAATTGCAATCTTAACCAGTAACAAGCTAGGCAAGTAGGTAGGGTAAGGAGCTGGGTTGCATGTGAAATCTAAGTGACATACTGTTAACGACAAACCAAAGTTACAGGCACTTTATTTCTTCTTCAAGATTGAACTTCCACTTATTCAGGAGCCTAGATAAGAATACCAGGCAGAAAAGAAATATGAGGAGGAGAGTATATTGGAGATATGTTGCTGTTTTAGTTGCCGCTCTGTACATAAGCTGATTGACATAATTTCTGCATGTGCTATTGTTCATTAAACAGTCTTTTAAGCTTCTACAAGTGGAATGTGGATGAAGAGAGAACAGTCTTTCCATTGTAGAAGGGACTGCAAGATACACTTGAAGCAGGCAGTTCACATGATACAAACATCTTGCCATTTTCTTGTTTAGTTAGAGCATTTACACAAGCAGCAGACATACAAGAAATGAAGGGTGGTCTTAATTGGGAGGACTGAATAACCAAGAAGAGCACCACATAGTGGCATGGTTTGAAGCGCTGCTGAGAACCAAAATACTTCTCAATAAACTTGGGTAAGAAGTTGGTGTTCGCCAAAGTTTTTCAAGATTCTGACTTAGGAAATTCCACAGCCCTCACAGTGACTTGAGACCACATTTCTCCACAACAAACTTAAAATAATTGCATTAGAAAAGCAGGCAACCCAAATTGCAACCGAAGGGTGCACAGGGAGAGAGTTAAACCTGGGCAACACATATCTCTTCTTACTCTGAAACCGTTAGTGCTTGCTCTGCTGTGTGTAGTGAAGAGTATAGCTGCTTAAGGAAAAGGGTCAGAGAAAAAGTAACAGACATTTTAGGACTGCAGGAAGATTTTTCTTTTTAAATCACCCAATAAACTAAAGAACTTGGGCCAAACAAGGGGCAAAAATTAACAAAGGCCAAATTTAAAAGGAGATTTTAAAATCTTGCTCCATGAAATTGAGAACACGTTTTCAATGCATTGATGACAAATTGCATTTAGTAGCCTTGCTGATAATATGAATAATAAGTAGATACAAAAGAAGATAAAGGGTATCAATTTCACATACATTAGCATTTTTTCAAAACCTTTTAGCATAGCTATCTCCTGATCATAGTTTCAAACACATACGTTCTCTGCACTAATACACTCATTCACACTAAAACTGTCACATCAAATAAACACATACTACTACGTTCAGTCCTCAAAAATATGTACCAGTTGATTAAATACATATTGAATAATCAGGGCTGAAATTGACTTTCGTTACCTCAAGTGTCTTGATGGAACTTATGAACAGGCTAACCAAAGGAGGGAACAAACAAAAGGGAAGGATGACAAATCTGATGGACACTGCCACAATCACCTTAATCAGTTCAAACCAAGCTTATTTGTGAAAATGAAAATGTAGTTTGTGAACATATATAGTTGGACTCTAATAGAGTCCGGTAGGTCTCAGACGAGATTTGACTATCTTTGGTGGAGCCTCTTGTTGAGGAAGTCCAATCAGCTATGAGAAGTTTTCAAAATAACAAAGCACCTGGTCTGGAAGCTTTAAGACCAGTTTATACAAGAAGTATTGTCCCGCTAGCCAGTCTTTTATTTTAATAGCTTTTTAACACCTGGCTCAGTGATTAAATCAATGACATCCAATTGTTTTTCCTAACAACCAATTGCAAAGTTAAACCAAGATGCAAAAATATTTTTACAAATAATCACTAACAGCTTTGATCCCATTGCCAGCACTGATCCACTTGGATCAAGCTGGGTTTGTTAAGCAGTTGTAAGCTTTTGACCAGAGTGATTAACATCTCACAGATGCTAGGACAAATCTAATTCCTGTGTTTGTACTATCCCTGGATGCTGAGAAAGCATTCAATCATGTAGATTGTACCTTTTCTCCAGCTGATACTCGAGAAATCTAGATTTAAAGCCATGCTTTCTAAATTTGTATTGGCCAATTTTCAATCACCTTCAGCATCCATAAAAAGTGAATAGACCATACTTTTCCAGTAGTTATACTCTCAGGTATAACTGGTTTAATCTCCCCTTTTCGTCTTATGTATGGAACCTCTGGCCATATGCGTGAAGGTCAACATATTTGTAATGGAGATGGGGGCGTGGGGACAAACCCTTAAACTAGCAATGTTTGCGGATGCCATTTTGTCTGATGGAAGAACCAGCCCACTCACCTCTAGTAGATATAGATACATTAGATGTGTTTAGTGCTATGGCAGGGTTTAAAATTAACTATGAAAAAGTTAAAAGCCTTGAATATATCTGAAGTACACAGTATGTTATAAGATGTAAAGGTTTGATATCCCTTTCCGTGGGGAGAGTTCAACTGTGACTTGGTTGAACATTAAACCTGCCAATTTCGCATACTCCGGTCAGTGGGTCAAAAACTGTTAACGATTCCCCAATCCAATTTGGTCCATCAGGGTGATAGATGTTTTTCTGTTTTTGACCCGCAATGCTTTGAATGCATTACCAGCTGATTATCGGGAAATACATTCTCTATCATTGTTTAGGAAGAGGTTGAAAACCTACCTCTTTCAATAATCAGTTATTAATTGACTCAACTTCTGTTCTTTCGAAATTACCATCTGCACCTAGATGCAGTTTCTGCTAGGCTCTTCAGATCCGCGCAACATAAACTAACAATGAGAATTTGGGCCTCGTTTCACGAATATTTTTCCAGTCTTACTAAGATATGTATACAGAGACCTAGCGGTTTGGCAGGATAGTGCCCATTAAGGTGAATTGTTTGCTTCGATTGTAAGAGTTCCCTAAATGATTACTATCTGGTTTTGAAAGTCAAATCGCATTACAACCATTTTGCTTCATTTGGTCGTAGCAGAGATCTATGTTTGCCAGGAAAGTTCTGATGATCGCGGCTTACAATGGTGGGCTTGCAGAGCTGGATAGTGAATGATATGTGGCTGCTGCACAACATAGTGGAGTAATGGAATAACTGCGCAATCCGCAGGAAAGAAAACAGTGGGCCTTTTTGGAAAAGCACAGTAAGCCCTCAATTGATCAAAAGGTTATTTGGCTTTATCAATCTTGCAGACCCACGAGAATTGAGTTTAATGTGATAAGAGCTACTGTCCTAGAACAATAGCACTCCCTGGCCCATACATTGACCACCACTTCCAATCCCCTCCCTCAGATTCTTGAGAATATGGATGTCATGACTGGGTTGTCAGATTCCCATTCAAATAATTTGGTGTGGGTGCCTGCGGCACTTGTCACAGTTATAGTAAAGTGGTAAACCCCTTGATTGTGAATACTGTAAATTAACATGTGACCTTACTGAGGTCGAAAGATGGCAATATACATAGCTATGCCTCTGGGTCATGCAGAAGCGGATGAAGGAGGGGGGGGGGGTATAAGCCGTTTACTGGGCTTGAAACTCTATTACAACTTGGCCTCACAAAGCATGTGGTTTCTCGGGTTTACAGAGCACTTGCTACAGAGGACCCTGAAGCTAAACTATCTTATATGTTGAAATAGAAGCAGGAATTAGGGAAGGAAATATCTCAAGGCATTTGGGCTGTTTCTGGTGCAGGGCAAAACAATCTTCTAGTTGTAGACAAATTAAAGAAAACTCATACAAGCAATACTATCACTGGTATTTGACCCCAGAGATGTTGGGGAAAATGTGTACTACCCTTTCTGATTTGTGATGGAGGGGGTGTGATGCTAGGGGCATAATGCAGCATATTGTGGGAACATCAACGCATGCAGATCTATTGGAAGGATGTCCTGCCATACATTAAATACACTACTGGTATCACTTTCGCAAAGGATACTTGGTCGGTTCCTTTAGGTTATTCAGGTCCTGATTAGGGCTTCTCATTCTAGTCCACCATGGGTAAACTCAAAAATCTCTTATTAACAGAGCAACTGAATATTGCACTGGTGGGAGCAAGGCAATTCTCCCCCTATTCATCTTTCATGGTCGAAAGTCTGAATGTTGAAAATGATGGAGATGATCTCCTCCGGAGTAACTGAAATGGAAACAAAATTTAAATTTAGGACAGTTTGGAGCCCTGTCATTTTTATCAACTGAGCTGAAGTTAGGCCCATATTTCAACCCACAGGAACATGTTTCTTGTTTGTCCCATCGCCTCCTGCATATAGTGGGTAACAACAGGTTTATTTGTATCACTTCTTTGCTAATGATTTAGAAATCCTCCCACTGACATTGGGGTATGAAGGTGCACTGGTTGATTTTTATTTTGTACACTCTTATTATGAACTAGCATTTTAACTATTTGGAATACCATGTAATGATGGTTGCTCTACATGAAGATCTATTGGGTATTATAGATGTGTTGTGGGTTTGTTTTTCTTTACTAACTACTGGTATAGTCAATTATATGACATGGTATGTTATTTGATTGAGGAAAAGAATGTTTCTGGTAATTTTTAGATTGCATCTGTTTCTTATCGGTCATAATGAATACGATTGATTCTTGAACCTGAGCAGGATTGGTCATCATCCTGCATTGCGATTCTGTGAGTTGCTTCTAGTTAATAAAACAAGGCACTGCAGGATCCTCAGTGGAAATCTGTCAAATGAGACTAGCTAAATGCACATGACCATCAGCTGTAACAGTCTTTGGAACCAGCAGGCCAACGTCATCTCTCCTGCTTGAAAATTATTTTTCAACTATTGCGGTGCCAGCATTCTTGCATAACGTGGTGTACAGAATGGTGACCAAGATGAATCCGTTAAGGCTGAACCAGTGTGGATTTTGGAATATTTATGAAAATGTCCAAATCGCTCAGGATGTTGCTTGATTACTTAACACTGTAGCATGACCACTGGGCTAGGCCCGGAGTAATTATTTGTGCAGGTAAGGGTATAGTTCTATACACGGAAGGCACAAATGTGCCGCTATCACATACAGTTGTTTCATCTAAAGCCTGTGAGATGATTTAATGCTGAAGGGGGAAATGGCTACAGTCATTTAATAACATTGTGAAAGCAGATAGCCTATAGATTTACTGAAGCACTCCAATCTCCGAGTTGAAAGGCTCTGAGAATTTATTTGAGACAAAGTTACCCTGCAAAAATGTTCCACTAAGAGATACTGATTCAACCCCTGCAGGTCCAAAATACACATATGGTCAGATATCAGGTGATAGCGTAGTGGAAGTAAACATTCTGCCTGTGATGTTCTTCTGGAACCAATTTTAGTGACCCATGAAAAGGAGGCAAGAGATCACTCATGGGAGAAAAGCAATGTTTTCTGCATTTTCGGACACAATACAGGAATTATAGCAGCAAGTCCAAGCGAATAGCTTTGCTTGATGGGAGTCACAATCCAATGGTCTTGAGTCGGTTTTCCTCAATGAGATACAAAATGAACGAGTATTCCCGCTACTCCGATTGCAGTTCCTTTAAGCAGGTCAAAACAGAAAAGCATACATATCATGTGTAAAGTCAAGCAGCCTACTTGGGCTCTTGTGTGGACGATAACGCCAACGTGGTCACTAAAATTATCTTGAGCCCACATCTACGCCTTTAGCTCAACAAAGAATAGTAGATGGTTGGTTCTTTTTGTAGGGCTTCCATGCATTCCAATGAAACCAGATTTCAGTTGAGCAGAGAGGCAACTCAGATTTCACAGCTCTTATACCAGCCTTGCCTTTCGGCAGTAACTCATCTGAGAGAGAACAAAGTCTTACCATTCAAAAAAATATAAATCGAATGACAACTTCTCATACACACAGCACCATTCATTGCTGTAGCTGCCCCAGCGACGTAACTTTATTAATCTGGAGTTCCAGAAGGACTGTCTCTGTGCCTTCAGCAATCCAGTAAGCATAGCCTTCTACTGCGTCATGAAGGAGGAACTCTACAAACATATCCTGGTTCTGACAATTTAGGATTCTGTAGCCATACAATATGGTTGAAGTATTAATTTGCCTTAACTGAAGGACTGAATTCAAGTAAGCTTTCTTACACTGACATTCCCAATGCTTTTCATTATATGTCCAGCACGATGCTGGAGATGGCGAAAGGACTTAACTCTTGGTACCAACAGATGCAGAAGCAACAGTAGACGGTGTTGGCAAATGCTCCATTAGTACAAAAAGTATCTTTCTTAAGAATCCGGTAGCAACAGCCCTAAGATTTCTGCTAACTCAAAATGCGGTTTAGCCAACTAAAAGCCTGTTTCTTCACAAAGCCTTCCATTGTAAAAATGGGGTTTGTTGCAAAGGTGATATAGAAAAAACACTGCTGCGAAAGAAGTTCCAAATCCTGCCTTGCTTTAGAAATAGTTTAATTACAAAGTTTAGCCGGTGAATCTTTATTCTCATCATCTGTATCTGAGCCTGTGCCAGTAAAGACATTCAGCATTTTTGAGGCAGAGCTGAAGAGGGAGCCCCTTCGATGGGACTTTTAACAGTGGTGCGTGGTGCAAGGTATCAGATTCATTTTGTTTAGAGATGCTGAACCAGAAAGTCTGGGAAAGGTCCTGATAAAAATATGATCAGGACTCGAGACAAAGTCACATTCAACATCCTTCCTTTTGGTCTTGGAGGGGGCATGGGGAACTGAGATGCCTGTCGTCATGAGATTTGCTGCATGGGGGAGGGAAATGGAGGATTCCCTGGAGACTCTATTCCTGTCCTAGTTTCTTATGAATTATGTCAAACGGAGCAGATGATGTTTAAAAACCTCCAACATAGCCTGATACCATTAATATAGAGTGAAACCTTTCATCCCCTCTCTGAAATGGGTCATGCTTGTGAGTGTTTCCTTTGAAAGACCTGCTTTGGAACCCCTGCTGCTGCCATCTGTTTTGATGTGATTGGTTGCACCTCTTCTATGGTGATCCTAACTATTTCTAGTTGGAATCCCTAAACCCTATAGTTGTTAAATACACCCATCCTGAAAAAAATCAATAATGCTTTTTGAACTTTACATTTTGTTTTTTGTATGTTCTGTTGATCTTATAGCATAGCTGAATCAGTGATATTGTTAGCCATGTTCAAGGACTCTGTGAGAAAAACAAATTACTTACCCCTGGTAATGTTCTCTCGACTAGATGTTCCTCCCACGTATTCCTCATCTTTGATATACTCATAAATCTTCTTGCCACTTTGGAAACATTTTTCATAGTATTGGGTGCCATGCAGCGTCGAGTCGTGGCTCTCGGCGACCTCCGTCCTGTTCTCGGCCGTGACGTTGACACTGGTTTAATTAGCTTGCGTGGTGACCGTTGCCTCAGCTCTAGTTGTATCCCCTCTCGATGCTCAGCCATCTTTAATGGGTGAACCAGACGTGGAAAGAGAGGAAGGTGCAAAATCGCAGAAATTCTCCGCAAGTAAGAGGGGAAGGATGGGAAGGCAATGATGAGTAAGACGTGGGAGGAACATCGAGTCGAAAGAACTATACTAGGGGTAAGTTGTTCTCAAATGGATTGTGTCCTCCCATGTATTGCTCATCTTTGTTACAATTGTAATTTTGTCAATGGAGTCTGCACTTGGACAACAGAGCAAAAAACGCGCAGACCATTTGGCTTTTATCGTTTTCTAGAATATTGGCAGTGTATTTAAATTTATGGAAGTAGAAAAAACTTCAAGGGCAGTGCGCCTGGGAAATTGTGATAGAGAGATGGACAGAGAGAACTGTTATGCTTATTTGGTTTTCAAGGAAGGTGTAGCTTGTGCAAGTGTGTGTGTTAATGATTTGGTGTATGTGACTGTTGATATGTTTGAGTGTAGTTGTGACTGTGCAAAGTATATGTGTAAGGATGCATCGTTTTCCATGTGTCTACGTATCTATATATGTGTATATGCTGTCGATTTGTATGTGTGCCTTTTGTTGTTCACATAAGTGTTCTGGAAAAGCCTATGAAAAATAAGCAGACTTAATAACTGAATGTTACATTCTTCAGATGTGCCAAAACAGTACCCCAAACAATCCAGCAGCCATTTATATAATCACCTTATAGTAGCAAGCATGGTGCTATTCTGAGGGCTATTAAACTCTTTTTCTGATGAACCCACAAGTGGTAAAGAAATGTACCAGAACACAGAGGTAGGATTCTTGATAAACTGCGGAGTATTGTAACAAATCAATTGTGTATGAATTGCAGTGGTGCCAACATTACTTACCATCCAGGGATGCAGAATCTGTTATTTTAATGCATATATTGTCGATGGGTGGTATGAACATGCGGCCTAGGCTTTTCTGCCCCTCACTAACACACAGTTGCGACCTACATGTGGGGGTCACCCAGGCCTATCTTCAACGTTTCTGAAATCAAGACGAATGCCTCATTTATCTACACAAAGGCCTGTACCTCTTGGTTCCTTCGAAGCAGGCTTGATTCTGAAGGATTTGTCTGTTTTTCAATTTCTTTTTGACATATTGCAGCTAAGACATAGGGTACAACAGCCCAGCAATCCTGGGGGGCAATTGCCCCTTTGCAATGCTTCCCAGCTCGCACCAGATGCATACACATTAAAACAGCCACACAGGCAAACACAGAAACAAATAGCTGGGGATGCTTGGCCTGTGAATAGAGAATTATTGTCTGGTGATGCATGTCATTGTCTTTGGCCGGTGTGGTGGTGGTTGGGGGGGGGGGGGGTGCAGAGAAAAGGATTCAATGGGAGTGCCACATTCTCCAACCTGTTTGACACTCAATAGCCATTTGCTTCAAATTTCCCATCACCCTCATTCTGATAGGCCCCTTTGAGCAATTGTTTATAGTGCAAAAAACGAATGTTCTCAGTTACCATGGCAAGCGCCCAAGTTGATCAAAGGAGTGCTGATAGTGCTTCACATGCTTCTTATTCCAGGGGGATTCTCCTCAGTTTTGGGAAGGTTTGCTGCACAGGGTTTGAGGTCATGGTGACTGCAATACTCTTTTTTGCAGCGGGCCAGGACGGGCTCAGGGAGATCAACCTAACACCTCCTATGACACCTGATCCAATCAAGAGAAGGTTATATGTTGACCTCTGTGTGGCTTGCTAAAGTCCCTGTGCCATGCAGGATTTTTACTGACTCTAAAAGAGCCATCAAATTGCTGTCAATGCTTGTTCCTGACACAAAAATGTCTGACACTCAACATGGCTTCTACGGTGGAGGTGCACACAGAGCAATATCTGCCTCCACCCACCATAATGTAAAGATACAGTCTATAAATCACAAATCTAAACAGTGATCTTTTAGAGGCATTTCATGTTTTGTAACTATGTTTTGGCAAGCTGCTAATTGGCAGCAGTGTGCATGTAACATAGGTATATGACTGCTCTGTGAAAAGCATGAATTGTCCCCAACAAGTATCAGGACAACATTTAGAATAGATAGAATGGTTTATAAAATAAGGAAATGTAGGAAGAAACACATGTTATGCCAAATTCAGAGAGGAAAGGGCACCATATAAATGTAGAAGAAACATATATAGCCAGCATATTTAATTACCATCGTTACCTTAGTAGACATGACTAAAATTAAGCAGATGTTTGGGGGAATGAGAGAGAAACAGAGCAACAGTTGTCAGAAGGTTCCATCACACGTACCATTTTAGCCTCTGACTGTACAGGTTGTGGGGAAGAAGGGCCCGGGATTCCTGGGACATTAGGCACCACGGTGACAGGTCTAACAATCTGAAAAGCAACCATAAAAAAGCAAGACAGCATTAAACATTTACATAAATGATGTACATGTTACTGTCAATACCCATTGTGGAAATAGTAAACAAAGTGTGTCCCAGTAACGTAGGAATAAACAGACTATATGAAATTACCCACAAGCACATATATAGAAAATTAGATAGGGTAAAATAATGAAGTTTACTTTATTCAGACTATGTTCTCATAGTTTGTGTTTTATTCATTTAAAACCCACAAACCTATCTGTGTCAACGATATCTAGTCATAAAGCCACTTCACAGCAAATAAAATGACGTGGTAATTGTTTCCCTGAAAGAGACGCCAGCAACACAGCACCTTTCATAAATGGTCCATGCCAAAATTATAGTGCACACATGTGCCTTGCTATAACTAGTCTAATGCCAACTTCAGCACCAGCTCTGCTGTGGCACACAGAAGGTGCAAACGTCAGCTGTGTATCCCTGACAGCTGCTGGCACACAGCAGGCAGAGGTGGCTGTTTACCTGTCTGCACCTCTGGTCTAGATTCTGATAATTGTATGCCTTGGACATACTGGTGACTTCTAAGGACACACAAGTATGCAGCCACAGCAATCTGATATCACACCAGTGTCGGCTCTGTAAGCAGGGTTGAACTATGACATGAGTTCTGTATATTGGTGTCTAGGCTGTTTTTTTCCACAGATGCTATGTGTAACAATAGCCAGGATGCATCCTCTTTGATTCTCCATCAGGAAGCGTCAAACCTTCCCCCAGGGCATAGCCACTTCCCCTAGGAGGTCTCCTGGGAACAGCGCTTCAGAGGTTGCGATGACCCACAGCCAACCTCACACCAGGGCAATGATCACTGGATGTCCTTTAAAGCTAGCAGGCATGGGAAAGGGTGCCGAGTAGCCATAAAGGGAAGGTAGGCCTCGATAAGGGTCCTATCGTTTTGCTTTCTGTTAGGGTTCTCTTCCTTTTCCTGTCCCCTTCATGTCCTGCAAGCAAGGTACACTGGGTTTGATGTCATAAGACAATGGGCACTTGCTACAGCAACAGGAATTGGAATCCTTATACTAGGTTTGCTTTGGACCAATTCCTGTGGCAGTTTGCCTTTAAAAGGAGACGGGCAACCCCTCATTTTTGATTCCTCTCTGGACTTTAAAAAGAACAAGAAGAATTCACTGTGCCTCTGATGGGGATACAGTCAATATACAGTCAATACCAAAGTCCTCTGTCAGGGAAGTGAAGGTAGAGGCATTCAAGGCAGAGGAGAGTCCCATTTGTTTATTTATAGAAATCGCTGCAAAGCATGCATTTTGGCACAAAAATGCATACAAAATGTAATATCGTTAACAGAGTCGAGGATATGGGTCCTTGACAATGGGGTGATAGAGTGTGACTTTAAAACCAAATGTTGCAGTGGAAGGTTAAAACATAAACCAGTGACGAGGGCAGGACAGAATAACATAGGAATGGGTTGGTGGAGAAAGTGCTAAATTAAGGATGGAGGGGCTGATGGAAAAGGTCTGTAGGGTTGCCTGTGAGGGTAGGGCGAGTGGGAAGCAGGGCGATGGAGTAAGATAGAGCGCTTGGAAACAGGTTCTTCAGAAAGGAGGAGGGCTTTGAGGTTGGATTTAAATAGTGACAGAGTTTGAGTAGTACCGAGCAGGAGAAGGGCATCCCAGAATAGGGGAGCGAGGAAAGGGCGGTGCAGAAACAAGAGGGTGGGCAGGGGGCTCAAGTAGAGGCAAGGTGGTGAGCTGAGGATGATTGTAACTAGCGAGGGGGAGAGTAGTGAGTGAGATGAGAAGATAGGTAGTGTGAGGCAAATCCATGGATAGTACTGAAGATGAGAAGATGTTTATACTACGCTCTTTGTTTCATATCCACCCAGCAAATCTGGCAATGGGCAGAGGACATAGAGGTACAGCGATAAAGGTTGAAAAGAGTGCGGACTGCGAAGTTGAGGACTTTGTCCAGAGGTGAAAAAGCATAGTTGGGAAGGCCATATGGGATGCTGGCATAGCAGTCAGATGTAGAAAGGACTAAGGAGAAGAGTAGCTGTTTAGCAGTACAGAAAGGAAGATGACAGATATTGAGGAGGTTGAGTCTGGCTGCAGTGGCAGAATTAGAGATGAAGAGTGAGAAATTGGGCGATGGGTCGAGGATGACACCAAGGATACAAGCGGAAGCAGAGTAAGGAAGATAGTCAGGAGAGAAGAAAAGAAGAGGGGAGAGGAAGAGCTAGAATGTTTGGCTGTGAAGTAGAGAACTTCAGTCTTTGAAACACCATCCAATATTTGATGGTGGAGACACCGTTTGAAATTCTGGACAACAGCTTGTCAGATAAGGGGGGAGAAAAGAAGATGTCCGAGTGTCATCGGTGAAGAGTTGATAGGAGAAGCCACAAGTGAAGGTTAGAGTGCCAAGAGCTGATGTATAGCGAGGGAAGAGAAGTGGAATAAGGACAGACCCATGGGAAACACCAACAGTAAGGTGGGGGAGTGAGTGAGAATGTAAGGCTGTTGCAGGACACTTAAGTGTCTAGGGGCATGGTATGAAGCAAACCAAGCAAGGGCCTTATCTGATGCCAAGGAGAGATAGCGTAGAGAAGGGCAGAATGGTTGACCGTTTCGAATCCAGCTGAGACGTCAAGGAGAATAAGAATAGCTGAACGGTTTGCATGACGTGTGCAGAGGCATAGCCAGGCTCGTCTAACAATTGGGGCCTGAAGCTAATGTAGTTGGGCCCACTGTAGTGACATTAACATCTGTAAATGGCCACAACGTGCTGCTGAGTGGGTATTTACAGATGTTGAGTGGGTCTTGCCGCTCAGGCCCTACCCTGTCTACACCTCTGGATGTGCGGAAGTGATGAAGCTGCTGACATTGAGGAGAAGGCAGAGGTTGGAAGCCAGATTTAAGAGGGCCCTAGAGGTTGATTATATAAAGGAACTCAGTAAGTCGATTGAATACTATTTGCTCTAGGATGTTGAAATGGAATAGTGTGGTAGAAAAGCGACAGGACGAAAGTTGGCAGGACAGCAAGGATCGAGACAAGGTTTCTTAAGGAGAGGGAGGGAAGTAGCTGATGTATAGGATGAGGGAAAAGTAGCATTATCAAGAGAGACATTGAAGAGGGAAATGACATGTTGAGCAACACTGGGAGCTATGTGCTTCACACTGTGCAGGAACAGTGAGGGCACAGGAAGGGTGAGCCATGAGGAGTAAGGCACAAATCTCATCAGACCTGGTGGGCACAAAGGAAGACGCAGGGGGTCATTATGACCCTGGTGGTAGCCGTGCCGGAGTCATGAATTTACCGTCACCCGGCAATGGGGACCTACCGGGGCATTACAGCCCCTGCGGTCCCAGTAAATCCCCATTGCCGGGTGCCGGTAATTATTACTTCCTATTCCCATTTGAGTCCCCTTGGAATCAATGGGAATGGGGAGGCCGGATGGACCGGCACCATTCATGAATGGTGCCGGTGCATCCGTCGAGGTCAGCTCGCGGGTGCCGGTCCGCCCACCAGGTCACACTTGGCGGGCAGAAAGGCACCCGCAAGCAGAACTCATAGTTTTCTGGTCCGATAACAACAGTGCCGGTAGCGTACCAGCACCGTTGTTACCGGACCGGGAAAATTGTAATGAGGCCCATAGTAGTAGGAGAGGAGGGTAGGAGTGGTGGAGAAAAGAAAGCAGGAGGAGGAGATAGAAGGTAAGTAACAAGGGTACTGCGAATGGTAGACATGTTAGAAGCAAAGTAGTGTGCAAAATCATTTGCAGAAAGTGTGGAGGAGATGGAGGAGGGTTTGGAAGGAGTGGAAGGAGTTTGGAAGGATTGTGGAGGGGATGGAGGAGGGTTTGGAAGGAGTTTGGAAGGAGTTCTAAACAGGTCCACTTCTACAAAAGGATCAGATATATTCCACATTATACCTAACCTGAATTTGGTGGATTAATGGGTTAAGTTAAACTTGAAGGCACAAGAGTACACACACTAATCTTCAATACAGGATATGCGTTCTACGATAAGTATGTTTTTGGTTTGAGGGAAGCTGCTTCTTAGAGTAAAAGGTTACATAATATTTTCCAGAACACTATCAGATCACTCACTGATAATACTGATTTTAGCAAACATTGGAAAAGTAGACCAAAGAAATTGATGGGAATAATTCACCACAAATTGTTGGTGCAGCATCTGCTGTATTCTCAGATGTTCAAGGTCCAAAAGCTACTGTCTGAAGATTAATGTTTAATTAAAAGTCAACACAGTATGCATTTGAAATGTAGCCCAAGGGGCTTTCCAGGGAAAATATTGGATAAAATTCGAGTCACTGTGCGTCAAAGACAGCGATCAGAGTTGCTCCAGGTAACAACCAAAAAAAGAGCTGTTTATTTTTACATTGAGAAATTTACTGTATACAGTGGTTACACAGACTGGCTCCATACAGACTCCAGAGGACGATAAACAAGTTTCACTTGATGGTCTTTGGGACCCAGGAAAATCTACTTAAGAACACAGGAACATTAACGGACTTTTTCTAAGAATCAAAGTGAATTTGTGAATGAACGCTTCAGAAGCCCTTCTTTCCTTTTTTATGTATCCTTTTTGGGGGTTTGCAGCTTTTTCCGTTGCTGAGTCCAGCCACGTGGGGATAGTTTTCATACAAGTGGGACCCATCTTGGGTCTATCTCAACTTCATTAATTACTGAAGATGCTGCTTAGAGATTGTATTATATACTGTTCATGTGTCATAACCCGGCCTCTCCTTAAGTCTTTGTTTCATTTCTTTTCTATTTTAACTTTTTAATTTGTCCTCAAAACAATCACTGTCCTCTGAGTCAACCTGCCCCCATCCAATGACAGTCCTCTCGCTGAGCCCTGCCTCTTGCAACCATCTTCAGATTTGGTAAGCACGTAAAAGTGGCAGTATGACCAAGAAGAGCTGCAGAGCGGCCGGAAGGAGGGTTTGCATGTGAATCCATGCCTGACCCATGCTGGAGAACAATAGTTACAGGTAAGAAACTTAAACTTTCTCCAGCATGGGGTCTGGCATGGATTCACATGCTCATGAATAATGAATACACAGCAGTACAACATTACACAACCACAAGAGGTGGCAAGGCTCAACAGACGCAATTAACGCTTACCTCTGGAACAGACTCACAGCAAACAGGTTGCGTAACACTGCCTGGCCGACTCAGGCCTCCTCCCTGGAATCCCTGTCGATGCAGTAGACCTTCATGAAGCTGTGCGTGGACCACCGCATGTTCAGCAGGGGCACACCAGAAAGGAATGCGGTTGTTGCAGCAATCGCTCTGGTGGAGTGGCTCTCAGACGGCCCGGCAGCGGTCGGTAGATTCAGCCGGAGAGCATACTCGAAATGGAAGCCATGGACAAGGTTTTTCCATGGTTCACAGGATCAAAGTTTACAAACAATTGAGAAGTCTTCCGAAATCTTTTTGTACGGGTCACCTAGGACTTCAGTGCACGAGCAACATCCAGCAAGTGCAAGGCCCTCTCCACCAGCAACAAAGGTTTCGGGAAGAAAACAGGCAACACCAATAGCTCGTTGAGGTGGAATTCAAACTGAACCTTTGACATGAAAGAGGGGTGTGTACGCAGTGCCACCCTTGATTTGTGGAAAGTCAGATAGGGTTGCTTGCAGGATAGGCCTTGGACCTCACCCACACGTCTGGCAAAGGTGATGGCCACAAGGAAAGCTGTCTTCCACGAGAGAAACTTGAGTGGGGCGTGATGCATAGGCTCGAAAGGTGCCCCCATGAGCCTCTTCAGAACCACATTGAGTTCCCACACAAGGGCACGGGCCTTCACCGGCGCGAAGGATCGGAAAAGTCCCTTGAGAAACTCCCTGGGGATCTGGTGTAGCGTGAGATGGCCGCCAGATGTCCTTTGATGGATGCGTGAGCCAGCCCAGCTTTCGCCAAGGACAGCAAGTATGGAGGAATCTGTGGCGCCATGACCCTCAGAGGGCTAATCTTTTGCGACCGGCACCATGGATCAAGGCGCTTCCACTTATGGCCATAACACTTCAGAGTCAACGATACACTGGCTTTGGTGAGAACTTCCCTGCAGTCTGCTGGTAACTCATAAACTCAAACTATAAGGCTGCAGAAGCCATGCTTTCAGGTTTGCGCCTCCCTCTATGGTGAGCAGATCCGGAAATGCTAGCAACTTGACTGGAGGCGACGCTGATAGGCTACCAAATCTGCCTTGACCATGCCACGGCGAAGAGCATCATCTTGCATCAATATGAGTGTGTTGATGACGCATAGCAGCAGAGGGAAAAGAGGGAACGCATACAGTAACAGGCCTTCCCACAGGAAGAAGAACGTGTCCCCCATGCTCCTCGGCTGGTGGAATCTGCTGGCAAACCTCTGGCATTTGGGGTTTGTGGCCGTGGTGAAGAAATCTATCGGGGGGTCTGCCCCATTTGACAAACAGGTGGTCCACCTGATCCTGACAAATTTCCCACACATAGCAAGAGCGCAGTTCCATGCTGAGGGAGTCTGCAATGGTGTTCTCGATGCCTGTCAGATGGAGGGACAAGGAACATCCCCCTGCCTGATGACCCAGCGCCACAAGTCCTGCGCTGGGTAATGAGTGCCCCCTTGCTCATGTAGAACATGGTGGAGGTGTTGTCCATGAAGATCCTCACCACCTTGCCCTTCAGAGACAGTAGGAAAAACTTGAGGGCCCAGAACACTGCCCGTAGTTCCAGAATGTTGATGTGCAGATTCTTCTCCTCTGGAAGCCACAGGCCTCTGGCGTGTAGACGTCCGATGTGAACCCCCCAACCTTCCAGAAAGGAGTCTGTGGTGACCGTCTCCTAGTATGGCAGGGTTTGAAAACCTGTCCCCTTGGCGATGTGGGAGTGCACCCCCCACCACCATATCACCCACCGGAACTCTTTGTTGAGAGGGATCTTGTTGCAAAGCTTCCGTACACTTGTATTCAACGAGTATTCCAAGAATTCCTGTAGGGTCCGCATCTGCAACCTGCAGAGATAGATGAGGTAGATGCAGGACATCATGCCCAGCAACCACTTGATGGTCCGCGCCGTGGCCATCTCCGCCAACGACAGTCGCTGGACCTTGAACAGTTGCTAGTCTCTCCTCTGAGTTTGATATCAGGCAAGTCACTGTGTTGAGTCTGGCACTAAGGAACAGCACATTATGTGATAGCGTTAAGCAGGACTTTGGATACCTTGCAGAGAATCCCAGCTCCATCAGCAGTCTGACGGTCTCCTTCGTGTGCTCGTTGGCCAGCACCCAAGAGCGGGCGCGCACCAGTCGATCGTCCAGATACAGGTATACGTGTATGCCCTGTAGACGCAGATGAGTCACCACCAGTGCTAGGCATTTCAACACTCTTTGGGCAAACTTCAAGCAGAATGCTAGGGCCTTGAACTAGTAGTGTTGACCTTACACTACGAATTGTAGGAACTTTTGATGTTTCCTTTAAATGGGGACGTGGAAGTATGCGTCCTCCAGGTCCAGCGACGTCAAGAAAACCAGGGCGTGGAGAGTCATCAAAATGTCCATGGCAATGTCCCGTGGCTGAGGATGTAACGAGGCAGCGTTAAGCCCTGCGCCGCTGTTGTTGTCATTGTCCCCCTCGTTGACCATATGAATGGACTCTTGGTTTTCTTCCTCTGTGGATGAAATATCCATGGGTTGAACGCCAACCTTGGAGGGCTGATTCGGGGCCTCCTCAATCCCCCCACTTTTTCCTTTCTGAGGGCCTTGAACCGGAACATGGACCTGTGTCTTTACCCATCCAGGGTTACTTGCTGCCTTTGCGGATGCCTCCGTGGCAGTGTTGCACCATGGGGGCAGGCGTCACCTTCATAGGATCACCTCCCACTGCCGCTGTGGTTCTTGTTCGAGAAGCCGAGGCATATCTCGCACCCATCCGCGTTGTGATCCAGGAGCAGGCAGTAAATGCACTGCAGATGCTTGTCTTCCACAAAGACATTCTGTAGCCTGCATTTGGTGCAGGGCCTGAACAGGGTCCTTCCCTCCTTCTCCTCGGACATGGTCGGATGGCTCAAAGTAGGCCCAAGAGGGCCTTCTGGAAAATTTGACGAATCCTCGCCCTTGAGGGGCACAAAACTTCACCTACAACAGGTCCCCGTTGCCGGCCGATGAGGAAAAGAGCACACAGGCTCTTGGACACAAAAATTGAACTTTTCTGCGAAGAAATCTGAAAAAACGTACTAAATAGCTCGGAGAGCAAACTCGAGGACTCCCAAAACTGAAGCGTGCGGTACAAATCTGAAGATGGCTGCCAGTGGCGGGGATTAGGGCGAGGACTGCCATTGGATGGGGGCATTATGGCCCAGAGGACAGTGATTGGTTTAGAAGAGAAATACAGTTTTAAATTGAAAGTTAAACTGTCTTTTCTTTTACTGAGGATTACCAGCATGACGACAAGGAATATTTGTTATTCATGAGGATGTGAATCCATGCCAGACCCCATGGCTGGAGAAGTAGTTGAATAATTGAGGAGTTTTCATTTTTTGGTATTAATTTTTCAAGATCTTTGAATTTGCTGATCAACTTTGAACCTTGATTCATGTGATGCAAGTGAGGATTGACAAGGATCCTGGTAGTGGTGATGTTCATTTGCTGCTGGAGACCGGTTGTTGATATAGGAGTGCTTATTTAATCCACCAAGTAAGTGGGATGACTAATGACTGTGTACTTCCAGGTAGTTTTGCTGAGACTGATGATAATTGTTCTATAATTCTTTGTCTAAATGTCTACTGCTCATGAAGATGGTGTAAACAGAAACATGTTGAGAACATGTAGTGGGGATTTACCTATTTTATGATTGCTGTTTAAAGAATATTTGCACTTTCTGTGAAATGAACAGCAAAATAGACTACTAAAAGTCAAAAAGGAATTTATTTCACCTTAAAGTTGGCAGTGAAACCTTTACTCCTAGTAATAGAAATTGTATCCGCTGGCAGGATATTTAGACTGTATTATTTCTCCTGATACAGGAGTTTTATTGGGTTCTTCTACACTTCCAAACCATGTAATAATATAACTCACTAGCCAGTATTTCTACTAACAATTTCAAAACCTTTGGATCATCACATGCGTAGTTACTCATGGTGCAAATGGAGTTTACTCTTAGTTACTGTGGCTTATAATTTAGGAACTGTTTCTAAAACAGGGTGTCTTGCAAATTACATCAATGCAGAAATGGTTCTAAAAGACAGCAGAAGGCGCCTAGAGCATTACATCATAGGTGTAACACACTGTTTGGGAGGAATACCAGCTGTTGGATTGCATGGTACAAGCCACAAGTATTGAAACATTAGACAATGTGAGACATATGGTGGTCACACTCTTGGGAAGTAGCCCCCTAATTGTCGAACGAATGCCATTTGGATGGTCACCTAGAACTTATGTGTCGTGTGCATATTCATGTTAAGCAGGGCTTTATTAGCTTCTATTTTCAACTAAAAGAAAGCTAGAAACTAATAACATTATTGTGCTTATGAAATATGCTGTTGCCCAGAGAGTAGGAAGAAGCTTGCAACTGAAGTCACTGAAAACAAATATACAGCTTTAGAGTAGCCAGCTGAAGGTCAATGGTGTCAATGGATTGAAAAGATTTATAAGCAAACGATGAAGCAGTCTTAAAGTGGGTGATGTTTTCTTAATTGGGCAATCATATAACCAGCGGTGTAACACAAAACTTGTGGCCCGCCTAAGCGAACTATGCTGAGAGGAGCCCCCCTCAAACCCCTAAGCTCCTCAACCAAGTACAGAACGTGCCACACTCCGGCTGGCATGGGCCACCTTGAAATGCCAAGGCCCATGATGATCATGACACTGCAGGGGCACGCTAGGCTGCGCTAGGTGAATGATGCAAGTGTGTTATTGTTTTTAATCAAAGCTGAAATTGTTCACCTAGTGTAGAATCAAAGGGCAATGTCTGAGTCCTAGGACCCAAATGGACCAGCTACCAGTGGCAGCTGGTGACATTTTTATTTGGAGGGGCATAAATATTTTCTACTAGCATGCAAGAACGACTGGGCGTAGTGAGGGTACCTGAACCAAGAAAAGGCTATTTGTGTACAGGGAGGACTTCTCCCCCTGAGAAAATGTTTTGAATAGTGGGTTAAAATTATGCATTATAAAATTGGGTAAAAGGCCATACAGTTTGCAATCAGGTGTGTAGGGTAACGCATGAAAATATCTAATAGATGCAAGGCACCAACTGTGCACAGGAGCATTTCCCAACAAATCTTCATAACTTTACCCACAACATAGACATTTTCATTCTGGATGTGCCCATATATTTTCATTTTGGCTTCACCAATATATACCGTCCTCCTCCAGACATTTGCACCCCCACCGAGCGAGCTTTCATACATTTATCTTAAAATGCAGGGAGGGAAACTTCCCATTTTATGATGTAAATCGTCAGAGTGTTCTAAACATTTTTGGCGGTGTAGGGGAGCTGCACTATATATCCACACACGATATCGACCAAATTGAGTTTGAGTCTGAATTTACACACTCTGTAGTTAGATTATGGATCCCCTCAGGAGTCGTTTGGAATTCCATCTGATACTGCAAAATGCAGCTTTTCGAGATGGGCTTTTTAGTAGCAGAGGACCCCGAGTGTGCACCGGCAAGGACCCAAATTTCCAAATTGAAACCTAACATCTACCAGGGCACACATAGAGAAGGCCGAGACACTCCAATAACCCTAAGCCAGCACAATTAACCATCAACTTGCGATGCAACATCGATTTTAACAATTGCAAGCAGGAATACCAGAGGCCATGCTCACCTGCACTTATCCTTCAATAATGTGCCTTGTCTTTACCATGTCATAGCCCTCCAAGAAACATGGCTAACTACTCCTCCGCTATGGGATAACTATGACCTTGCCCTGATTCCAGCTATCCCAAGTGGAGGGAGACCGTCCTCAGGCCTTCTTGTGGCAGTCAACACAAGGACAGGGTTTGCTATCACGCCTTGGGCCTCTGTAGGTGCCCACATCCAGCTAGTCAAAATTACCAATAATGCCAAGTCAATAGCTTTGGTCAATATTTATCGTAACATCTTGGCTATGACCGATGATGCTTTCTACTCTGGCCTGGCTACCATCCTTAATATTATACTAATGAATCCTGCAATCACCCACACTGTCATCTTGGGAGATCTTAACTTAGACTGTTGGAACGAGAAGCGCAACAACCAAGATGTGTGTAAATGGATTACATTTATGGGTGAGCGCAACTTTCATATGGTCAATGGTGCAGTTGCAGGTGATTTGTCTCCTCAATTCATGTGGCATTGTGGTTTGAGCACGAGTATCATCAACTACATATATGTTGATAACAGACTGTTTCAGAGTGTGAAGCAATTAATTGTCAGTGACCAAACCTTTAGTGATCATAGACTATTAGCTTTACAGCTTACCTGGAATTTCTCCCAGCCCAAAAAAAACCTTTTTCCGTCTGAGCTCATTGCAAATTCAGCACGTTCTCGCGTGCGATGGAATGTGAGATCATTAGCCACCTTCAAGAGCATAGTAGAGTATAATTCCTTATCAGTGCATCCAGCGCAATATTAAAAATTATTTCATTCCTTCGTCAAAACTATAACGGTCCCTTGCCAAAATAGAGTTCGTCACTCTCACATCTTTGATCCTAAAACCCAGCGCATTAGAGCTGAATTCAGAAAAATAAAGAAAAAACTTGTAGCCTCCGATCATCTGTCCCGCTGGCAAGATCCTAAAACTGCTAAATGCAGGTACAAAAACTGGTTAAGATGTCGGAGAGCACACATATTCCAACAAGACAGTGAAGTCATGGCAAGTGCAATGACTAATAAAAACTCAGCAGCTATGTGGCACCTTTTACACAACCATACTCACCATCAGCAAGGTGACTCTCAAATTAATGGTGTACAAGAAAGAAGTTGGGTTAATCATTTTACGGCTCTGTATGCTGACCCCCAATATGCAAAGCTTCAATATGAGCCAGTGTCTACACTACCATGGCAAATAGATTCATCACCTGATATTATCCATGCTCTCATAATGAAGGCCAATTCCTCAAGGTCCATGGGCCCAGATGGGCCATCAAAGTATATGTTCAAAGCAAATCCTCACGAATGGGCCCACATTCTTCATAAAATCTTTTGCGGAATATTAAGTTTACGTCTTATTCCGCCTTTTTGGAAAACTTCTGTTATTAATCCTATTTTAAAAAAAGGAGATTGCAGCGTCCCTTCAAATTATCGGCCAATTGTGCTTTTGGACGCACCGGACAAGATGTTTAGCAAACTGGTCTTGCGCGACTTTAATGCCTGGACTTTGAAATTCCATCTGCGCGACCCTAATCAAACAGGCTTTGTGGCTGGCATGGGTACCAACTTCAACCTGTTTGCCCTCAATGCCATCAAAGCACAATGTCAGATACAAAAGCAACACATAAGCTTTGTGGCATATTACGTTTGCGTTTTAATTTATGGATCACCAATGATATACGAGCAAAATAACATCTAAGTAACATCTGTCGATTTTGTTTAGATGGTGACACTCGAGAAACTTTAGTTCACTTAATCACTGAGTGCTCTGTACTCCGCCCTGGGAGAGAGACCCATTTTACAAGACACTGTAAATTCCTAGGTACCTTAGTATCACAGGAATGTTGGTCAATAATTTTGAGTTTGTTCAATATGCCTCTTCAAATTACAACCATCAATTTTTTATTGAGTGTGTGTGAAACTCCCTGTGTACCCCAAAAATACACATACCCCTACTCTCGCCTGGAGTATTGCATGTGAAACTTCCCACGCACGCCCAAAATACATGTACCCCGCTCGCACAAGACCTATCGCATGTGAAACTCCCTGTGTACCCCCCAAATACACATACCCCGCTGTCGCCTGGAGTATCGCATGTGAAACTTCCCGCGCACCCCCAAAATACACGTACCCCGCTCTCGCCTGGAGTATCGCGTGTGAAACTTCCCACGCACCCCCAAAATACACATACCCCGCTCGCACAAGGCCTATCGCATGTGAAATTCCCTGCGCACCCCTGAAATACACACAGGCACCCCATCCACCCTGGCCATGCCCCACAGGCAGCCCACTCACCCTCCCCATGCCCCGCAGGCAGCCCATCCACCCTGAGCATGCCCCGCAGTCAGCCCACGCCACAGGGGGGTGCTTTTTCTATGCAATTTACCTGGCGCGAGCGGGGTGCGCCAGTACATTTTCACACTTTTGGGTGCCGTGAGCGGGGTGCGTCTAGTATTTTCACGCGATTACAGTGTACTGGCCCTGTAAGCTGGTGCAGGGTTAGCGCGGCCCTTTGCGCTGCATTGGGGATTTCTATGCCTTTTCCTTGCACAAGAGGCGTTCTTGGGGGGGTAACTGGCGCTGCGGGATGTTCTCTGTACCAGCACTCAAAATGGCTTGGGAATTCCATGAATACGCGGCGCGCCAGAATGCTGTTTAGCGCACACGGCTGGCACACGCTGGCGCACGCTCACTCTCTGCACTGCTTGCGTGCGCTGCCTCTGCGCTGAAATCTATGAACTACCCCCTTAATGATTGAGTATATTCCTCTAGAATCGTTAAGACATAAGCTTTTTTGTAAACATATTAATTATGAATTGATTGTGGATATGAATAATTTTTGCCACTGTATTTTTAACTTACACAAATTGTCATTATGCATTGCTGCTCTAAATTTTTATCGAGCTTAAAATTGGAAGATGTGGAAGATGATCTCGATGTAACACATCGGATTTAAGACATGTCGAACAATTTCTGTTATCGTCTGCTACATTGATATGTTATTGATATTTGGATAGTGTATTATGCTGAAAAAACCTTACAAATGTTGAATTCATTTTTATAATTTTGAGTCACTACAATCTTAGCAAGGGCTTGATGCATTAGTGGTGATTTGTACATTGTCATTTTGTGATCATATGATTGCTTATTATCTATTGACATCTTTGTTCAATAATTTTTGTCTTATTTTTGATTCCAATGTAAACTTTGAATTTTTATGAAGATTTATATTTGAAAGGTTGATTTAATTCAGCCTATACAAATAAATAAATTTAAAAACATATACATATATATATATATATATATATATATATATACACACTAGTATTATCATAGAAGAACATACTTGTGTGCTTTGCACACAATGGCCCTCATTACGATACTGGCGCTAAACCATGGTGCTATTAGCACCATGGTTGGCGCCGGTATCGTAACGAGTCTGCCAATGTTCAATGGGGAATTACCACCCCATTCCAAGGTTGGCGGGGCGGTAATTCCCCATTGAACATTGGCACTTCCCCATTCCCATTTTTGCCCCGTAGGGCTCAATGGGACTGGGGAAGGCGCTAAGTACGGTACCGCAAATTGCGGTACCGTACTTCGCACCAAGGTCCCTTTGCGGGTCCCTACACAAAAAGTGGAGGGGTTTCTCAAACCACTACAATTGTCTACTTTATCAAAAACATTGTTGTCCATAAAGAACTCTTTAAGGTGTACTTTATGCATGAATTGGTTAAATTCAATCCTAAACTCAGAAGGGTTGTGGAACTTAGTAAGTACAAAATTCAAACCCTTATTGAGTACTACTTCTTCTTTAACAGAGAGCTGAGTGTCTGAAAGATTCACTACCAACCCCTGTAGCTTCTTGTTTGCATCTGTTCCGGTTCCCACTGTCTCTGATCTCCTCCTCTTCCTAAAAAAGATTGTCTTTGATTGTTACCTCTCTGACTATTGTTTCTTGTGCCTCTTCCTCTATAAGGACGGCCTCCTCCCCTGTTATTTGGAATATCAGTGTCACCAGATTCATCATAATCCGAGGAGCCTCCTCTACTCGAACTATATGATGTGTTCCGGAAACGCACTCTCCAATTCTGTTTTATATTGGGTCTGGGCTCTCCAAATTTGTAGTCTTTATTGGTATAACGGAACGCCTTCTCATGGGAAAATTGTACACTATCGTAGAGAAGAGAAGAGGAAGCGCAAGAATTCCTGAAGAAATTAGGAATCTGCTGTAAATACCAGAACAGGCCCAAGATTGATTAATGGGAAAGAGAGGTATGTAATTAAAAACATACTGAAATACCCTTTGAGGGATGAGGGTACAGTTTTATGCCAATATAGATTGATACTTTGTTACTAAGATACTAATATGGTGTCCATTTTTTGTTTAACAGGGTTTTCTCCCCAATAAAAGAAGATTTTTAATTCCGGCACAAGACAATTTCCCCTGAAGAATGTCCTACATGATTGTATATTAAGGACAGAAACGTGTACAAGTCGGGTTGTTTGTAATACACTAATAGGAAATAGGCTAAAAGTAGTGAGGCATAGGAATCAGAGTGTGATATGTACACACATTTTGTGATCCTAAAAAAAACTATTGCAACATTACTCACCCATGGTGTTTCTACTTGTGTTGTTTTAACATAATGTATGTGTTTTATGTACTATGATCATTTTTATGATTGTTTTATGAAATGTATTGAATCTTAATTAAATTTTGTGATAATTGATTCCACTTGACGTGGGAAGAATGTTAGGTGACACCTAATTAAATATCGGACTTTCTTTTTGTATATAAAAAGTATATGCGCACAGAGTAAGAAGTCCGTTGATCCCTACCTGTGACTCAGAAACGTTTTGAGAATAGAGAAATGCCACAATAAGAAACTATGTCCAAACTGGCTCAAGTGAGGGTGAGTTTAGACACATAATACAGCTTATCATGCTAGCTTTGTCTTATATACCTATTAAAACATTTTTGCTACTGTAAGAAATGGCTAGACTGGCTTCACCAAAATGCAAGTCTAGTTATGCAATAACACCTATGCTTACTTTATCATAGATACTCATTAACAAATGCCATGTCACAGTAAGCAGTGGCTAGGCTAGCTGCACCAAAATGTCAGTCCAGCCATGAGCACTCAATAACACTCATCAAGTTGGCTTTGCCCAAAAATTACTGTAAAACATGCCATGTCACTTTAAGGAAATGTCAACAATGCTTCAGAGGTCCCTGGGCCCCCAATGAATCCCCGGGCCCCCCAGCACCTTGCACGCATAATCACATTCATACCCATTTTCCACCAGTCACTCAACCATACACATTCTCTCCCAAACACTTGCACCCAGAGGATTCACACTGCAGTCTCAATACGTACCCAGAGAATTCACACACAAGTCCCATTCATACACATTCAACCACCAGTCACTCAGCCACATGCACATCCAGAAAATGTAAACTTAATTCTCCACAGGCGCACCCACCCAGAACATTCACACAATGACATGCACACTCACACCCATAACACCCATACATATGTACACCCACACCATTAACATGCATGCACGTATATATACATACAAACATCCGACAAGCATGCATGCATCATACAAATGCGTGTAATGCATTTGCTTCATTTCTCAGTGGAATCTGCACTTGATGTGAATTCTTCTGCTGATAAACAAGTTTTCAACGTTGCTTGTATTATTCCACAGGGAATCATGTTTTCAACACTATTCATTGCTTATGTTAGTCTGCACTGCTCATCCAAGGACACTTTGGGAAAATGGTGCACAAATAGGCTAAAATAAGCCAGTGCCGGCTGGTACCTCAGGAAGTTACCATGGACATTGTCAAAACTGAGTGTGAATCATGGAGTTATTTTCATGTTTTCTTGAGAGAGGGAAGAGTTCTGCTCCGGGAAGGTTGCCATGGGGCACTCTGGCCGGGGGCCCATGAGAGCTGCCAACGGGTAGAAACTTTGAGAACTAGAAGGCTCTAGAAGGTACCACTCCGCAATTGTGGAGGGCTTAAAACAAGGGGTGCCAATGCGGTCAGGTAAAAAGCTTCACTTGGACGATGGACGCATCGCTCCAGGACTGTTGATGCCACAATCTCACTCCTTGACTGTTTAGGGGCTTTTCAGTGACTTCTGGCGAGATGAGGATGTTTCTTGCTGCTGTGTCAATGGTGATGTATTTTATTTATGGAAATTACTTAATTTTAAAGAGACTCATGTTATTGGAGGTGCAATGTAAGGAAAATGCGCAAAAGCCTTGCTTAAAGGCTTTTAAGCATGTTCCTTACGTTACCCCCCATTTTCATCAATTTGTATAGCAGAGAGGAGGGCGGAACACAACTTTTATTTCCACTGTCTCACTTCCCCTCTACCACACAAATGCACCGGCATGGATTTTCAATGCCGGTGCAAATGCTGTAGATCACTATGGTGTGCACCAGCTATATGCACCAGCATAAAGCAGGCAAACTCCATAGGGATCCATTGTAAACGCTGTCTGCAATGCTCCTGTGGCGTGTCACAGAGCGTTTAATTGTAAGTGTGAGCGCTGCATGACATTCAAGCATGGCAAGTGTCGCTCACAATCAAATGTAAAAGCTGCTGGGCATGACAACATGCTAGACAGCATTTAATCACTTTGAACCGCAGAGTGCAAATATGAAGGGCAAAAGGTGGTGTACATGCTTGTACATCGCTTTTTTCCCTTTACATTTGCACCCGAAGTGCAATTGACCAAACTTTGGCAGCAGGGACCCGCTTACATTACAGCGTAAATGTAACAGGCATAATTTTCTATGGAAAAGTATGAATTAATAGCACAACATTTTACTTCAATAAAAAGTACCAAAAAATGTAATGTCACCAACAAAATCTGCAACTGACCAAACAAGTCAAGCCATCACTCGGCAAGTCTGGGGTAGTGCACACATGATTCCCAACACCTTGGTAAGGAAGAAGAGCAAGGAGAGAAGAGGCATTTGAGTTTGTGAAATATGGGTTTGTAGTGATAGCCTCGACATCCAAAGCATCGAATGCAAAATCCTCGGAGAAAAATGCATCGAAAACATTTTTTTTCCTCATTTTTCTTTTCATTTTTTTTAATGGGGGGTACCCCCAACCCCTGTTTTTTACCCCTTACACCCATTTTAATAAAAAACAAACTTTACCTACGAAAAAAATTCATTTTTTCGATGCATTTTTTTCAAGGCTTTTGCATTCGATGCTTTATATTCGAGGGAGTCACTGGATACCGAAATATGTACATTTTTGCAATTATTGTGTGTTATCAAGGTTAAAGACTTCCTGATTGATGGCAACGATGTTTAGATGAAATAACAGAAAACAAATGATGCAGGTCATGTGATCAGCACACTAGTAACTTGCAGCATGTTACGATTCGAAGTGAACTAAAACTATAAGCATCCAAAGCAAGAGTGTAGATGTGTGTGTATGATTTGCTTTATTCATACTTCTATGTATACATCAGAAACTTACTGGGACTGACGCAGGGACATGCACATTAGCATTTGTGATTGAAGCAGGGATCGCAACAGGCATGGTTTGTCCATTGGGAAGGTGCAACAGGACAGGAAAAGCACCACGAACCGAACGAACTGGTCTAAGGACAGAATACAATGATGCATTACATTTCAGGGCACATTTAATCAATTATTTGAATGAATGTAGAGAAAAAGGCATTACATTGTCTCGTTTTCACACAGTCCTGTTTTAAGAAGACAGCTTCAATAATCTACACAGAAATTGACATCATTGCCCTAAAACTTGATTATTGAACCATTTACAAACTCGCGGATGTATGCAACAAATTTCTTCTCATACCTACATATTTTAGTATGTATATGCAACTGACATTAATAACCCACGCAAAAAGCAGCAATGATAAATAAATCCATAAAACATATACAAAATATAATGCTTCTGTAGGATTGCAGTGTAAAGAAACAATTACTCACCATAGTGACTACTGTACTCCCAGTTCACAGTTCCACCTTTCCTTCATACTGATGGGAGTCCGTCTCATGGGGATGGGACCTGAGCCTTTGGCTTCCCCTTTCAATTTGAAGCACACAAGGTCAAGCATCCTGGCACACAGACTCCCTGCATCGGCCTTGCCAGTCAGTGAGTCCTGGTCTTCTCGTCAGCTCCTACTACCTAACCGAATTACATGCAAAAGGGGGTGGGTTGTATGGCAAGGGGACTAAGGACTAGGAGTACAGTACTCTTCAATGCGTAACTGGTTCTTACGCCTTCACAGCAATGAAAAGCTTTTGAGAGGGGTAAATTCCTTATTGATTAGCATGCAAGTTACACAGAACGGCTTGCCCAAAGCTGGCTTCTGCCCATAAACTAGTGTCCAGACAGGCTGATGGTGTTGTCCATGTGGCTGCCTTACGGACGATGTCCTGAGGGTTGGTGTGCTGGAAGAACAGAGCTGTAGCTTTAGCCCTGATTGCGTGTGGCAGAATGCCCTTTGGGGGGCTGCGATTTTGTGTGACATAGCAGTAATTGATGCCTGAACCAGCCATTTGACTATAATATCCTTGGGGACATAGGAGCCAGGATGTTGACCTCCGAAGGTGTCAATAAGTACATCAATTTCGTAAACGGTTTAGTTCAATGCAGGTAGAACTTGAGAGTTTTGCTGACATCAAGTGAGTAAACAAGAGCGATTGAGGATTCAGGATAAAAAAAGTAGATAGAACAATCTCTGTTAATACGGAACAAAGACACCATCTTAAGTAAAAAGCTGGTACAATTCTTACAATCATCTTGTCCTTGTGTAAACCAGTATAAGGCTAGGAGCCGATAGCGCTCGAGTCTTGCTTAAATACAGATTAGTTTAGCACACACCTGGACATCTCTGCGCAGATGTGAGTGCCACCCAAAAGACCACGTTCCAGGTAAGGAACCTCATCTCTGTGGAGGCCAATTGCTTGAAGGGCTTTTGAGCCCCTGCCACCAGAAGAACATTCAAATACAACACCAAGTGAGATCTTTTAACCTCATTAGGCTTTTCAGGTGCCTGTGCACCACAGAGGTAGAACTGGGGAAAGACTTGTCCTGGGTTTTTGCGAATGCTTGATCGCCACTTGGTGAAAGCAACAGGAATCAACAAAAATACCAAAAGAGGCCAGATGACATATAAAAAACCCAAATGCAATTCGATCTATGTCCTCTAGAATCGTTCGTAAATCCCCGAAAAGTGTGGGGGAAATTAGAACAGTGTAGAATTTTCTGCGGTGAGCGAACAGTGTCTTAACCATAACGAAGTAAAATCAACACTATGTTTTAACAGAGGTAGTCAGAGACTGAGGTTATGAACCAGTGTACAATGTTCCACAGCCTTATAATGGATTAACAACTTAACAGAACCACATAGGTACATAGAATAGAATACCAATGGGAAAAGCATATCAAGTGTAATTTATAAGTGATGGTGATTTTATGTGGGAAAACATTCTTTGATAGCAACAGTGTTAATATTGGGGAAAATACAGTAAAATTAACCGTTTATAATTTTGTGGAAAAGTTTTAAAACACTGGCCGACAAGCAGCAATGCTCAAATAAACCACAGATTGTTACTGAGAAATAACTATAGAAATATATTTGATTTTGAATGATTGCATGCGTTCTATGTATTTGTGAGATTGTAACAAGCAGGCTGAATTTCTTTTTCATTTTGCAGAGATACTGCCTGTAATTGCCTAACATTGTTGGTGACTTCCCCCAGCATAATGCCATGGGACAACTTTTGATTTGGATTCTTCATTTAAATAAAATAGAACCAGAACTCCAAATACAGCCTATTTCTTGTCCCAGAATTCTGTGGTGGAATTAAAAGGTAGGCGGTGTCAGCTCAGAGGTGCTGGCTCCGTAAAAAGAATGATACAGTCTAGAAATCAATCAAAATTGCCTTCCATGATGAAGGATCGAAGGGTGACGCTCCAACTCATGTTTGATCTGTCTGCTCAATCTGTCAACTTCCACATTCTCTTTTCCCAGAAGATGAACAGCTTTGAGGAGGAGGTGGAGGTGCAGAGCCCACTCCCAAATATGCAATGCAGGCCTGCACAGTGTGGGGATGAAGTGGGTGAGTTAGGGGGATCCTCAGTCTGCTGCTGCGGGGCCTAAATCACATAGTGGGTGGTGGTCATCCATCCCCAAACCGAGCCTGCTCTTATCCTCCAACCTCTATCCTGTGACTTCATCACACGGTTTATGCATAGAGGGATAAAGTTAGCAGGGCGTGTAAAGATCAAGCAAATTACGATCTTCCAGATATGGGTTTCCCTACCCTGACCGTGTTGGATCTTATGTTCTTCCCTTATGGCACATGTGTATGGGCAGTACAATCCTTTGTTACATAGTTGTGGGTGTCCTAGTGTGCATGGCCTTGTTTGGGGATATGGTAATCAGCGAAAGATGAAGACAGGGAGAGAGAGAGAGACAAGATGGGAGAGGGGAAGGGAGAGACCGTGTGCGAGAGGGCGAGAGACAGCATGAGCCAGGGCGAGAAAGAGGGGATGGATGTGGGAGTGTGCAAGATGGATATGGCCGATAGGAGCTGGTGGAAAGGATCTAGACAGACTAATGGGGACATGAAGGGTGTGGATTGGTAGTGCTTGAAGAGTCTGGAAGTGCTCCATTAGTTGTTGTGGTTAGTTTGTGAGGTTGTGGGGTAATTAAGTTGTGGTTTTCTGCATCAGATACACCATTCTATATCTGGGTGCACTATTTGAATGTCTGGGGATCAGATGTGGATGTTTTTATAGCTTGAGTTAGTGCAACTCTGTGTTGCTCAATTAGGTAAGAGTTGGTCTGGTGGCTGTAGACAGACCCTGAACTATGTCCTACGTCGTTTTAACTTGCAGCTTTATATGTATGTTGCAGGGTTGAGAGTTTGTTGGTTGATATGAGTGAGCCATTTGAAAAGGTATTGTTCTTCACCAGGGTGCAGTAGTATGGTTGGCGATGGGCATGGCTTTTCTTTAGATGGTGCATGCAGTTTGATCAGATGGGAATGGGATATAATCAGGTAAGCTCACAGCAAGAGCCTGAGGAGGATAACTGTTGCATGAGAGGGGAGGCGGTGCAGTTGAATATCTATTCAGTCTGAGCTACCACAGGCTTCAATGAAAGGGGTAATGAGGAGGCAGGCAAACCTTTCTGTATTAAGGGCCACAATGACTGTCCATGGTGGCACAATACTGGTGGCAATTTAGGCATCGGCATATATATGCATTATTACTGTACCAGTCATGGTTGGAGGATGTGACGGTAGGAAGCAGCAAAATTGCAAGCTAAATGAGCTATCCCTGATGATGGACCCAGTTACTGTTTGAAAGTACCGATCAAGAGGATGAAGAGACGGAGAGGGACATCTGGATCTGCAAGGTGAGTGATAAATATGGGAGGGTGGCTCCTCAGCGCCAGCCTCCAGGAGCAGACACTGAGATAAGATCATGTGACGTCACTCTCACTACCTTCTATCCTCTGCTGACCACACCCACCTAACCCAACCCAACGTGAACTAGCTCCGACACACACATTAAGGCTAGTCCTCATCTAGACTGCTTTATACCCCACATCAGAACCACCTGAGGTACCAGAATCCTCAGAAAAGTAGGGGGCTATCAATAGGTTATTTATCAAGATCAATACCATCAGGCTCCACTGAGAGCTCAAAATCCTTTCATCCCCTCACTGGCCGTTCAAGCCTGGACTCACTGCCTTCCCCTCTCGCCCAAGGACCTCTCGTACATGCATGCATCTGTAAATCCAACCTCTTACTCCAACGACATCCTCTCAGCCACCATCCTTAAAGAAAATGTCTGTCCCTTCCTTACAGTTCTTCGTGTGATTTCTCTGGAGAAAAGTCCTGCTTGCTCTCAGGTTATGAATCATTACTAACTGAACAGTTTCCAATATATATCTATTCCACTTATCTTTACAATAGCAGTACAACGCTGATTCTCAGTCAATCTCGAATTTTCTCTCTGTCGACTGTGATAAGCATGAGCATTACAATAATGATTCTCATATCCTCCCCTGGGTCTCCCGTTATCCCCGTTACCTCAAGTGTTTAGGGTTAAGGTTACCAGGGTTCTCGTTAGTTGAGGATCGGCTTCCTTTCCTCTTTCTCTGGCATCTCGGGTCTTCTCGCCCGCTTCTTATCTCTTCGTTTGTCATGGTTGGCGTTCCCGTCTCTTGGGTATAAGCTTCTCATTTTTCTGCCATTGCAGAATGGTTTCGGCATCGTTATAAAGACATCCAGTTCGCCACAAGCTCTCTGTGGTCATGCCACCAATCTCAGCTTCTTTCTCCTGCTTTGCTTCAGCACGCAACAAGTCTGACTTCAGCTGACCTGACCCTCTTGCTACCAATGGTTGCACGTCTGGCAGCTCTTTGTCTCTGCCGATTGTAAGACGCTGTACATCTTGCCTCTGCTGCTCTCTGGATTCAGCATGAATCTCTCTTTGAAACTCGCAGGTTCTGTATTTTCTGAGGGTCCTCCCCTTTCTAGATTGATGTAGCCATGGGGCTTCCCCTGTGCAAGTAGCTGCTCCTTTTTCTCTTTCTATTGTTAACTCTCTTCTCCTCCACACATTCTCTTCTTTACCCCAGTAGAATTGGGGCTTAGAAGAAGGTTTTCAATTCCACGCTGGCAATAACACATATTGACCTTCTCCTTACAGACATTGTTAGCAGGAAGGTTAAAAGATGGCACATTGGCAGGTCCTCTACGGCGTTCCTCCTGGGAATGAGAGTCATTGTCCCCAATGGGGGAGTCTCTCCCGGTGGGGTCCCACTTGCCTCTACCCCTGGGGAGGGTATTGCGGAGTGGGATCACCTCCCTAGCCTTATGGGGGGGGCGCTACCCCTTTGTGGAGAAGGGATGAATTCAGATGATTCGTCACATCCCCCAGTTGATTCTTTCTGTGCAAGCTGACGCTAGATGGATCTCTATCAAGATGAGGAATCTGTGGGAGAATGCAAACCATTGAAGCTGATATTTTGCCTAGATTCCCATTGTAACAGGAAGCCCATTATAACCTCAGTGAAGGCATCATAAAGCACACACAACAGATTGAAAGTTCAGTATAAAATAGTTTATTAACTTAAATTTCAGGATGGTAGCAGGCCTAACTTGCCCTATGCTAAGGTAGGATTTCCCTACCTGAACAAAACTAAGGAAACTCTGAGTCAGAAAGTTCAACTTAAAAGTCTGTCTGTGTCCAAAACCTATCCTTGCCCTCATAGGTAAAGCTAAACAATGTGTAGGGATGTCAACAATGAAAGAAATGGTGAGCAAAACAAAGTTCTGAGCTTTTCCAGATCTCGCCAACCTTTTTAGCTCCCCCATACCCAAGTTCAAGAGAGTTCAACAAAAGTCTTGAGATTACCTTTCCCAGGTTCAAACACTTCCACAACTCCTTGGGGTTCCCTTACCCAAGTTCAAGGCAACACAGTTCTACACAATCCTCAGGGTTCCCTTACCCAAGTTCAAGAGAACATGGCTCCAAAGATCTCCACCAAAGGGCTCTTGAGGGTTCTGTCCTCAAGACAACATTGCAGTTCATCAGGCCCCAGGGTTCCCTCAACGCATCAACTTAGACTTGATTTCATTCTTTCAATTTTCAACACAACTCCTGGTCAACTTGGCACTTCTTCTGGATTGCATTAACAGTTCACTAAAAGTGTTCCTTCTTGGTTTATTTCCACAATGTCTTTGGGGTTTCACAATTGGAGGTTCCCTGGTCTAGGCGCAGTTGTCAAACCACACGGTCCACACATTACAGGTCATGCAACCAGGAACCCTAGGCTTTTCAGCCCATACAGGTTCTTCTGTGTTGGCCCCTGTGTATAGATTCACACTCACTTAGCTTCTTCTTGTCGGCCTCTTGGCTTTATGTGCAGGTTCACACTTTCCTGGCTTCTCCTGGTTAGCCTTGTGGCTTTGCCACCATGTGTCACGCATCCTCTACCAGTCTTTGGCCTTGCTGCACTGTATTCATGCACAAAGTTCACTTTGTGGTGGTCTTATTCCTTCCCCACCTTTTTATCATGCTCTTTCACACTTGCTCTCTTATTTTGTATGTTGCGCTTTCAACTGGGCCCTTCAGCATTTATCTCTCATCAAATCGTAGCTTTGCTCATAAAGTTTTCATTGAGTTCGGCATTCAATATTTGTTACTATTCAATTCGCCACTTAATTTTCAATCAACCTATGGCTTCGGGTTTATTTCAATCTGCATATTCATCTGCATTTCATTTGGTTCATTCAGCATTTCTCACTCCCAGTGAGAAATTTCTCACTGCGTCTCTTCCCTTCTGCTTTGTCGGCTGGCGTGCCGTTAACTGCGTCCCCTGCTCGAACTTCGGGTGATTCTCTTCACTTGCCGGCAGCTCTGCTTCCCTTCCGCAGGCGCTGGCGGCAACTCCATGCCTTGCTTCTTTGCCCATAAAGGCCGGGGAGGGGGATAGGTTGGGGATCAGAAGGAAAAGGGGGGATACCATGTATCATCTCTGGGTACCCTACTCTGAATCCCCGAGGACCCTACACGCAGGTCATGTGTCCTCGCTTCTCCACCCCTGGGGTCAGGATCCAAAAGTGATGGCCTTTCCCTGGCCACCTGAGAAGAGGATCCAGGGGTAGTAGGAGTGAGGATACCTCAGGTTTCACCTTACACAATTGCTGTGTATACAAATAACTAATGGTTTTAAAGCCCTCACTCACAACAGGCCCAAAATCTGATGCACCAAAATGAAAATATTTCTGGCTTTCTCAAATCCTTTACATCGACACATGGGGGATGACTATTATTAAGTAATCTGTGTCCCATAGAGGTCCTAACAGTCTGGTTATGAGGAGGGTTGGTTCCTTCTCCCTTTTCATTGGTGCTGCCCAGTGGTAGGCTTTAATCTTCTAAATATGCCTCCTGCCCTCTTTACAGCTTTCTTGTAAGGGGGTCGCAGGCCCTCCACACCTGAAAGTTGTGGAGGGCCTGGATGTCCAGTTTTAGGGGATCACATTTTAATATGAAAAACAAATGCTTTGCATGACAAAAAAATAATACTTCACAGTCCAACATAACCAACCGACAATGTGGTGCACTAAAAATAAAGAAATTTCCCGAATTCCTAGACGGCCATTTCCTGGGCTTGGAGAATGACATTCAATCCGTTATCTGCTTTTTTCAACAATAGAACTGCCTCAAACCAGTGGTGGGGGAGGAGGCATAATTAGCGGCAGAATCAAAAAAAGGCATTGGGTAGGCACAGCGTTTAAGGAAAAAAACCCAAAGACTAACCAGAGTCTGCATTGTCGCAGAAGGCAGGAGTGTGGTTGATTAGATTGCTCAATGCTCATCATATGAAGACAGTGCGCCTACCTCTTGCTTGCATAATGTTTCTAGCTTTCGGCAGGGAAATATTTAAATCTAAAGGACAGGAATGAGCATTTGATCAAACAATTCAAGGTTTGGAGTATTCAAATAAACCAGTTTATTTTAAATCGTCATTGAAACAACAGAAGAAGAGAAAGACACTGCTGAACACAATGTTAGTATTTTCATCCTCATTACTCACACGATCGTTCTACTCGAAGGTGGTGCTTGAGTGATAACAGTGCTTGATGTTGGTGAATTCTGAATGATGACACTTGATTCAGAAGTTGCCAGCAGTAGACTGGGGACCTGCAATGATTCTGGACGAACTATGGCAGGTGTGGGCTGGGCAGGCTGTTGCAAAGGCTCCTCCTACAAGGAAAAATATGAATGCGAAATTGTAAATGAGCATTAAAAAACTGTACGGTCTGAAGGTTTTCTCTTGTCAATGAAGATAACAAAACATACACTCAATTATTAGCTACTTAATTCAAGATGTTGCAGCCATCTGTGTGGATGCACCACGCCAGGAAAACTTAAACAGTATGCAGTAAGATTCACAAAGAAAGACCCACAGACTGCTTGTGGCTACACAATACAAACAGAGGAAGAAGCTGCCTGTTTGTGATGTTCTCAGTTCTTGGTTAATGTGTAGTTTTGGCTGGAACCTCCATATGTTAGGGATCCCTCACATGTCACTGTGTAATGAAGTGACGGTTATTTGGGGCATGACCAGAGGGGAGGAGGCAGTGTTCAAAGGAGTTCAGCACCAACAAAGCTACTTCAACTACACCTTGTATAGAGCCCGATTACAAACAAGGTCGTTTTCCGGACATGTGGTATCACAGATGGTCTTAAGAAATTCACAAGACCGACAAGCCATTCAAGGAGTGTTATTAATACGTCTCATGTTTGGGTTATGCCGGGTTTGAGACTGTAGTAAGATAATGTGTCTAAGGGGCTGTTCTAGGTAGGTCTTCTTACTGTCTTGTTTCCCACTCACCCTTTTCCTCCATCTCTCATCTTCCTCCTTTCTACTTATCCAACTTCTACTCTCAATCTCCTGCTCCTTATACACCTTTTACGCTCTCTTCGTCTCACCTCTGTCCTCCTCTGTCCCTCCAATCTTCTTACAAACCTCTCCCTCCTACCTTTATCGCTACCTTCCTCCACCCTCCTACCTTTTCCATCTATAACTCTTTCCCCGCTTCTTTCTACCAGTAACTACAACTGTTTGTCTCCTACTACCCCTTCTACCACCTACTCAGTCTTTCATGTTCTCTCATACAACCTCTACATTCTCTCCTCTACAACCTCTTACACTACCCTTCCACTACCACTCAATCTCACATACACTCTTACAACCACAGCTTTTCTCTTTCAACGAGTTAACACTCTCTCTCCTAGATAATGTTTGACCTGCACTCCTATCCAACTCTTCTACAGACTTTTCAGAGCTGCACTCCAGCTTCCTGCCTCGTGGTCTCTCCGTTCACCTCCTCACCTCCTGACCTCAGCCAAACACAATACATACTTTGTAGCGCTCACATGACTTTTGCGCGAGTGTCGCCCCGATTATATTCTTCCCCTCTGCCGCCATTGGCTATGCACGTTCCGCCTGACTTTAGGGCCCAATTTGTTACTGTCTTTTTCCACAATGATGGGTCGCTGCTTTGCAAAAGTACAACATTCCCTTTGAGATCTGCCCTCTTTTGGTCCATAGCAATTTTAACAGTCTTCTTTTCAGGCCCCGCTGGATGTTGGGCCAGTGTTTCATTGGTTTCAGCCTGCCATGAGTACTGCTTCCCTTCCTAAACAGGTGCTGTGTTGCTAGAATCTGCCTGGAAGTTGTGCTAGACTTATTTGGTATGGCAATGCACTCTGCTTCTGGTAGTGCTGCAAATAAACACAAAGAACTCGGGCTATAATGGAGGGGGCATGGCATGCAGTGATACAAAGTAGTACCAATAAGCAGAAGAAGGCACATTCTCAGGGACGGGGCTCCCCCAACTCCCCCATCCCTCCTCTGGGATATATGACATGCTCTGGCATTTACCCTGCTAGACCTCCTAGCTCATGTTGGGAGGGGTCCCTATCTCCCCCTGATAGGACAAGCCCTGACATTGTCACATGCCACACCCCTTTTTCTGAGGCCCTTCCCTGGGCACTGGCTAACTAAGTTGAGGCATCGAGACAAAGTTATGTTAGCCTGTTCTTTCCCTGTCCTATGTTCAATGGTGAAGGCATAGGATTCTCAGGTTGGTCTCTTTATTGCGGGCCATCCCTACTAGGGGTGCACAGTCCATGCTCAATTTTAACGTTCTCCTGGGTAGTACCAAAGGCTGTGCACGGCCCACTTGACTGTCAGACATTCAAGTTCAATGATGGGGTAGTTCTGCTCTCTGGGAAACAGGTTTCTGTTAATATAGAGCACTTGTCTTTGTTCTCATCCTTCATCTGAGAGAGGACTACTCCCAGCCCTAGTAGAAAAGCATCTGTTTGTAACAGAAATTCTTTTGAAAAGTCTGACATGATTAATACGTTTTCTTTGTTCTGCCGTCCCAACTGATGGGGTTAGGTTGACCTATTCCCAGTTTTACAGACAAGTGTGAATGCGAGAATTGAGAGGTTTGGAATAAATCAGCAGTTTGACCCCACCAAACCAAGGAAAGCTCAAATGTCCTTTTTAGTTTGTGGATGAAGGCACCATTACCAATTACACCTTGTTGTGTGAGGGAGGCTGTTCCCAACCTAAGCCCCTAGATATTTAACAGTTTGTTGAGCAAAGTGGCATTTTGCAGGATTAAGAGGAGAGCCCAGCTTTTTGCAGACAGCTGCAGATGGCATAGGGATGTTACATATAGCTTCCCCAGGACTCGCTATGAAACACAATGTCATCTAGGCAGCCCCTAGAGATACTCTGCCATTGTTCCAATACTCGATCCATTAAGCATAGGAATTTGGCCGGGGTTCCATGCAAGCCAAAGGGAAGCCCTGTGAACTGGAAGAGACCATTTGGCGTGGCGAAAGCAGTCTTCTTCTTGACTTCTGGTTAGGAGCACTTGACAATATGCTTTTGTTAGATCCAGGGTGGATATGAATTTGGCATTAACCAGAGTCTCCACAAGTTCCTAAATGTGCAGCATTGGATACGCCTTTAACAAGGACACCTTGTTGAGTCTTCAAAAATCAATACAAAAACGCGAACTCTGGTTTGCTTTTGGCACCAGAGCTATTGGGAAGGACAGGTTGCTATACAACCGCTTAATCACTCCTAGTTCCAGCATTTTCTTGAATTCTTCCTGGACGATTCTCTTCCAGGCATCTGGTAACCAGTAGGGTTGCAGCTCAGTCACCCTCCCTTGATGTGTTGTAATTTTGTGGAAGATTCCGTGTACCTTTCCTGGTCTGTCAGAGAAAACATCTAGTTAGGCATTGAGGAACTGCAACAGATATTTGAGGTCACTAGACCCAGAGGGATTGGCACCCTGTAGGCGTTTCTGGGGTGTTGTTCTCATATAATGGTAGCAGAAATGCATTGTTGTTTTCCCTCCAGGTCTCGAGTTTGTTGATGTTTCTCCTATCTGCCTGCTGGCCTTTGTAGTTCCGGCTGAATACCACGTTGGTAATGATGTAAAGGTCAATGCCATGTCGCCAGATGTGTTTTCTGTGTCACGTTTCATAGTTTCATAGTTTCGCTCTCTGATTGTATGTTTTTGCCTTCAATGCCTGGGCGGCCTGGAGATGTGATTTTATCATGCCCCTGATCTTCTCCATGTGTTCTCTGATGTTTCGTACCAGGGGAGGCTGGCTGGTTTGTCGAGTTCCCGGATTCTCATATTCCTCTCTAATTATACTGTGGGCATCTTGTGGGTTTCGTGCATAGACTTGTTCAAATGTGGAGAATATTGTTGAGCCTTGTGGTGTTTTCTATATGCTGAATAGAGGCCCAATTTCCTCCCCCATAATCAAGTAGTCTTAGTAGGATTCATTTCAGCATCTGAAGGCCAGGAGGGTGAGTTTATGGAGGAAAAGGTAAGAGGTCAAGGAGTAGAGTAATCACTATTGTGATGAACCCTTTCTTACTCCTTTATCCTGTTCCATTTCGCTATATGTATGCATAGAATGCCAAGCATAAGTCTTCCTGGGAATCTGGCGCAAAAAGGTTCACAAGGGCAGTCTGTCCAAACCTGGCATTGGCACTAATGTCCATACAATAATGTCCATACAATTATGTTTGCAAAAGGCCATGTAAGATGCCCAAGTTGTACCTTTGCTAAAAGACATCCCCAGAGGCATGTCGTTCCGGGCATTTCTAAAACCCAAACGTCAGCCATGCACAGTAAAGCCTTTATTTGCCGTTTACTGCAAGCAATGTGTGTTTGCAGTAAATGTCAAATGAAAGTTTCAAACATCCCCCTAATCGCCAGCAAAGTCGAATACCAAGCAAATGGTATTTGCCCTTCATAAAATCTCCTCGCCAACGCGAGTGGGCTAGTAGATCATGTGAGCCTTGAAAGAGGCTTAATTTGTTTGCGAGCCAGAACTGACAACACCAAATATAGATCTCAGCCTTGGTGAGGGGCTTACACCAGTTGGAATAACCTCGACCAGACCAACAAAGTGTCTCTATCACCAGATTTAAAATAGCAAAAGTCAAATGAGAATTCGTGAAGGCTCAAATAGCTGCCAAATACATGTTACAGGGTCGATCTGAATGCTTGCCTCAGCCAAATAAGAGATAAAGTAAAGTAGTTGGTTCAGTGAGGACTGAAGCGAATTCAATTTTTTTAAATCCGTGGACGAGTGGCAGAACATTTGGCATTATCTCCTGCATTGTTTCATGGGAGACCTTTCCGTAAATGACATTTTTTTTGGGATAGCCCAAAACGCCCAATTGTCAGCATTTCATGAACCCGGCCACGAAGTATAGTGATTAAGGGTGGGGTGGAGAAAGAACCTCCCTCCCCAGCTGGGAAAAAATCTGGGGAAACACTGGGAGAAATATCTGGCTTTGATAATGTAGCACCTTGATGTCCTAAAGCCAGAACCTGTTTGGCCAATGAGGGGATCACCAGAATCAACAATAATCTCTGGGATAATTTCCATTTGAGAATCACTATGTGAATGAGTGCAGTAGTCGGGAAGGCATATGATGTCATGTCAGATCAGGAGATGAGGTTTGCGGGGAAACCAACACCCCAGGGAAGTGAAGCTCTCACACTTGGTGCTGCTGGGGGATGTGACCGGGTCCAACTTGAAGAGTCTCCCAGTGTTGGAGCCCTCCCTCTGGATTCCCGTATTGTATTCTCCTCAATCTGTCCGCTTCTTCAGATTCATGACCCAAATCTTGAATGGAGAGACACATAGGAGAGGAATTTGATAACCCCCTGCTTGTTGATGTCTACAATCTATCATGCATGTTTTGTTGCCATTTGAACCAAGACCACCATACTCAAAATGATAGGAAGAAAATCCTTTAGTGCCAAGAATATTATCCATAACTACAGAGGTTTTATAGGATTATAGTGTTCCAAGGCACACCATAGGCCATGGAAAGAGAGCTCCAGAAGGATGGCACCCCAGCGTAAGAGGGAGAATTCTGTTGCAATCAACACCACAACAAATAGCCCAGAAAGTAGTCTGGGATGCTGAGCTTGGCTGATTGGTTAGTCAGCTCTGAGATCCCAATCGTCCAGATATTGATAAATGTCTGTTTCCCTCAATTGAAGATGGGACGATAATTCTGCAATAAGTTTGATCAACACCCTTAAAATGCACCATGGGGTTCCACCGTATATTGGTATTATCTTTGCAATAGGGGCAGGGCAGGTGAAGAACGGTCCAGTGTGGAGGCGAAATAGCTACATGCAGATTAGCATCCTTAGGTCCAAATTAACAGAGCCAGTCCCCACGAGAGGGCAGAGCTAATTTGCAGGTACGGTAATTTAAAAATGTTCTAAGGGAAAAAACTCTTAAGATAGCCCTCAGGCCAACCTTGCTCATCTTCGAAACAGTAAAGAGCCTTGAAAAAAAAACGAACCCTTCTCGATGGGAAGAACTTCCTCCAATGCCCTTATTAAGAGAAGATTCTGCACTTCCCAAACCAGGCTGAACGCAATGCAGAAAAGATGCATGTGAAGATGAATGCAAAGATGGAAGGGATAGCCTGTAACACCTGGAGAACACAGACAGAAATCATAAGTCTTACGATATTGGACACCCAGCATGTCAGAAACGTCGACACTGGACACCCCCATAGAAGAATCGAGGGCCCAGCTGATGACGTCACAGAGACTTCTTCTCACTGGAGGGCGATGAGGCAGGTCCTCTGTTTCTTTCTCAGTACACTAAAGGAGGGGTCTGGTAGCTCATGCTGGTGGTCCAAGAAGTCGTGAAAAACCACCAGAAGATTTAGCTCGTTGGTATCCTGTTTGAGGTGTGACAAAGAATGATACAGCTTCTGAGTTACTTCAGTTAGCAGCGTTGAATATTTAACTGTTTGCGTTTAGGTTTTTTTGTTTCATAAGCTGGTCATCCACAGTGCTGTGAAATAGCTCTGAGCTGTCTAATATTTTATCCTGAATATCCAAGCTAACACCCAATGTCGGCTCCCTCCTCTGGGCGCCATGGCACTCTGGGCGCCATGGCAATATGATTAATGACTCCAGCAAGCATTGGGTAATCAAAGATACACCGGCAAGGTCCAAGCAAAGGGCTGCTTGATGCCCAGGAGTGAGATTCCCTTGGAAATCTGCTACCTATCCCCATAGCATTTTGTTTGCAGCAGCAAGCATATCAGCAGTAATGGCCAGACTCAGATGCAGTGCTGAAATGCAGTGCTGAGTGTGAGGTAAACATGTTTGACCAGGATATACAGCTTTCACTCCTCCTTAGCTGGTGAGTCAAGGAAATCTTCGAGGAAGAGGAGGAAGACTCAGTCACTGAACTTAGAAAAGAGGGAGGGGGCTGGCACCACGGATGACAAAGGCTACGGGTGTCCTTATAAACAGAGTTCAGTAAAGATCTCAGATCAACTTTTCGATTAATGTAGAAAGGATGAGCTATGATGCAATGAAAGCTGAGTCCAGAGAGTTAACTGGCCTTTATTAAGCATTTGCTTTCAAGTTGAGGGTTGGAAAAATGCTGATAGGGACATAGCCTAGAAATAATAAGGCATACATTTGTAGAATACAAAGTGGGATTACCAGGTGCTCCTTGAACTGGAGGATAATGGTTCCTTTAAAGTATCAAAGACTTATGTTAAAAGCCGTTTTCCCTGAGGGGACTACCTGTTTTAATAAGCATATGTCCCAACTGGATGGCCAATAGAAATGTTCAAACCTACACTTAGCACATGTTTTAGCCTCCTGGCTAATACTATTCTTACAGCAAAATGCTTAATTCATGAGCAAGAAAAGTGTTCATAAACCTGTGTCTCAATGTCCACCCCCATTCTAAATACAAGGTGTTTTCCTGGCTAATCTCCTTCAGGTTGCAGGGTCGCCACCGTTTCTTGCATCCATCTTTAATGCAGACCTCTTCATGGTCTCCTTAGACCTCTCCAGCCTTCTCCTCTCTCCACCAGAGGTCTTCTGTTCAGCTTCCGTTGGAAGACCCAAGTCCTCCAGTCCACCATCTTCCTTCCTGTATCTATGGAAGCACTTTGTTGTGGGCATCCTTTCTTGCCCACCACACGCTATTGCTGGTGTGGCCTCTGCCTTGTGCTGGACAGGGTCTCTGCTCCAAGACTGCAAGCCAGTGAGCTGCTTTGGTCCAGATAATCCTCTTCCCATTTTCCAAGGAAGCGGCGAGAAGCAAGCCTGCCCTCTTCCCCCTAATGGTTTGCCCGGCACTCCTGGGTTGGGGAATACATTTGAAAAGCAGCTTATGATTGTTCTGTCTGGTTTTATCCATCTTGGGCCTTCCAATTGGTCATTTCCACATTTGCCTCTTAATGGGCTTGCAATATTATTACTGTTCCCACTTTCATTTTGGGCAAAAAGGCAAATTGCCTCTCCTAATTACATGTACTGAGTATTTCAATTTGGGCCAGGACCCCTGTGTCTTTTTGAAAAGGCCTTGCACGTTGGTTTGCGGTTCTGAAGAGCTCAACTGCTCTTGGTGTATGGCAGATGAGTTGGTGTGGTGTTCGCGCTTGACCATGCCATTGAGCGTTTCTCTTCCCCTTGAATATTCAGGTATGTTTGTTCTGTTTCACAGTCTATTTCGATTTGCTGAAAGGACTAAGACGTGTACTCTGCGAATTGTACAAACCATGTCTCTGGAGCATGTGGTGGGTTTAGGAAGGTGACAATCCCATGCAATCTACGATCCATCTGGCCTTGGGGGGCATATTGGGTAGCAGGCAGCCTACCCCAGTCCTCTGTGACTCGGCTCACACACAACAAAAGATGGGGAGTTCTCCTCGAACTCAAATTTCCCAGCGCTGCCGAATGAGCCTTTTGACAAACCTTGGCAGTACATACTTTTGTAAAGGTATCCTTTTGTAAAGGTATGCCAGCGCATTATACTTGCCACTACTACAGAACCAACAGAGAATTATCACTTCCACTGGGAGTTCAGCCTGCAGTGGATTCATTACCTCTTTCATCTGAATGTGAAAGGAAGGAATCAAAGGAGGAAGGTCCTCATCTACCTGGTCTGCTACCAGCACTGCCTGTTCCAAGGTGGAGGTGTCCTGCATCAGATGATAATTCAGCAACGGAGATGTGAAAAACTGGATGCACACTCCAGGAATCCCGAAGCACCAAATACGTAGGGCAAGGCTAATTTAGATGATACTTAGTGGGCAAATAGACCTACTTCCTTGTTCAATATTTTGTTTTCTGGTGCTTTTTTATATAGTTTAAACAGCAGTACACATTGTGCATTCCTGTGATCCTATCAGACATTGGGAAACCAAAAGTGAAGTTTATTGTAGTTTATATCAGCAGTCGAAAGTCATAGAATTTCTGTAAGAAAGGCTTGTGCCATCAGTACCACAGTAGATTCTTCAGGCATTGGAGTAAAAGACAAAGTTACTTCCTGCAGTGACCACTCTACTCCTAGTCAAATGTCCCCTTCTCTGATCACTAATGGGGCATTCTATCCTACTGGGTAGGAATTAAGCCAGAGGTGTAGACAGAGTACGGCCTGAGGGGACAAGATGCACCCAAAAACTGTAAATGCCCACTCAGCAGCACTGTGTGGGATTTTCCAGATTTGAATGTTGCCACAGTGGGCCCAACTACATTAGCTTCAGACCCCACTTGTTAGACAATCCTGACTATGCCTCTTTATGAAGAATGTTTTTGTGGCATCAAAAAATATGTAGTCCTTTTATTTTTGGCAAAGACTGCAAACATGCACAGTCTTGACCCACTGTCCCACTCCCTACCAAAGGCTTTGCACCTCTGTCCTTTTCCATTCGCCTATCCCTTAAATGACAGATGGTTTGGATTTAGAGGGGAAGGAGGGTGGGTCCTGTGGCAAGTCAGAATAAGGAGAAGGACAAGATGTCATCTTAATTAACATTTTCTCTATTTTCACTACTCAAAACCTAAACGGTGCCTACAACACTTGGCCCTAATCTAAACAAACAAAGTCCAAAAAGAGTCCTCATCAGGATGTCCTACAAAATAGTGCAAGTCTGCCGTCCAGAAACCTATTCTAGTCTGACTCTGTTCCTACAACTTGATCCAAAAAAAAATAAGATAAATCGCAACAATGGCACACTAGGAGCTTTCACTCAACAATTGAATGGTGGCAGGTTTCTGACCCTAACCTTAATATCTCTGGCTCAAAAGACGAGCGGCTCCCTGCCCCCTTGCAAAGGTCGTCAGGACATCAGGTTTCACTTATAGATTTTCCCTTCTTTGGGATGGAGTCTTAGTCTCTGGTTAGTCTCTTTTCCTTGTGATTTACGAACACATGGTCTCAGGTCTGCGTTTAATCAGAGAGTGCTTCCTGGCGTGTATAGATCCCCAACCATGTCTTTTCCTTTCGTCTGATTCCTCTCCCTGGAATCCTGCTATACACTCTCTTCAATGATATCTCTTGGCTTTTACCACCTGAGTCTCAGGTTCCACACCCTGCCCTTCCGTTTCTTTCTCACGATTGGGAAATCTATACAAAAGAAAAGGATGCAAAGAAAGAAAAGCTCCAGTTTACAAACATGTGAGCTGCAGCCTGCGCACAGCATCTGAAAAAATTACAGATGCGAGGAAAATCTGCCATGTTCGCAGCCCATCTACAATAAAAGTATCTCCCCAACAGTACTTGATAAGGCACAGAAAAAGGAATTGTTTTACATGGAAGAATCCAGCAAACCTTTCTTAAAATGGCGACCTGTTCAGTCTGAGGTGAAAATCACATCATCTGACAGGAGAGATAAAAGCAGAATTTGGGAGTTGTATTGTGTATATTTTCCTTTAAAGGAATGAGAATCACCTTTGTAGAAATAATCATGCAGAGATATCCAAGATTAAGTTGTGAAAGGAACCTAATTGCCAAGAAAATGTTCTAATGCTGTTCTGTTTAAAAAACAGAATCCACATGCAAAAGAAATTTTAAAGGCTGCATTGATGAATAAAGCTAATTTGGCCAAATGGTATTCTGCCCATCAACCTACAACAACAGGCCTGGAGGGATGGTGGGCTTTACCAGGAGAAAAGTGTGAACTTTGAAGCCAACCATAAAAGAAGATGACTGCCTGGAGATCATTCTCAGGAATCCAAGCACTGCAGAGGAAAACAGGAGCTCAGGGTAAACACCATAAATATATAAAAAAAAAATAGGCCCTTTGCAGAGGTCCCCTCTCAAATAATCCGATCCCCCCCATCAGCCAAGAAAAGGGAATGTTGCACCTTTGGAGACTGGATGTCTGACAAAAGGGGCAGCCAGATCCTGGGATCACTCAAGGGGACAGGACTGCAACCCAAATGTCCCTGCCAAGTCTGTACTTCAAAGAACCTGAACAATAGCATTCACAGGAGGCATAAATGCCCCAGTGTTTAGCTGAAATGCAAGATGTTCTGCTACCAGGTGAATTAACTGAAGAGGTCATATTTTGGAAATAAGAACAAAAACTGCCTTTGAATTTGACATATGCACTCATATTTCACTTTTAACTTCTGAATGAATGATTGGCATCTCGTGTTTTAGTGAGATATAATTTTGGCTTATCTAAATGTGTCCTTTTTTGTATTGATTGATATTTTATTTCTATCGCGCTCGTACACAAGTGTTTCAGAGCGTGACAAGGCAAGGGAGGGGAGGGGAACAGGGGAGAACAAAACAGTGATCTTACTAGTCCCAGTGACATTGAGAACGCGCAAGTGCATGGGAGAGGGGGAGGAGAAAAGTGCATGGAAGCAGGGAGAAGTGGAAAGTGCGAAGCAGAGGAGAAGAACAAGTTACTTACCAACTGTAACGTTCTTTCGACTCGATGTTCCTCCCACGTATTCCTCATCTTATGATAAATCGTTATCTCCAGCTTCGCTGCTTCAGAAAAAATATTTCTCGCCAGAGGGCGCTGTGCTCGAAGTCGTGGCGTCAATTGTCCCTCGACGGACTCCGTACTCTATCGACGTCACCGATGGTATAAATAGCTCGAGCCGCGCCCGTTGCTTCAGTTCTGTTTTTTCGATGAAAATATAGGAGGAACACCCAGGTGTGCCCCATGGCAGATACATTCTTCGTGAGAGGAAAGTGTAAGAAAATGTAAACTGTACTGCGGGATAGGATGGGAGGGTCGATGAGGAACACGTGGGAGGAACATCCAGTCGAAAGAACGTTACATTGGGAAGTAACCTGTTTTTCAAATGGATTGTGTCCTCCCACGTATTCCTCATCTTATGATAGACTCCCATAGCAGTGGCAATTTTGGAGGTGGGTGTACTATTTAGTTTTCATGGACAGAATGCAGAACTGCCTTGGCAAATAACCCCTCATTGGAGGAGGCAGTATCCAAGCAGTAATGCTTGATAAAAGTATGCATTGTTTTCCAAGTTGCAGCTGAACAGATATCTGCTGCCGGAACTCCCCTCTTTAGAGCCGCAGAAGTAGCCATTCCCCTTGTAGAATGGGCTTGAAGCCCATCTGGTGGCTCTTTTCCCACCAATCTGTAGCATTCAATTATGGCCAAAATGATCCAGCTGGATATGGTCTGTTTTGTTACAGATAAACCCAGTTTATGACTAGTATAACCCACAAACAGTTGGTCATCTTGTCGTAATTTAGACATCCTTGAGATCTAGTCTGTGCAGTCTCTCCTCTTCCTTGCCCAAATGAGGAGGATAAAATGTTGGTAGTATTATTTTTGTGACAAATGGAAGTCCGAAACTACCTTTGGCAAAAAAGAAGGATTAACCTTATTGTTTTATATACATTTATATATGTTTTTGTTAATGTTACTGTTTTCTAACAACACAGACTTGCCCTGATGAAGGAGTTTACACTCCGAAATGCATTGGCATCTTAAATCGACTCGTATAATGAAATATGTCAGCTGCGTCCTCACTAAGATTTGATTAGTGATTTTTCTTTTGATTCTTTTCATAAAGAAATATATACATTACATTAACAAAGTCTTGGAACTTATTTCTTATGAACAATACCTACACCATTTAGAACTGTTTTTTCAAACAAAATTACCCAGACTGGGTACAAACGGAGAGCGGTTGTGTGACTAGGTTTCTTATCTAGTCTATTGCCTCATTTGTTTTCGGGTCAGGGTGACTCCAGACCCATCACAGCCTGCTCCTGTAAGTGTTTTGATTCTTTGGACGAAGGACGCTAAATAGCATTTATCTTGTGGTGCCCACTTATTTCTCTCTTTTTCTTGCCCTTCCATTTTTGAGTCACACATAAGTGGAGGCACACATTGCTTAAAATCATCGATTTTACATTTGATTGTTACGAAACATGTCCTTTGAAGACATTGAAGGACTCTCGTCTAAATGCGCAGAAACCCTAGGGTTTTCCACTGAGGAGGCAGCTGCTATTCTCGAATTGATCAGCGAAACTACGATCGGCTCACATACCACTGCAACCAAAGATCCGGCCAAACGGATCAAACAGCTTGAATATCTAATACACAAGGAAATCAACCGCAAGCTCCATGCCATTACCCTGGGTCGTTACTTCAAAAACCAACGCATCCCTAGAGGCTTACGTATCCAACTTCGACCGACCCTTTGCAAGGAAAGCAAATAGTTTGTACGCAAATGGGAAGCTATTTTGAACAAATGCTCTTTGGATCTCATTCTATTAACCATTCAAGAGTTGTCTAAAAACTTGATTTCCCTCAACACAGAAATCCAAGAGATCGAGAAGGAACTCGTTGGTTCATTGGGTAAGGAGGATTATGATATAATCCTAACGGACATCAATTCGAAGCTTGAAACGTACAAGACAGAGTTAGAACATAAAAAGGTGAAGAAGTTCAAACGCGACACCTATGATTATATCAACGAAGAGGTATACACTTGGATGGATAAATACGGACCAATAGCTCCCAAGAAGCTCCAACGATATCCACCAGACCACACATCTAGCTCTGACTCAGATGCACAAAGGGATTCAGATATACCAACAGAAGAGACGACTAATGTTTCCAATCGCTTAACTAATCCTTCCACCCAAACACCAATGACCCCGTCTTTTTTAGGAGCACGACCAAAAGAACCCGCAGAGGGAGGAGGAAACCCCAGAACCAAGCCTCAAACGAGACTCCAACTGAGGAAAACTTAGTTATCAATATATCTCGTAGAGTATTAAACAAAACTGAAGTAAACACGCTACAGAAAGGACTTAGTTTTGTGCCTACATACAGCACGACCCTGTTTGATACCAAGATCGAACTTTATAAATTCGTAAGAAAATTGAAACTTAAGGTGTTCTTCGAAGAACTTGAAACTCAAGAAAGTATTTCCGACGCCCCTGATTTTCAGGAGTTCAGAGTAAAGAGTGGATTCATACCACCCATATCGGTACCTTCCATTGATATTTTCCAGAAAATGGTCACCAGAGACCTGGAACGCATCAGCTACAAAGTTCCACCCCATAAAAATATGAAACCTCATGAGATGAAAACCATCAGAGATCTCTACTGTGACAAAGATATAACCATTCGTCCAGCAGATAAAGGAGGAGCCTTGGTAATCATGAATACCTCTGATTATGATGCAGAGTGCATCCGACAATTACAGGACCAGACAATCTACGCACCCCTTGACTATGATCCTACAATATCAATCAAACAGAATTTGGAGGTTTTACTTGACAGGGCAATGGAACTTGATTGGATAAACGAACATACTCGCAAATTTCTTAACAACAAGCATCCCAGGATTCCTAATTTTTACACTTTACCAAAGATTCACAAAGATCAGGCTAAACCACCAGGGAGACCGATAGTTGCTGGTATGGATAGCATTAATCAACCATTGGGAGTGTACATTGACTTTTTTCTTCAGCCACTCATACAAAAAACCTCCACCTATATCAGGGACACAACACACTTCTTGCAAAAACTCAATAACTCTATTTTCCGATACGAACACTTGATGTTCACCATCGATGTTAAGAGCTTATATACATCCATACCGCATGATCTAGGTATTGAATCTGTTGAATGGCTTTTATTAGGAACACCTGAGGTCCGTGCTCAGAAAGAATTCATCATTGTTCTTCTTCAATTCATCGCAGAGAATTCATATTTTCAATATCAGAATAAGTTCTTTCTTCAAACATCTGGTACATCGATGGGCGCCACTATGGCACCATCTTATGCAAACTGCTTCATGTATAAATTTGAAACAGAACACGTATTGAAGAATCAAGAATGGAACAGTAATATTCACTTATGGTTACGGTTCATTGATGATATCTTTGGAATCTGGACAGGTTCCGAATCCACATTCAACAATTTCTTCAAATACCTCAACAACATTGATCCGCGAATCCAGTTCACGAGTGAGATATCTAAAGATAGGATTACTTTCCTTGATGTTGCAATAGAAAAGAAAAATAGCGGCTACAGTACTACTCTATTCCGCAAAACTACTGACCGTAACAATTTGTTACACCGTCTCAGCTTCCATCAGCCAAGTCTCTTGAGAAATCTCGCATACAGTCAACTCTTGAGAGTGAAAAAGATTGTGAGTGACCCAGAAGAATGTCTAGCCCAACAAATCGAAATGAAGGACAAATTCCTGGCACGTGGTTACAAGCAAGCAGAAGTAGATTTAGCATCTGAGAAAGTGAATGCTTTAAATCGTGAGACCTTGTTGACCAATGTCACTAAATCCAAACGGGAACTCATAACACCGGTCTATGTCTCAAAATATTCCATTCAAAGCAATAAAATCAAGAATTCCATTAAGAAACATTGGGGTATTTTTAAGGTCGATGTGAGAGTTCAGAAACTATTTGACCAAATACCAGTATTTGCCTATCAGAGAAGTAGGAATCTTCGTGACAAACTTGTCCGTACTAGACCTCCCTTAAAAGAACCTAGCACCCAGCGGACAGGCACATACCCCTGCCTACATTGTGCTAACTGTAACATGGTGATCAAAGGAAACATTGTGTACCATCCCAGTACAGGCAACAAGATCCCTTTGAAGTGTTTCGGTACTTGTGATAGTGTGAACATAATATATGGAATTAAGTGCCCATGCGGGAAATACTACGTTGGCCAATCCACGAGAGCTGCTAAAGTACGATGGAATGAGCATCGCTCGTGCATCCGGAATTCGAATCTAAATTCAGCAGTGGCCAGACACTGGAATGAGAAACGGCATAGTTTGACACAAATCAGGTTCTTGATTTTGGAAGTACTGACCAAGGTTAATCCTCATGAGGATTTGAGTCTTCGCCTTAACCAAAGAGAAACAGTTTGGATCGATAAATTTGGGAGTCTGTATCCCAATGGTCTCAACGATGAGATTAACTATCATTGCTATATTTAATGTTTCAACTTGCAGTATATTTGTTACCATTGGCATGCACAGGTTACCTTGTCGATGTATCTTTTCACTCTCTTGATAAGGTATAACATGGTTTATCACATCAAGTTTACTTTTCCTGGTCACATAACTGTGTCCCAGTGTGACACTTCTCCATATCACCGTTAACATGGTTCATCACATCAGGTCTGCTTTTCCTGGTCACATGACTGTGTCCCAGGATGGAACTTCTCCGTACCACCGTTTACAGTCCTGTTGCATGTTTGCCCACGTTGCCTTGAGTGCTTGTTATATATGTGAACAAGCGTAGACACACATGGTTATTATTAGCGTTCCACCTATATTTTGCTAATGAGATACATTATGGTTTACCACAACCAGTCTGCTATTCCTGGTCACCCGACTGGGACCCAAGGTGGGGCCACCCGGCACCACCACTTGCAGATCGTTCTATACATTTTTTATGCTTTTCCTAATGTTCATCATGTTATTGTATACATTCATCAGTTTAGACATCTTAGGTATTTTTTAGTGTTCGCAAGAACATTTTTTAAAATAACTTTGATTTTCCTTTTATCTCAAGGAGTTACAGTTTTGTGCAACACTTTGTTAATATGATGAATTTAGATTACTTTTCTCATTCACAGGCTATGTTTGGTTTACAATGTGGCTTTCTCGTGGATATGATAATAGTATTTTTTCTATGTCTATGTCATGCATACATTTTTACATTTTTTCTTTTTAGTATTCATGGTTTAGCCCCCACAGCCTTCTTAATTTCTTTTTTTGCATTATTGATGTCCCTAACGGCAGTTTGCTGCCTCTTGAATTGCATGCCGCATTGCGCGGGTTCTCCCAGCCTGTTGCGGTCACGTGTCTATTTTATTCACCGTTTCCCTAACAACGGTTTCAGTCAGCGATGCACAACTGCTCGCTGCGTTCACCGCCGACACCATTCTGTGAACCCAGGTAACCAAACTTCTTGTGGCTTAATCTACTCCGTTTACTTATCTCCTTTAACCGCACCTACTAAAGTTGGTTTCGTTTTACAGAGCGTATACTGGATAATCTCCAGCTCCCGATCGTTTTCCTTGTGGAAACATACGTCAGATATTGTTCTTTACTTTTTCAGCGCGCCTGACTCCATTTTTTAAGCAAGGTAAATTCCTTTCCTTTCGAGCACATGATAATAATTGAATAGTTGCCACCATGATTTTTGTACTGATCTCTATTTTTTCTATTGTTTTTTACATATTACACCTTGACTTGAATTCTCCTATTGGGGTATGTAACCATTATTTGTTTATGTGCTTTACGATTACCATTACATTTCGTTGTGTATCTCTTGTTTTATATTGTTTTATATACATTTATATATGTTTTTGTTAATGTTACTGTTTTCTAACAACACAGACTTGCCCTGATGAAGGAGTTTACACTCCGAAATGCATTGGCATCTTAAGTCGACTCGTATAATGAAATATGTCAGCTGCGTCCTCACTAAGATTTGATTAGTGATTTTTCTTTTGATTCTTTTCATAAAGAAATATATACATTACATTAACAAAGTCTTGGAACTTATTTCTTATGAACAATACCTACACCATTTAGAACTGTTTTTTCAAACAAAATTACCCAGACTGGGTACAAACGGAGAGCGGTTGTGTGACTAGGTTTCTTATCTAGTCTATTGCCTCATTTAGCCTTAAGGACTACCTTATCCTTATGACAAAACAGTATATGGTGGTTTGCATGAGAGAGCCTGAAGTTCACTAACCCTGCGGGCTGATGATAGGGCCACAAGACGGACAGTCTTTAGTGTTAGTAGCCTCAATGGACAGGAGTGCAGAGGCTCAAAAGGTATGCAAGTCAAAAATGTTAGTACTAAATTTAAATCCCAAGTTGGGACATGAAAAGGTACTGGAGGGTATACGTTAGTAAGCCCTTTTATGAATTGAATGATTAATGGTATTTTGAAATATGAAACCTCTTCCGAGGTGCGCTTGAAAATGGACAGCGCAGCAAGGTATGCTTTTATTGTTCCTATCTGGAGCCCCAGATTGGCTAGATGTAACAGAAAGGAGAGCACCATTGGAGTGCCACATTGAAAAGGGTCCACATCCTTATCTTTGCACCAGTTACTAAACCTGTTCCAGCAACATCTGTAGAAAGATTTTGTTGATGGTCTTCTGGCCGAAAGCAAGACTTCCATTACGTCATCCAGAAGATCCCAATCCTTGTATCTCAACCTCTCAGAAACCATGCGTGAAGGTTGAGTGTATTGACCTCTGGATGGAGAACCCGACCTTCCTCTTGCGAGAGAATATCCTCTCTTTGCGGAAGACGTATTGGAGGGCAGATGGACATGTGTAGAAGGTCCGGGTACCACGTCCTCCTGGCCCAATTAGGATCATGGTTTTCCTGAACTTTCTCACGGGGACTGGGGGAAACGCATACAGCAGTGGAAACTTCCACTCCACTACGAATGCGTCTCGCAGAGCTCCTCTTTGAGGAAATTCCCTTGAGCAGTACTGATTGTGCTTCCGGTTGATCGCGGTGGCGAACAGATCCACTTGAGGGGTTCCCCAAAGGGCGAAGATCTCCAGAAGGACTTCCTGAGCCAGCTCCCACTTGTGAGAGACCGTGCTCTGCCTGCTCAGAGCGTCTGCCGCCGTGTTCTTCTCTCCGGCTAGGTGAATTGCCGATAGAGAGATTCCTTCTCGTATTGCCCAGAACCATAGCCGCATTGCCTCTCTGCACAGTGGTAGTGACACTACTCCTCCTCTTTTGTGAGGTAGTACATGGCCACCGTGTTGTCCGTCATTATCAGGACATTCTTTCCCTGTACAGAGGGCAGAAAGGCCTTCAGCGCTAGTCTGATTGCCCTCAGCTCCAAAAGGTTGATGTGTAGTTTGGACTCCGATGGAGACCAACGACCGCTGATTGTCAGATCGTTGGTGTGTGCTCCCCACCCTGTGAGTGATGCGTCCGTCACTACTGTTATCTCCGGCCATGGTTGCCAAAAAGATTCTCCCTTGAGAATGTTGTCGTTGCAAGCCCACCATAGAAGATCCTGAGCAACTGCGCTCGGGACTTGCAGAAGATCTGACATATTCCCTGAGAACTGGGACCACTGAGTTCTGAGTGCCCATTGAAGGGATCTCATCCTCAATCTGGCCTCTGGTACTAGGAAAATGCAGGATGCCACGAGGCCGAGCAACCTGAGAAAATCGAAGGCCGGTAGACGTTGGGCATTCTGGAACTTCGCTACCATCTGCTGGATGTGGAGAGCTCTCACTTCGGGAGGCGAGGCTTTTCCCGAGGAAGTATCCAAGACTGCTCCGATAAACTGGAGCTTTTGGGATGGTATCATATGAGACTTCTTGAAATTGAGGGAGAAGCCCAATTTGTGGAGGAAGTGGCAAGTGATCGAAAGATGTTCCTGAGCTTGTTTTGGAGAACTTGCTCTGATCAACCAGTCGTCCAGGTAGGGGTAGATGTGAATACCCCCTCTCCTGAGACTCGCTGCCACAACTGCCAACAGTTTGGTGAAAACCCTCGGGGCGGAGGTCAACCCGAATGGCAGAACCCAAAACTGATAATGAGAGTTGCCAATCGCGAACCTCAGATACTTTCTGTGCTTTGGATGGATTGGCACATGAAAGTAAGGATCCTGAAGGTCCAATGATACCAACCAATCTTGGAGTTGGAGAGCCTGAAGGATCTGAGAAAGAGTGACCATCTTGAACTTGTCCTTCCTGAGGCACTTGTTCAAGTTTCTTAAATCCAAGATGGGTCTCAGTCCTCTGTCCTTTTTTGGGATGATAAAATATGGGGAGTACCAACCCCTGTTCCTCTCCGCTACAGTTATCTGTTCTATGGCACCGTTCTCTAGCAGGGTTAAAATTTCCTGCAACAGGAGCGGGTCTGGAGTTTTTACGGAGTTGGCTCCCGGTGGATAATTCTGAGGCCTTTTTTGGAAGGGGAGACAGTAACCTTGAGCTACTGTTTCCAGTGCCCAAGCATCTGAGGTAATGCCTCGCCATTCCTTCAGATGCTGAGAGATCCTGCCTCCCACTGGTGTTTTGTGCACCAAGGTCTCAAAGGGATTTGGAGGCGGCTGCAGGAGTGTCTGAGGGTACAGACGCCGCTCCTGAGGCTGATTTTGCACCTCTTCCTCGTGCTCGACGAGGGAAGTTTTTTTTGTCCCTTTGAGAAGCCTGTCCTCTTCCTCTACCAAATGAGGAGTAGTAACGAAAAGAACGACCCCTCCAGGAAGATGAGCCGGAATAGGGTTTTAGAGGCTGGCGCATGGAGGCACTAAGTGATTTAGCTGCCGCTTTCGAGGTCTGAAGTTTTTCTAGGCTTTCATCAGCCTTACTGCCAAACAGCCTCGAGCCATCAAAGGGCATGTTGAGGAGTCTGGCTTGCACGTCTGGTGCAAACCCTGACTTCCTCAACCACGCAAATCTGCGTAGCACAATGCTTGCAGCCATGGATCTGCTGATACTATCAGCAGTATTCAGTCCAGACTGGAGACATTCCCCCATTGCCTCCTTCCCGTCTTTGACTATATTCAGGAAGCCTTCCCTTTCCTCGTCTTCCGGAATATGCTCAGCCGCCGCCGAAATACAGTCCCACAGGGTATGGGTAAACCTGGCCAAGGTACAGGTGACATTTGTCGATTTAAGGGCCATACTGCCTGAATTGAAAACTTAACGTGCCCAGGAATCAACTTTTTTATCCTCTCTATCTGGAGGGATAGTGGGATATGCAGTTTGCTTTGATGTGGATGCTGCCTGAATAACTAGACTTTCTGGAGTCGGGTGCTTGTTTAAGTATTCAGGATCCGTACCAGCTGGTCTGTATTTCTTGGGGAAATTACTATTTGCAGCAGCAATGTTCTCAGGCTTTTCCCAGTTTTTCTCCACCCTCCTCTGAAGAGCCCTGTGAAAGGGGAGAACTGGATCTTTTTGAGGACCTCTGACAATTATATCCGGCATGTCATCTTGTTCAAAAACGGGTGAAGTGTTACACCAACCCATATACTCAATTACTGTGGTCATAAGACTCCTGTACCCTGAGTCTGCAAGCTCTGCAGGATCAGGTCTGGCAAACTCCAATTATGGGGAGGTGTCAATTCCACTGGCAGAATGTAGAGTGTCACTCAGGTCTCTCATTTTGGACTCTTGATCAATGAGTTCCTCAGGAACTTGTTTCGTGCCATATGAAACTCCAAAGGGAGTAACTTCCTCTTCCTCCGAGCCAGATTCCCCATAAATTGAGGACATGGACTTAAAAAAGTCTGACCTAGGCAACGGAGTAAATCTTCTTTCTTCCTCTACTATCCGCGTCGAAGGAATAGAAAAATCCTTTGAAGTTGTCGAAGGAATCTTCGATGACTTCAAAGATGACTTCGATGCAGGCGTCAAGGTTATTTTTGGTTTTGATGCCGAAATGGTCGACGCCGATGGCGTAGCTGAAGTCGTCGAAGCCTTTGACGACTTATGTTTTTTATATGGCACCGGAGAGGTGCTCGACTCTCGAAGAGTCCGCAACGACTTGTCGTCGACTCGAGTTTTTCGAGTATCCTCGACACTAACGGTTTTTACCAAGGTAGTCTTAGACTTCCCTTTGTCGTCCAATGGAGCGACCTTAGGGGTATGGCTCTTACGGGGTTCATTCGAGGGGGTCGGGCCGCATTCTCGAATACCTCCATCATCTTTTTACGAAATTCTTCCCATTTTCTGGGAGAATCCGATTTTGTCGGACATCGAATTTCTTCGGTCGACTCGGAAGATGATGATGCGGGAGATCTATGTCTCCTCTTCATTTTTTTGGACGAGGAAGAAGAGTGTCTCGATCTACTCCTAGATCGAGATCTCTTTGAATGCCTATGGCGATCCGATTCCTTCGAATCAGTCGCTTTCTTATGTTTTTTGGACGCAGCCTTTTTAGAGGCTTCCCTCCCCACCGACAGTTTACCTCTCCTCTCACGAAGAGCTTTCTCGGTCATGGATTGGCAGGAACCACAGTCATCGGTCCGGTGACTGGAAACGAGACACCAGAGACAAACTCGGTGGGGATCCGTGATCGACATTTTCGATCCACAATCTACACACTTCTTGAACCCAGTGTTGGGTGTCGAAGGAGTCGAAGAAGACATTTTCTTCATAGAAAATCTGAAGCGCGCTGTTCTCGATAGCAAAGCGATTGGAAAAACGGAACTGAAGCAACGGGCGCAGCTTGAGCTATTTATACCATCAGTGACGTCGACAGAGTACGAAGTCCGTCGAGGGACAATCGACGGCACGACCTCGAGCACAGCGCCCTCTGCCGAGAAAATATTTTCCGAAGCAGCGAAGCTGGAGATAACGATTTATCATAAGATGAGGCCTACGTGGGAGGACACAATCCATTCGAAACAGATAAATAACAATAAATAAATAATAAAGGCAACCAACAGTGGTAATGCAGCCAGCAATTTGCAAGTGCTAGGTTTAAGGCAGAAGACGTGGATAGGTCTGATAAGTGCAGGAAGAAAAAGGGGGGCTGTAGGGGTACAGATGCAGACCCCAGTGCAAGGGGTGGCCCGGAGGCAGTGCGGGAGGGTGGCAGGGTGAGCAGGTACCTGGGCCCAAAGGACAGAGGGTGGCCAGGTGCACAGTGCCAAGAGAGAACAGATCAGCAGGGGAGAGGGGGAGCGAGGGCAGAAGAAAAGCAGAAGGTCTTGAGGTGCTTCTGGAACCAGAGTTTTTCAAGTTTTAGAGTGGCAGGGAGGCTGTTCCAGAGGGAGGCCCTAGCCAAAGACAGAGATCTACCCCAGCTTGTTTCTTTAAAAAACGACTGACCTTGAGGGAGTTAGAGGAAGAGGAGCGAAGAGCACGAGAGGGGAGGTATTTGTGGAGGGATAGCTGAAGGTATTTTGCCTTTTACCACCTTTGATTTTATGAAATCATTTAATTTGATTGAATCTTAAAATATCAACATTAAGCTGTGAATGAGGAATGCTTGGCTGTGGGATTTTCATCAATTCTGAACAAATGGCCCCGGAGACTTAATTTCTTTTTATATATGTTCAGGTTGAAAAGCTCAATCAGCTGAATGTAAACCGATATTTTTGTGACATTATTTTCACTATGCAAATTGGGGAATGTGGAAATCTTCATGCAGAAACGGCACACACCAGTTATTCAAATTCCTTCATATACCTTCAAGTCTGTGCCGGCGAGCCTATTAACTTGAGATTGAAAATTGAATTTTTGTGTAATATCTTGGTCCGTTTTAGGTTTTAAATTTTTTTACTTCATGTATTGAATGTGCTTCTCGTCATGTGTCAGTTTTCATGATTTTCATGCATCTTCTTAACTTTGAACAAATGTAAACGCTCACCCTCCTTATTTTGTCACAAACTAGACGGAATGTGTATAGATTCATTATGTACATTTTTTGTACACAATATTGATTTTCTGTACATAATCAATGTTTTATTCATGCTGAGTACATAGAATAAAAAACAATTTACTTTTTTAGCTTTCTCTGATTTAATACCCCTCTTATGAGGACCTTGTTTGCCTGTAGTGGTTGATTTTTGGTTTTGGACCCGAATTGTGCAGAGCCCATGAATGTTGGTAGAAGATTTTGTTTCATTTGAATTACATGGTATTGATATCACAGCATCACAAGCAGATACTAAGATTTGTACAGAACACTAAAGTTATATAATTAAGAATAAGGGATTTGAATTTGGAGTTGTAAGTGACTGACAGTGGTAGAATATCAGTAAGAAAAGTTTCAATTTTTGTTTAGCGAGAATTGTGGAGGTAGATTGCTACATTTTCACCAGAGAGATGGCTGAAAAAGCAATGCACATAGTTAAAGACCATGCGCTTTCAAAGTTCTACTTTTAAAAAATATATTATTTATTTATTATGTTTTAACCTTAAATATAACCAACAACAAACCAACACTTTAACGAACAAATAAATGACACTGTTTGCAGGAAGGCTCTCATGGTTCAAAAAGCATGCCGCTTACATGGTTCACAATTGACCATTTCCAGATGTTCGTTCTGGCTGTGTGGCCCCATGCTCAGTCGTGTGACTAATGTCTGGGTCGTGCCCTTGGATAATTACCATCATCATCAGGGCTCTCGACTTAGTCATTCAAGCTTGCACCCACGCTATTCGGTCCTTCCAGGTCATCATTTGCACTGCTTCCCTCGGACCCCAGCATGTCTTGCAGGAGTGTGTTCCAAGCCATTAGTTTATCACTACTTTCTCTGGAGCCTTTCTGTACTGCGCTGGTCCACACTACTGTCTCTGCTAACGCCCAACGTGGCAAGTCGGCCCACCATGCTTCTACCCTGGGCCCTGTGGCTGCTTTCCATGCCATGGAAATCTTACTTTTCGCCAAGATACACATCAAGTCTTTCATCTTGGCTATATGTGTCTTCTGTTTGTCACCCCTCGGGACGAGGCCCAGCAAGTAGCTTTCCGGTGTCCATTGTTGCATCTGTACCTTGCCCCTGGCTGCCCTGACTTTGATGTGTCCCCAGAATATTTTTATCACCGGGCATTCCCAAAACATATGAAGCATATCTACGTTTTCTGCTGGACATCTGGGGCAGGTGTGGATGTTTTTGTCCCCCATTTTGGACAGTCTCTTAGAGGTGAGGTACGTTCTATGAGTCACATAGAGCTGCGTTTGCTTGAACCTTGCATTTCGTGAGACCACCCTCACATATCCTAGGACCCTCAACCATTCCTGGTCCGTGATAGACTTCTGGAGTTCTGACTCCCATTGGTCCCGCACCTGTAGTTTCTTATTGTTATTAGTTTTCATGAGCTGTTAATACAGTCTGGATGTTGTGTGCCCACTTTCAGAAATGTCGTACCACTGATCTAGGTCAAGATGTTGTTCATCCTCCTCGGTGAGGTCCGGCCACCTCTTCCTGATGGTCCAGACCATGCTATTGTGTAGCATGAACTGCCCTTTGTGAATCCCGTTGTCTTCCGCGAGGGTGTTGAACTCCATCCATCTCCCCCCCTTCCACAGGTCTCCGATCTGTGCCACCCCTTTAGCTTCCCAGTGTGTCCTGTTTGCAGCCAGGGCCTCCAGTCTGGTACCCACAAGTCCCGCTAATGGGATCTGCAGGGAGTATGGGTCTTGGGTTCCTTGGATCTTCCACGCCCTTTTCCATAATGCTAGCCCCAGTGTAAGCAGGGCAGGTAGGCCTTTGGCCCAGGGTTTACCCATCCAGATGAGTTTGCGCAAGTAGCAATTCTTCAGTGTCGGCTGAAACAGTAGTGTGTTTATGGATTGATCATCTCCCAGCCATTGGACCACAAATTGCAGTTGGCCTGCAAGATAGTATCTGTCGCAGTCCGGCACGTTGATTCCCCCGGACAGATAGTTCCTTTGTAGAGCGTGCAGGGCCAGTCTGTTCTGTCCACCCCCCACAAGAATTCTTGCACTATCGTATTCAGTTTCTTTAAAAAAAATCCTGGGTATGTTGTAGGGTATATTTGTAAAATAGTACAGCAGGCGGGGAAGGACCGTCATCTTCAAGAGGGCAGCTCTCCCTGTCATCCCCAGTGGCAGCGTCTTCCAGAGCTCCATGGACTTAGTTGTTTTTTCTAGGGCCTTTTGTGTGTTGTCAGCGTGTGTGTGCGAGGTCATGATATACATCTATACCCAAGTATCGGAAGGTGTGTGGCGGCCACGTGAGACCCAGATGTGGTAACTGCTCTATGAGGACCTGTCTGAGGCCTGCGAGGGGATACATGATAGATTTTGCCTTGTTTATGTCACGATTCCTGCCCCCAGTCCCTCGGCATAACAGGCTGGAGACAGGTCACGGCCACCTAGTCGGCCCCTAAGGGCCTCTCCGTATCCCCAGACACCTACTTGGACTCAGACTTGGCGCCTTTGGCACCAAGCTCACACACAGTCCTGAGATCCACTTAGTATTGGACTTGCAATGTACTATGGGGCAATGGATGCCCCCATGTAATTCAGTTCCTTGAACTGGATGAGCAGTCTAGTCTTTCGGGTGTGGCTCAGCCCAGGGATAACTGGGATACCTACAGACTATTTAAAGCACACCCGGCTGGAAAAACATGCTTTGCGTTTCTCTGCACCTGCAGCGTGACACTCACCGTGCTCGGATCTCCTGAAGAGGCCCACTTCTTTCTTCAGCGCCAGCGCACCTGCAAGAATAAAAACTTTGTTGCCAATACTCACCTCGAAGGGCATCCAACTTCTGTCCAGCTCTTCCCAGTCTTGCGGATTCCTACGGCAGAGTCATCTCCATCTCGGCACACCGCGCCCTACCAAAGGGGAGAAGAATAGAAGAAAAGACGTTAGTAAGCATTCTGTAATACATGGCTCTCTCGAATTTGCAAGCAGAGTTAAAACCTTACCTGAACTCCCGTCGATCGGACAACTTCTGCTCCGGAGCATCCCGCCGATCTGAAAAAGGGGAAAAGACACATCAGGTTAGCGCAAAACATTTAAGAGGCGCCGCACATCGCGCTTTCTCACCACAGCTCATCTCCTCAGCTCGCTTCCATGCTGGGTTACTGCGGCACCTAAAAGGACATGGAAAAGACGAACATTGGTTAGTGCTAAGGAAGCCAATAAGCATCACGCTCCGCATTCCTACTTACTTCAGCAGCGCATCACCATCCTCAAGACCTTCATCACCTAAGGAAAGAAAGACACAGTATTAAAGGGACTAGAGCCATCAGAACTTTTGTAAGACTCATTCCAATTACCGGTCGGGCTGAAGGCGCAGCAAGCCTCGTCCGCCGGGCCCGTGCCAGTGAAGCAAGTAGGCACCATCCAGCCCGCATCACCCAAGGCACCCCTGCATCGAAGGCAGGATGGAGAGCGCCCCACATCAAAAAACAAGGTGAGGAGAGGTCCGGGGGAAGGTTGGGACCTAGGGAAGAAAAGGGGGGCCAGACAAGCAAGACCAATAGGGAATTGACCTCTGATAATACTGTGTTTCAGGCCCAGTGCTTGGTTGAGCAAGTCCAGGGAAGGGTTCGAAGTGGTCGAAAGTCCGGACCGGCTGAGTGGCGTTCCCGTGGATATCAGGTGAGAGTTACAGCTTATGGAGATGACCGATAGTTCGGCATATGCGCCCATTGCCTCTAGTAATACAGGGAAGTTTTCTCGGGGGTTTGTGACGAACAAGAGCATATCGTCTGCGTATAGTGACACTAGGTGCGTGATGTTGTTTATGCGTATCCCTGTGTCTGCATATGCTGCATGCAGGAAGACCGCTAGGGGCTCTTGGCCACTATATAGAGCATTGGGGATAACGGGCAGCCCTGTTTCATAACGCGGCATATCCTCCACGCTTCCAAAAAATATGCCTTCCAGTGTTGACTCTGGCCCTGGGGTCTCTGTAAAGTAACCTGATCCATCTGAGAAAGCCCTTGCCCACACCAAAGTGGGCCAGGACTCTAAAGAGCCAGTTCCAGTTCACTGAATCGAAGGCCTTAACCGCGTCTAGAGATGCTATTGATCGACCATGTGATGCCGCCTACGTAAGTTCCATGTGGTGTTTCGCCCCGGGACATAACCGGTTTGGTCCGGAAGGACCAACGTGTGTATAATTCTCTTGAGTCTATTGGCTAGAGCTGCCGTTAAGATTTCGCAGTCTTGGTTTATCAACAATATGGATCTTTATGAGCCAGGGTCCAGGGGGGACTTACCCGGTTTCAGGATACGTATTTTTAGGCTTTCCTGCATACTGTTGCTTCTTGATAAACCTCAATTTAACAGCCAGATTGGTTTTATACGCCTTGTAGAACTCCCCGGGTAGCCCATCGGACCCTGGAGTCTTAGACGTCGGGAGGCTCTCTATTACTACTTCTAGTTCCTCTGCTGTTAAGGGGCCCCTAGCGTTTGTGCTTGTTCCGCATCTAGCTTAGGGAGATCAATTTGTTCCAAGGCATCTTTGATGTCTGAATCATCTGCCTTACGAGTGCGCGAGTATAGAGTCTCATAGAATTGTAAGAATATCTGGTTTATCCCCTCCTGGGTACTGGTCTCTTCCCCCACATTATTTGTAATCACATTGATCGGGACTGTCTTAACTTCCTGTCTGATGAGCCAGGCCAGGAGCCTTCCCGGTTTGTCCCCTTCAGCATGTAGTCTTTGAGTATATTTCATATAATTTAAATTCCCCAGTTCCTCCCAGATTGCCTTGCATTGTATCCTAAGAGACACTAGTTCGGTTGGATCCCCTCCCTGTGACCACACTTGCGATTCCATCCTCTCTATTTCCGGTTCAATCTCCCCAAGATCCATAAAGACCCTCCCCTTAAGTCCTGATGTTTTCCCTATCACTGCACCTCTTATTACCACCTTAAAGGCATCCACACAGTTGCTATTGTCTCTATGCTACCTGAGTTGAGTCCAAAGTAATCTTACAGCATATCTTGGAGATGCCCCTGGAGCTCCCCCTACAGGAGTGTTTATGCTCTTAGTCTCCAGGTTGGTATTGGGGCCTTGCTGTGCGTGTACACCCATGTTGCTGTCACTGGAGTGTGATCTGAAAGTGTGCGTGGTCTATGGTGTGCATTGATGAATTCTCCTTGTGTCTTGCTGCCAGTAAAGAGGTAGTCTATGCATGTAAACGTACCGTGTGGGGTGCTATAATAGGTGTATCCTCTTTTTTCGGCGTGCAGTTTTCTCCAAATGTCCTCAGCTGTTCCAGAATTTTCCTGAGTGCTTTCGCCGGAGGGGCTGGCTTCCTATATTTATCGTCCGAGCGATCTAGGAGAGGGACCAGTGTACAGTTGAAATCCCCGGCCCAAATGAATGCGGCCTCCCGGTATGGGACCAGCCGTGGAGTAAGTGCCTGAAAGAACTTCGTTGTGTCCTGGTTTGGGGCGTATGTGTTGACCAGGCACACCTCCTTATTCTCGAGCATCCCATGCACCAGCACCCATCTGCCCTCTCCGTCTTGTTCTTGTGACAATAGCTGAAAAGTGACCCCCGGAGCTATCCACGTCAGCACCCCTCTGGCATAAGTGGAGTAAGTCGAGCTAAACGTTTGTCCATCCCATTTGGCCGGTAACTTGGACTGTTTGTCTCTCGTTAGGTGTATTTCCTGCAACAACGCTATTTTCACTCTTGATTTATTGAGCCAAGTGTGGACTCTCAGCCTCTTAATGTAGGCGTTAAGTCCCCGGACGTTGCAGGTTGCAATTGTAAGCTCTTCTGGGTTCATTCCTCTGCGAGTCGTCTGGGATCCCATTCCCATGAGCCTGTACTAGGTTTTCTGTTCATGTTCTCGTGACCTGTATTTGCCTCGCACTTCCCTCTTACTGTCATGGTCAGCCCCCGGGCGTCCTCACCCTCCACATTCCATATGGCCCCGTTGAAGTCCCGGGTGCCGGACGGCACTGGGGTGCAGCCTTTGTCTTATTACCCTTGAGTTCCATTTATTCCTTGCGCCTTCGTAACATCTTCTCCATAGAAAGTGCCTTCCCTGTTGGGTGCCTTGGACTAAACAAAAAACGTGAACCAAAAACATCTGCCCAGCCACCCTTCCCCTGCTCAGGCTCTGCTGCTTCTCTTGCAATGTCCTTTCTAGACGGGACAGGCCCGCTGCAGCGTGGTGCCTTGAAACTGGCATCGGAACTTGCAAAACTCTTTGGGGTATTGTGTCCTGTCGTCCTCCACAGCAGGAGCAAAGCTTGTCGCTCCCTTAATCATAATTGCCACTGGCTTGCCTTATATCAGTACTGTCTTGATGTGTCACCTCGGCAGTGAGTTTTTGCATGTTGTTATCGGGGTAGATTCTCGTTGTTGTTACCATTCCTTCAATTCCTGGCTCTCTGTTCGGGGATGCTCTGTTGATCCATCCATGCATGGGCCCCCTCCGTCGTTTGAAAGAAAAATGTTCTGCCCACTCGTATCACCTTAAGCTTGGCGGGATAGAGCATCATGTAGCGTATGATCACTTCTTTTTCAAAGTTATACTTGAAGGTGGATTTGACAGCCACAGATATTGCCATATTGAAGGTGGAAAGAATTGCATCTGTGGGTTCAGATATTTGGCATGAAATACATCAGTTCCTACAGAGGCATTATATGACTTCAACAGTCAAAGAAGAAAACTTTAGGCGAGAGCAGTTAATGAGTATGCAGCACGTGGGGAGTTCTGCGTGAGCTACCGACCCCCTGTGGGGGCTTAGATTTCAGGAAGGTGGCCCCTCACCGGCATTGGAAGATGCAGTTTAGTATAGACCTTCAGAAGTGCAGTTGGCAACTGCATTCCATATCCAGATGACATCTCTTTATGGTTTGTTCAAGTGAGAAGGGGCCAATCTGCAGACTAGGATGCCCCGTGTGATTCGACTTTAGCCTCTTCACAGCGCATTGGAAGAAGCTCTACAAGTGTGAAGGACTGCATAGAATTATTTTTCTACCATTAAGTCAGCTACCGGGGAGTCTGACGTGTCCCTGAGAGGCTGGGGGAGCTTCACTCAGGATGGGGCCCCAAACCTTCTGTTAGTGTATAGGTATGTTGGTTTGTTGAAGAGACTTACATGCCCTGGTGGAGGGCAGCTCCTGTGAGTCTACAACCCACTCTTGCAGGAACTTGAAGGTGACTCCAAGTCCAGGCACATGGGATTGTGGTCCAGGTGGGAAGCTTTGCAGTGCAACAGTTCTTCAGCGAATCTAGCCTCTCGGGTCCTGCTCTGACTTTGTTTATGCTTGCCATTCCTTAAGTACCACCCCGCCACAAAGAGACTCCCTTTGATGGGGATACAAGGGAACCTGCTTTCTCCTGCTTCCATCTTGATGAACTGGAAAACTTCCCTTCAGAGGTTTCACTTTGCATGCCGCCCCAATAAGGCCCGAAAAGAGCAAGAGCCAAACTACTTGATCATGTCTGAGGCAGCTGACAACACAATGTCAACTAAGAAAGATATCACTGCCCTATTGGAAGAAATAAGGGGGATTCATAACGATATAGGAGACAGGCTCAATAAGCTGGACAAACAAGTTAATAACATGAATGATAGACTACTGAGTCTGCAGACTAACCAATCCTCGTTTGAAACAATGGAGTTTAACATTGACATGAGGTTGTCAGAACTTGAAAGAAGGGGAGCTTAAATTACTCTCAAGATGGATGACTTTCAAAATCGAGAGAGGAGTAATAACCTCTGGTTTTTGGGGTTTCAGGAGAAAGGAGGAGAAATGAAAAGGGACATCAAGATATCCATTCATGACCTGTGCTGGCCCGCTTCCATTACTTTGAGGAGAACATTTAAATCCTTTATAAGGTCAGAAAAGAAGGTCCGGTCTGTGCTGGCCCTTCTAAAATTACAATTTTTCAGGACCAACCAGCATTTACATTGGCAAGAAGGAGAATGTGTGCTCCGCTCACCCAATGCTAAATGAGAAGGGAGTCCGTTTTCGTTGGGGGTTCCCCTTCTCTATGTCATTTGAGAACGAGGGCCATAAATCTAAATTGATTATGGAGGATGATATTCTGAGGTTGAAGAGCAAATTCAACTTCAGAAGAGATATCCCTGCAGGGTGAGGATACTCACAGGGATGGCTTTCCGAAGGTGAAGGGGAGCAGGACACGTCAAGTCCCAGGATGTAGGAAGTTTAAGAAACTGAACACCTGCCACCCAGCGCCCACAAGGGGGGATCCCTAACACATGGGTTGAAGGCAAGATATACCTATCACACTCATTGCTCACACTGGACTGATGCCTCTTTCTTTTGATATGTCTGCAGTATTTTTTGTTTGTTGAGGTAGCTATGAGGGGGAAGCCCAAAGTTACCAAGTGGGGAGCAGACCTGTGGGCTTTCCCCCATTGGGTACATGCCTGTGCAGTCATGGGGATCCCAGACGATGGGCTGGGGGCGAGGGTTAAGGTTGTATAACAAGTAGTTTTTTTATGGGGAAGGGGGGCTCACAAAGGAGTATATTGTTTTGTCATGGCCCAGCGGTCTTAGCTCACCTGGTGGTCCTTGGCCAGTTATGTTAACTTGGCGGGACTGGATCCCACAGGGGGATGAGGGGGAAACAAAGTTCTTGTTTTTTTAAAATATTTGCTGGTTGTTATTGATTTTTCAGAGTTCTCGAAAATAGAACTGGGTAGTCGTGTAGCCAAGTATATACAAGAGAATTAGTTCTTCCTTCAAAGGGCTAGGAGCTCAGGGGTGGCTTGGAGTCACATTCAGAGGGTGTTTTATGGCTGGTGCCAATATTGATCTTGTAATAGGTTCTCTCAATGCCCGAGTTATAAACTACCCCACAAAGTGTTTATTAGTAGTTAGAGAGTTTCAGCGCTCCAAACTCGACCTGCTCCTCCTTCAGGAAATGCATTGGACCAATGGGAGTCTCGGGTTCAAGAGGGATCGGGAGGTCTTCCAATCTTTGGCCCAAGTAAAAGAAAAGAGCAGTGGCCATAGTCACATTGTTTAGTTTGGGTCTTACCGTGAAAAAGGTCCTTAGTGATCCTGAAGGGCACTATATAGATGTAAAAGGTTTCCTTCGTGGAAATCTGATTACAATAGCCTCCCCGTTCATTGTCCGAACGAGGCCCAGATCTCCTACTGTAATGCCCAGAAAGAGTAGCAAAGTATTTGTGGAGGGGCCACTAGTAGTGGGTGGAGATTTTAATACGGTCCTTGACCCACTACAGGATAGGAAAAGAATGAAAGACTCGGAGTGGTATGGGTAGAGATGATTCAGGCCAAGAAGTTTAATGGGATTAATTAGGAAAAGGGTGCGACTGACTGCCTGACTCTTTCGGGCCTGGGTGAATCGCCCTTCACTTTCTACTCCCGAGTCCATGACTCATTCTCAAGAATTGATTGTGTATTAGTGGACACATCGCTAAAAGGGTTTGCTACAAACTAAATGGTGCTATTGGTTCCATGGTCTGACCACAATCTGGGCTGGGTGGAGTTTGGAGAGGGATGGACACATAGACCCAAGGGATTTGATATGATAAGGCATTTATAACGTGCCCGTACACAAGTACAGGTAAGGTGGACCTGTAATGATTTTCTATTTAAGGACCGGGAGGTAGCCCAATCACTGTTGGAGAACATAAAGGAATACTCTGAGTTTAATGTCACGGGAGAGTCTAGTGCTCAATATGTGTGGGAATGGTTCAAGGCCACTATAAGGTGGGTCCTTATCAGGATAGGGTACCAAAGAAAAAAGAAAGGAAGAGGGTGGAAGCAGATCTTTGAGCCAAGAGGTACGATTGCCAGAGGAGTAACCCCACTCAGGGCAGCACAGCTGAGGATTTATAAATCACAATTTAATAGCAAGATATGGAAAAGAAACTCACATTTCTGAAACAGAAATACCATGAAAAAAGGGAAAAAGCAGATACAATTAGAGCAGATACAATTTTGGCTTGGGCATTAAGGGAAGACTGTAAATCAAAGATGGTCTAAAGTATCAGGAGGCAGGAGGGGGGGGTTATGATCCGGTAGGTATAGGGTTGAATTTGGAAAATTATATGAAACACTGTACACCTCTGAATATACACAAGACGTGGTCTCAAATTGCTTGCTTTTTTGCTTTGCTGCCTGACATGGAATCGGCTAGTATTGATGAGCCAATAACACCGAAGGACGTTGTTCGGACAATTAAAAATATGAAGACAGGTACTACTCCAGGAGATGATGGGTTCTCTATTAAATTTTATAAAATGTTTTGGTTCATGTTGGCTCCACACCTAGCACAAGCTTTTAATCAAATATTAGAGGGGGGGGCCTCCCTGATCCTATGTTCGGAGCGATTATAGTGGTAATTCATAAGTCAGTGGTGTGCACTTCATATAGACCCATATCTCTCTTTAATACTGATGTGAAAATATTAGCTAAGCTGTTAGAGCAGTGGATTGAACAGGTCCTCCCAACCCTGATCCATGGGGACCAAGTTGGTTTCATCTGGGGAGGCAGAGATCAGAAAATGTCAGAAAGACCATAGACCTGATGCATATAGCTCAGAGATCAGACCTGGATGCGGCAGTGATCTTATTGGACTTTGAAAAGGCATTCGATAGAGTTGAATGGCAATACATTTCTAGGGTACTGGATACAATTAAGTTTGGTGCACATGTACGTAAATGGATAGCTGAATTATATAGCTGTCCCACAGCAAGAGTCCAGGTGAATGGAAAATGGATGCCCCCTTGCCACTATTGAGAGGAATGAGACAGGGATGCCCCCTTTCCCTATTATTGTATGCAATGTCAATGGAGCCACTGGCAATAGCCATTCAAGTCAAGCGGGATATCAAAGGAATACAGTGTGGAGATTCGGGCTTCAAGCTCTTGTTATTAGCCGATGGCATTCTGGACTATTTAGATGACGTACACTCATCTGTCCCTGAACTCCACACCCATATCTCGGCCTTTGGGCAGTATACAGATCTGAAGATTAATGTGGGTAAATCCTGTGTCATGCCGATATGGCAGGAGGGATCGTGTCTAGACAACAGAGCCAAATTCAGGGGAATGAGGGTGGAAAAGCTGGGGGTCACATATTTGGGCGTTCTACGATCCCATGCTGAAGAAATTGAAGAAAGACCTTATTCGTTGGGTCCCCAAGATTCTATCCTGGTACATTCAGATGATATCCGTCAAAATGAATGTTCTTCCCCAAATACTCTACCTCTTCTCGTACCTCCCTAGGATTGTCCCAGATGGTAACTTTAGAGAACTACAGAGTATTCTGAATAGGTTTGTTTGGCAAAATAAAGTCCCAAGAATCGAACACTCAACTCTCATAGGGATTGGGGAGGGGTTTGTTACCCAGACATGCAGTTCTATTACAGAGCTGCTCAGTTGAGGATCCTACTGGAGCACTTCAGAGATGACTTGGGGAATTATTGCACTTATCTAGAGGATGTCAAAGTGCACACTAAAAAGATAAAAGATTTACTATGGGCTCAGCCACAACTGGTTCCCCAGAAATTAAGAAAGCATCCGACTCTGGGTGTTATATGGTTCCTATGAAGAAAACAAAGACAAATGTGTGCTCGTCGATCTGGCCATCCCCAGTATCCTTGCTCTGGGTGTCTCCCATGGATGTAGTGAAGCAACAGTTTCGACATTCTCAGTAGTGCTCAGACAATGGACTTGAGAGTGCTGGCCAGCTATTTTCAGGGGGTTCATTTATAGCTTAAGAAGTTCTTCAGGGAGTGTTGGGTTGCGAGTTCCTCCTCTTTTTTGATTACCCGAGACTGAGAGGGTTGCTCACAGATAAACGGTGGGAGGACTAGCTATCCAGGGACTTTAAATAATTTGAGACAGTGTTAGCCTTCGCAGAGGGCAGGCAAGGCATCATTGCTAGACTGTATAAAGCCATGATCACGTTCGACATGGGTAATAGACAAGACTTTAAAAAAAGGTGTGGTGATTGAGGGTCAGTGAAAATATGAAAAAGACATGGCGTAGTACATTTTAAATAGCCTTTCATGGTACCTTATTCAATTCCACAATTGAACATAATAAAAAAATGTACATGGGTGGCACAGAGACCACCTTAGGCTCTCCTAGATCTTTTTTGGGCTCATTCCCTCTATGCCCCCATGGTCACTGTTCCATATGTGGTGGAAGTGCCCCAAGATCCAGATTTACTAGGCTGAGAGCCTGAGGTGGATGAAGGAAGTGTCAGGTGTACAGCTAGCTCTTGACTCTATTCAGATGTTACTGGGAGTCCCACCTTGTGATAGGGAGATCCTAGATTTCCGAGATTATGGGAGGCAATGTTAAGAGCGGGTAGAACCGCAGTGGCACAGAAGTGGAAATCTTCAGACACCCCGGATTAAGGTGGGTGGAAACAGAAACTTAGACACATATATATAAGATGGAAAAGCTTACAGCCATAGTCAACAACCAAATGGGATACTTTAGAGATGAATGGGGCCTCCTAATCACAATGTGGGATGTGAAAAAGAACTTCTAGTTGGGTTCTGGGATTTAGGGTGGGGAACAATTAAGTTTGGAAGTGGACCACACCACTGCTGGTCAGGGGACACATGTAATGCAGGGGGCGTCGGGGGCTAATGCAAATAGTATGTAATGGTCATGTGGAAGGGAAAAGGGGAATGAAGTGCAAGCCAAAAGGAGACTCTACTAGCAGGATGCGATATCCCGGGTTGGGAGGACTAAGATGGTAATGATCAGTTGTTGAAGGAGAATCATACCTGTTCATATTGCTCCTACTACTTGGAGATGGCTAGACTGAATGTATGCGTATCTTTCGGGAACGTAGGTAGGAGGTGGGGTGGGGGTTTTATATGTTAGGATTGCTGTAGTGTTAATGTTGACTGATGTTGGAGAAAAAGATAATCTGCAAATACACATGTACGTTTAAAAAAGAAAAAGAAGAAAACTTTAAACTGATATGCCTTTTTGCAGACGTGTATTTTAAACTACAATTGGTGGAGGGCAGGTTTTGCACCTTCACATAAAATGGCCAGATTGAATAAAATGGAGCTAACTGCCTTCCATAATGACCCACAATGGTTTATACTTAGCCCTAGGGAACATGGTTATGTATGGCCTATATGGAAAGAAACTATAGAACTCCACATTTGCTAATGCTAATCATCCAGAAGAAGTTTCTGAAAAAGATTTTGCCATACCAAATGTAGGCCGAATAGTCCCCTGTGGTGAGGTGAAGTGAGGAGGCAGACAACTGGATGGCAGTTTGGCTATAGACCTATTATAGGCAAAAGGAAACATAACCTATCTTACCCTATTTCCAGAAGGTTATCCCTACCTAAACAAATAATAGGTAGGGTGCTCGTCATCAGGATGTATGTCAAAACCAAAACAGTGTCCTCTGTCCAAACCAACTACTCTATCCCTACCACTAGGAAACAAACAAAACGATTCAATAAGCTCTTGACAAGGATACCAGGAGAATGACTTCTCCTGGTGTAAGAATTCAGTCTTAGAGTGGGTTAACAACAATCATTTGTAATAGGGTCTGATTTACCAATATGAGTAGGAGAATGACTCATTTCTCCTGGTCTGTCTGGTCCGTTACAGTCCTTTGCACAACTCTTTTGAAGTCTCTGGACTTCCTCCCAGGGATTCTTGATAAGCAATCGCAAGGTTTTATCAATTCTTCTTCTTATATATCTTTTACTGTCAGGGCTTCCTGGACCCTGCATATGATCTTAATCATTGGGAGTTTGCTCCCAGACTGTTCTTGACTTAATAGATTTTTTCCAGGCTTATAAGGCTCACCACTGTGACAAGGTAGTTCACTCCTGGGGCACTCTTGGTTCTTACTACTTTTGTTGTCAGTACAGTGACAAGGGAGATCACTCCTGATTGCACTCTGTACTTTGCCTGCTTTGTAGATTACTATTGTAACAAGGGAGATTCCTCCAGTGACTTCCTTGGCTCTTGGTTCTCTGGGTATCACTACTGTGACAAGGGAGTTCACTCCCGAGCAAGGATTGATTCTTGGTTCTTTGTGTCTCATTATTGGGACAAGGGAGATTACTCCCAAAGACTTGACTCTTGGTTCTCTGGGTATCGCTACTGTGACAAAGAAGTTCACTCCCGAGGATGGCTTGCCAACAACCCCAGTTACCTTCACCTTGACTGGGAAGTGTGAGCGGTTATTCCCGGGGTATCAGGTCAGTGTTGCTTCTGCTAGCTTCCCTAGCGTCTTCTTCTGCTGCTTCTCTTCGGTCGCTGTGGCTCCGCAAAGCCGTTTCCACTGTGGTGTCAGCATTGTTAGTGCACCAGGAGTGAGTTGGTCTCCCACCAGCTTGCGCAGCTTCTCTCTGCTTCTTGCCCAAGGACTGACTGTCTTCCGGGACTTTGGATTTCATGGGTCTCAACTTCCCAGTCTGCACAGGGAAGACGCCGGCTTCCCTCGCGGCTGTTCCTGTTTCCCCACAACATTAGTCCTTCCTCAGTCTTTACGTGATATAGCAGGGCCCGACCTAGCATAACGCCAATGTCTTTCTTTGGTATTCTTGATGCAATCCTCATGACTTCTTGGGGCCACCTCATCACAGTCTCTCAGTAATACAGTTTGTGGTTACTCTGCATGTTTCCTTTTGTGAGGAGCCAGGAATGAGATTGGGACACAAGGAATCATGGTTTTGGTCAAAGACTTTTATTAAAATAAAAGGGGTTGGGGAAATGCCTCTCTGTCCCTGCTCAAGAAGTGTTTCCCTACCTACCTAAAATCAAAATTAAGGGTCAGTCAATGTTAGAATGTCCAAAGCAAAACCTCCCTGTGACCCACGTACTATTCTGACCCTCACATTCTAACAAAATTAACCCTACGGTGAAAAGGATAATGTCTTTGGCCTTGAGTGGTGTATACATGTTCAAAAAGGAAATGCGTTCCTTATTCCAAAGGGTGGCTACCTTCCCCTGGATTTCTCTCCACTCTGCTTTATATTTAAGAATATCAGTTTCTTAAGTTTCTCTTGATCCACAACAAAATTGATACACAAAACAACTTGACTGATAGTTTGAATTTTGCAAGGACACCTGGTGTACTCTCCTGCCCAATTTCTTCTATCCTCTTCAATATATTTCCACAGTCCCTTGCTACTCTTGAAGTAGCAAGGGAGGATAGCTCAGGGGCAACGTGCTCGCCTTGGAAGCAAGACGACACGGAGCAACACAGGTTCGATCCCCGGGTCCGCGCTTAGAAACCTCTGGGTATTAAGCGCATTATAAATAACCTATCATATCATATACTTTTCAGAACTTCCTTGAATACTGTATAATACACACTGTTCAACTTGATGAGGCATTGTGTGCTTTCCTGCCAGGGCTTTTCTTATATCAACATGCTTTCAACTTGTATCTGCCTGGTACATTCTCCTGCCTGGGCTTTATTCATGTGGGCTCCTTGCACACTTACAAGCTTCTCATATATGTTCTTGCACTTTTAATCTGCCAGGTATACTGTTCTGCCAGAACCTCTCTCATAACTGTAGTACATGCACTCACAAGCATCTCAGTATCTTATTCTGCTTTGCCTTTTTAAGAAATGTTACGGTCTCTCTCCTATATTCCATTGTTAGGTTTTGGCAAGGCTGCCAATACGCCCCGTGTCCCCTCTTCCAGTGGGTGGACTCGCTGGTACTTGCTGGAGTATGGGGTTTCTCTCACGGCAAAATGGCGTCGGTCACTCTGGGTTTTATTCCCTCTCACCTCCGCCGCTTCTCCGATTCCCTGTCTCCTGCGTCATCCACACACTCCTTCTGCGTCCCTCTGGGCTTCGGTGGTGTGGAGGTTGCCTTAGAGTACCTGCGAAAGCCCAGCAGCCTTCCGCTTGCATCTGGCATTCTTGCAGAGTACTCCCTCTTGAAGTCTGCTCCCTTCTTCTTTGTTGATTGGCTTCACAGACAGCGCTACAGCCCCATGGTTCCTTGTTCAGCAGCGAGAGATGCAGCGTTCTCCAGCCAGTGTCTTCGAGCTCCTATCAGCTGGTCTGCCAGTTTAAATCTACCGGCATTAGATTTGTTCCTGTAACAACTAGAGTGCAGCGTGCGCTCCTGGCTTCCAGTAATTTTCATTACTCTGCTAATCTTTTTAGTCACAGTACTTTTGTTTTTAGGGCAATGTGTAGTTGGTTTCTGATGTCTTATTTGCAAATTCGGAAAAGAGGTTTTCAGTAATCTTAAAAGGCAAATCAGTTCTTGAGGACTTGTATGTAGAGTTTGAAAAAATATTTTCAGGAATCTTGATAGGCGAGTCAGATTTTTGACTTGTATACAGATCCTGTGAAAGTGTTTCCAGTATCTTTCCTAGGTGTGTAAAGGGTGGTATGACAATATGCCATTAAGGCATGGGGAATGGTAGGGGTATCCTCAAAAGAAAAAGGGGGATACCATGTCTCGTCTGAGGAGGTCATGACACCCTCCTGAGGACTGCCTCCCCTCATGTGATCCTCCCTCATATAGCCACCCCCAAGGTCAGGATCAGGCAGTGGCTGCCATCCCCTGGCCACATGGGAGAGGACACCGCCGGGAAATGAGTGATGACATCATCGGATTCATCACACTTGGCTCTTACTCGTCTCAGTCAAAGCAGATCTTGGAGGTGAGATAGAAGAGACTTTACAACAACAAACAGTAGCACTGTAAGGTTGAATGTTAGATGGCTTTACCGGTGTCATGGATTCTGCCGAAATGGGTTATAGGATGGTCCTTTATGGGACGGGAGTCCTTATCCCTAGGAGGGGAGTCTCTGTCTGTGAGGTCCCGCATTCCACCACCCGTACAGGGACTATTGGGTAGCAGCCTCAACTCCCCAGCCTCACAGGGAAAAGTTCCTCTTCAAGGAGCAGTGACGGGATCCTTTGAATCGTCACACCCCACACTAATTTCTCGATCTCCATTAATAATGACAACTAGGATTCATCAAATCTTAATGGTAATAAATTGGATACAAAATGTATCTGAGGCACAATTGCCATTTTTATTGTATGAATCTTACTGCAGTAAGGCAGGCTAAGCCCTTTCCAATGGTCAATATCTGTCATGATGCTATTGTAACGCTCACCTGATTCCCGCAGAGGCGCCGGTCTTGACTGGGTGAATGCTGTATCTTCAAAGGTGATGTGTAACACACGATTGGCTCTTTGGGCTGGACCTCTGTGCACTGTATGTCTGACTCGAAGAGTAAGATGTCTGCAGATAGAAAATATGGGATTAATGAACTGGGGTTATTGGGTGCCTCTCTCCTCTTCCCTTTCTCTTCTCCGTTAGAACCCCAAAGGTTAACGCCCTCACCTTAGGTAAGTGAACGCCGAGCTCTCCATCTGCCTCGGGGCAGGGTGCCGTAACCAGTTTCTTCACTGGATAAGGGTGCAGGCCTCTTGACCTCAGAGGACTGCTGTCCGTCGTTAACTGCACGAACGGTAATTTCTGGGCACTTCAAATGTCTTAAAAGACTTTTGTAATGATATCTCTTGTTTTGCAGGGTTCCGGCGATGGCGGATGGCGGGCTGATGAGAGTTGAGGATCGAACCCGCGTGAGGAATAGAAGCGCCTGGAAGCACGTAAGTAAGCGCTTGTAGCCTGCTTCACGATGCGCACTAACTGTCCCTTTTATCTTGCAGGTACAAGTTCGGAGCTTTAGAGAAGCTGAAGGGTGCTGGAATACCCACTGGATTCGGCGTGGGAAGGAGTAATGGCACGTGAGTAATAAAGTTGCCCAATGTCTTTAAACGCACCTTCTTTTGTCTTTCAGATGCGGGATGCAGCGCTGAAGGCCTCCGGAGCGTGCGAAGAGCTGGTAAGCTTTTGTCTTTCAGATGCCGGAATGCAGTGCGAAGACCTCCGGAGCATGCGAAGAGTAGGTAAGCCTTTGTCTTTCAGATGCCGGAATGCAGCGCGAGGCGTTGGTGACAGCCGATGGACCAGGTAAGAGATGCGCTGCCACTGAAGACCGTAGTGCTAACCTGTTCTTTCTTTGTCTTTACAGGTGCTGCTGAAGACTGGATTCCAGGATGGTAAGCCTTTGTTCCCTTAGGCCCAGGATCAGAAGCAGAAGACACGATGAGCGTTCTGCTGCAGAGAATGCAGAATAACGCAAAGCAAGATTCATCCATCGGGTGTGGTTTAAATAGCCTCCTGTAGTGCTTAGGTGTCTCCTTCCACAGCCACGCCTAGGTAAGAAAAGAGTTCCTGCTTTCCAGAAGAGTTCCAGTGTTCTGAACCTAGGGAGTGGCTCCTGCCCCACCCAACAGGAAAAGTAGTCCCAAACAGAAAAGGATCAGGGGTTCAACTGGCAGGTAAGTAAGCAGCATGGTCTGCTGCAGGTAAGTCCACCCAAGCATTATGAGCCCGGCGCTTCCAGCGCTGGGACTGGGCATCTTTATGAGCCTGGTGCCACTGGCGCCAGGACAGGGTCCAAAAGGTCCCAATTGGGACTGGCTGGCACTCGGAACCGGGTTTATGAGTCTGCTTCCAAGGGAGTCGGGCAAGTCCTGATCTTTTGGAAGCAGAGATCATGACAGCTATTCCGTAATGTGGTTATATTATCCTGAATTATGTTACAAAGTCCTGGGTTCAATTTATTCCCAAATATCACATACATGTCTACATTGTATCAGACATGTGAGATGGGCATGGCTTCACATTTTTGCCAGTTCACTTTGTATACTGAAAAATTGGAAAATGAATCAATCATCTGCATTAATGCTGGCATTGATTTTACCTTGTCAGTAAGTGTTAAGAAAAGATTATCTGCTTATCGTTTTAACTTCACTTCTATTTGTCGTAATGCAACTCCACTAATGTCTGTGTTATAACGAATGGCTACCAAGAGAGGCTCTAACACTAAAATAAACAATAACGGTGAAAGGGGACAACCCTGAACTTTTCATATTTTAACATCAAGGGACTCAGATATATAACTATTAGAACAAACTCTGGCTGAGGAGCTCAAAAAGAGAAGGTGAAGCGCCAAAGGCATAACCGCTCAGTCTTTTCCAAGCTTAGTATTGAACAAAAATTCCTATACCATTCATATGTAGAGACATTTAATGTCAAATTATATACAGAATAGCAAACAAAAAAATGTGTGGAACCACACAGTTAGCCAGATGCTCACTTGTTGCTCTCCCCACAAGAGCTTTCGGTTTAGTTCAGAGTATATTATTCCATGGATTCTGCGAAGTTTACAATTTTTGTAAATAAATTGTTCCGTGAAAAAAGTGTTATCAGGATTCAAAAGATGTTATGTAGCATGAAAAAGATTTTAATAACAGAAAAAAAAGAGGCAAACAGCTTCCTCATCAATTAAGGCTCATAAGACAATGCATTTCGGAGGGAACTTCTTCAGGAACTTCTTCAGGGCTGAGCACTAGTACAATTAAGCATAACAAAAATGCAACATGGTAACACGTGAACACAAAATGGATGTAATCAACCAACAGATTCATAACATCAGGAATGTTCACAAAGCATGTTCAAGAAATGAATAATTGGGTACTTCCCTCTTTTTTGTTATCGGGGGACCAATCTTATCATTGTCCTATATGATTAACTTTCAGAAGCATTATATCTGCTACATAAGGTCTCAAGTCACATACTAACCCCACTTTGATTAACTTTTGTATTGTAATACTATGAATTGGTTTTATTCTGGTTTTGTGAATAATAAATAAATATATTTTTTCTTAAATAAGTATTTGGAGATATTGTGAGTTATCTTAACTAGTGGAAAGGTTGTAGCGGTCCACTGACCCAAGGAAAAAACAACAAAGAGAGGGGTAATCAGTCTTTCGGCCTATCATATTTCTATTATACCATAAAACAAGACACTTTGTTGGCAATGAGGGGAAATTAAAAATAAAAATAAAAACCTTAAAGGAAAAGTGTGCTCAAAAATATTATTTTCCCGAGGGTTCGGGCATGTGTTTTTAAGCATACGTTGATCGATCGTACAAACATTTCCTATGCACCTTTCCGTACTTTTCCTCTTTTGTGCATGCGAAATCAGGCCACAGGGCATGGCCATCTTGTGATAATCTTATCCGTTGCCGCATCGCCCAAGGTGGACTGCTCTGACGGCACTAAATCATATGCCCCCCGCCTCTGAGACTGAGATCACTAGATGCGTACCGCCCATTTCACAACACCAATGCACGTCTCGTGTCAACATTCTCTGCGCTTCAGCTAATGACGTGTTCTTACCTCAATAAGTATAAAGAGACTGCTTCTCAACAGACAACATCAGATTTGCTTTTCCATTCCTTTCACTGTCTTTTTTTGAGTATTCTGGGCCTCGTTTCTGTGCTCTGGTCAGCTACCTTTGTTGCTTGTAGCCGTGCAAACAGATACTAGTACCATTACTATGATATTTTTTTTTTGCCCCATAATGGCAATAATACAGCCCTACCAGTACGAGCCAGAGTATTATGAGGCGGAATTACTCAAAAGAGAAAGATGCGCAAACGATGGGGCTTCGGACGACAGTTGCGAGGACGATTCAACAGATCAAGAGCCTGAGCCTAGTCACATGGATGGCGTTTCCACCTGGTGTACCTGCAATCGGTGCACGCTAATGCCAATGAGGAGAACTCCTGCTGCTGAGAAAACTCTTGATGCTTGTCCAACATATCGGAAGGCGAGGCACAGGCGCAATGCGTTACCAAGCTGCCAGACTTCAGGGAAGCCTGCCTCACACGGTCCATGTTGAGGATTATGATGGTGCTTATGCACGAACTTCGAGCAACAGTTCGCCCTCGCAATCCAAGTAACGAGTAAGTGTACTCTAGTTGTGATGTTACTTAGGTCACTGCCATTTCATGGTTGTCACCTAGATTGTCGTAACTTTGATCTATCAATGCCAAACAAATGTATTCTTGCAATTCTATACATCACTCACAATTTGGGGAAATCATAGTGGTCTCCTTATGTTTATTTCATGTACAGCCTTGAAGCAATATTTCTTTGTGTCCCAAATGTAATGGAATGCATAGTCGCTCAATATTTTACAGTTTCTAGGTAACATCTGTACTGGCAACAATGCCGTTGGATACCAGATTTGTCATTAGTTATATTGTTCATTTAAAAACAGATTGTAACTTTCTCTTTCACAAGTGGTACAGGCTGGTGGCCTATCGTTCGTTTACATGGTGGCTTCATGGGAGGCTTGGACACCGCGTTCTACGAGTAATACCCGCCTGTGTCGTTGGTGCCATTAGAGAAACTTTCCCCAGTGGCAGCGGTCAGTACAGGGGATTTTCCCACACTGTGCTGCAACCAGAAGTTTTTAATGTGTAGTACATTTGTGCCATCAAAATAAATCAGCAACAAAATAAAACACAACATTCCTTTTAGCAATGGTTGTTTCAGTTTTTCAGTGAATCAAGTGTGTCTCCAGCAGTGTTCCGGCCCTTTCCTGCACGCCTCAGGCCCATCCACCCCACTCCATTATCAAAGGCAGTTGGCACCAGTGGATGTGTGCTGCCAAAGGGGGCTGGCAGGGGTGGGAACAGCCAAGGTGCCAAACACCATGTATACTTCAAAGGTATCTTCAGCACAGGGGCCATTCTACACATTGCCTAGGCAGACCCCGTGTCTCCAGGCAGGATCCCCTTAAGCAGGCCGCGCCCCTGCATTCCACATAAGTGTGTCTCCTTTCAGCAGTGTTGCGGGCCTTGTCTGCACGCCTCAAGCCCATCCATCCCCCCTCCATTATCAAAGGAAGTTCGCACCAGTGAACGTGTGATGCCAAAGGGGGCTGGCAGGGGTTGGAGTGGCCTAGGTGCCAAACACCATGTTATCGATATATAGCAATTGTCATCAGTGTCAATTGGGATCAAATTGCATCCTTCGCGGACCGTGTTTATATGCATGTTTCCTTTTGATGCATGATAGTACATTCAAGGGACGAGTAACATGTTACGATTTGCGTCACATCAATGAATTGTGTATGAAAGTTATTCTATAATACAGCCGGCTACGCTAGAAAAGGTTTTGCTTCGGTGACCAAGACATAGATTGCATAGGAAAATGTATGATATAATTCCATCTTTCTCGCGCTTTTATTCAAAGTAATTATCTAATAATGTTGACCTTTTTTATTTATTTTTTTTACAGAATTTCCAACAATGCCTGCATGTACGGTATGTGGTTGCCACTCTAAGAGCCATCACAAACCTAATGCACTACAATGCATGTATTCCCGAGGAATATAGATCTAATAAGAGAATGGGTCAGATATTGCGGATTTGTGCCGGAAGAGCTTCAAAGTAGAGCCCATGAAGTCTTGGGGGACTCGAGGGGTGATCGATTCCGCATCTGCAGCCTGCACTTTGCCACAAATATGTACGACCAATCAAACTACACAAAAGAAGCATCGACTCAGAATGTCTCGTGAATTGCTTCCACACGCAATTCCGACTCTATTCATGCACACGCTGCCTCAGGTGAGTCACAGTTCTTTAGCTGTAGGCCTTGGGGTACTGATGGTCGGATTGGGGTTTTAGGTGTAAATGTCCCTTATAATACTTTTCATATTTACAAGATTGTATTGCTTTATAACTAAACCACATTTTGCTAAACATCTGTCCTTGGGTTTAGGAGCATCATAGAAAATGATGTATGGGAACAGACAACTATGCTATAGTGCCCTTGGAAATGAGCATAATCTTTTCGTAATTGGTTGCTTTACATGTCAATTTTTTAGGTTAGCATTTCTAAATCAAATCTAATTTTCCCTTTACAACTCCATGACAATGCACTGAATATGAAGGAGCAAGATTCTGCATCCATATCTTTCCTGGAGTCAACAACAACTTCGAGTGTGCATCAGGTAGTTTTATTTAGTTCCGGAAATGGTTTATGAATGGATTTTGAGATAATATGATCAAATTTACGTATCCTGTCATTTGTTTACATAATGTTTAATTTATGGGTTTTTATTGATATGTACCATTGTCTGCATCACATTGTGTGTGTTCAATTTCACTTTCTTTCATCCATACTAAAACAAGTACTGTTTTACAGGGTGATGCTGTTACTTCGACTACAATTACATCATCCTTCGGAGCTGATACAGAGCCAGAGGTATGTGTACTGACAGATCCCTCAAATGAAAGAAAGTTGGTCCTAGATCTGATACCATTAGACACTGACATTATTATAAACGAGCATCTTTTGAAAATTGCTTCAGTGCAACATTTCAATCAGTGGGTTTCGCACAGTCATCTTTCACCGAGTAAACTAGTCATCAATCAGGTGAAAATAGAAATGTATATTTTGACTAGATGACGTACACGGTGTACGAGGGTATCTGTGTAAGCCATGTGTGCGATGGAATAATTTGATTTCAAATACGAATGAATTATTTTTAATGGATATTTTTTTTAGGGATGTATACAAGATCGGGATATAGAAGAGGAGGCACGTGGATCTGAGTCGGTGGACCAGCGTGCTGGTGCAGTCGTTACAGTAAACAAGAAGAAGGTTTCACAGAAAACCAAGAAAGCTACAGTAATTTACAAACAATTTCATTTTCAAACAGTGTTTTGTGCTGGTGCCTTCATAACATGCTTTTTTTCAAATCTAAAGTGCCATATACTGTATGTTGGATTTACATTAAACATGTTTTTCCAACCTGTCTACTAGTTGCCCGATGGTGTATGAACTATGCAGACACAGACAGCTACAGAAATCAGAGATGCTGCTTGCCAAACTGATTTGACCATGGAGGAACTATTATTTGAGGTGCAGCGTGTTCAAATCAATAAGCAGACTCGAAAGGCTTTTGCCCAATGGCCAGAAAATGAATTGAATGTCACTGGTGAAGCCAGCAAAGTGTTGTTGGACCATTGCTACAATGCGAGAGCTCCACCAGATGAAGATGAAACTGAATGTAATGAAGATGCTTTAGAATTAGACGCAGACCACTTGACACAATCGACACCCGCCAAAAAAGGGCCACCCAAAAAACAATCGACATTGATGTTTTCTCCGATTTGTGTTCAAGCAGCAGAAGCTGAAATAGCAGAGACTGAAGCATCAACACAATTGACCAAGGAACTAGACAAAGTTCTCCACTAGTTTGTCCAGTTGGACTGATATGTCAACCACACTTGGGTCAGAAACAACATTGATGCAGGATGATAGTCTAATAAAGGAGCCCAAATACATTGTATTCGACAGCTGCTTGATGGAGATTATAATGATGCAGAAATGTGTGCATCCAGTGAGAGGGGAAGTATGCGGGAAGCCATTGGTGAATGTGACTTGTGTATCACAAGGCAGTAAGCTCAAAATACAAGCCACCTGTGAAATGCTCAATGCTAAATTTTCATGGTCGCTCAACCGATGCTGGGGAAACTGCCAGCTGGAAATCTACTGTGTGCAGCTGCTTTACTTTTCAGTGGCTCTAGTTTCAGTAAGTTGTCCAGTTTTTGTCAATTTGTGGGACTCCAGTTCCTTTCTAAAATGCAGTACTGCAAATATCAACGTGAATATCTATTCCCTGCTATTAGTGAAGCTTGGAAAATTGAACAAATGTCTATTCAAAGTACATTCTCCGAAAAACGGTTCAAGCTAGCTGGCGATGGACAGTGTGAAAGCCCCGGATTTTCAGCAAAGTACTGCACATATCACTTTCAGGACATGGAAACTAAAAAAATGGTGAGTTTGGTGGTCGTGCAGGTGTCCGAATGTAAATCCTCAGGGGCCATGGAGAAACTTGGTTTTATAAAATCCCTGGAAGGTCTCCAATCGAGGGGAATGCAAATCGACCTCATATCCACGGACAGACATGTTTCAATAGCCAAGTCAATGAGAGAGCAGTTTCCGAATATTCGCCATAAATTTGATGTATGGCACGTTGCCAAATCAATCAATAAAAAAATCTCAGCTGCAGGGAAAAAAAAAGGTTCTGAAAATATTTTACAGTGGTCCCAATTGTTCAGCAACCTTCTTTGGTGGATCTCCAAAACCTGTGATGGGTCTGTGGAAATTCTGCTACAAAATTGATGGTCACTAATGCACCACTGTTCCAACGTTCACTCTTAGACAGAAAACCAACATTTCCACCAATGTGCACATGGCCCTTTGTTGCTGGAGCAGGAACAGAAGAAGAGTGGTTGATTCCATCTTCACCTCCACACAAAGCTCTTAAGAAGATTGTGTTTGATAAAATTCTATCAAGAGATCTGAAGGGACTCACAGAATTCTGTCACACAGGAGATTTGGAGATGTTCCACAATATGTGCCTAAAGTACAGGCCAAAGAGATTGCATTTCGGCATAGACGGAATGCAATATAGGACATTACTAGCAGTATTAGCGCATAACGAGAATGTAGGGCGTGAACAATCGCGGACTACGGAAAACTTTGGGATGCTTCGCTACACAAGACCTTTATGAAAAGAAGCAAAAAATGGGTGGTCAAGCCAATATATGAGTAAATGGAATTCGATTTTGTCAAAGATCTTATTATGACTGTCTTGGAGATATATACTCACGGAATCGTGTGCGATTCTATTCCGAGGACACATACATTGCCACAAAACATTGCCCACATGCCCTGTCCACCTAAAGCAGAGCTCATGGAACAGTTCACTTCCAGGTACAAATGATTACAATCTGTATTTTTGATCAACAATGTTTATATGAAGTGTCCAAATAAAGTATCCAATTTGTCTTTTAAGATCCATCCTCTTTGTCCATTTTTTTTCAACAAGTACCATTTTTACGAATGCCATACAATGTAACGCTGTGCTTTCACACTTAACAGTTTCGTCGAGCTACTGTGGGACCTTCACTGATCTTTGGAGGGCCAGATGGATAACAGTATGAAAGCTACTTTGGGGTTCTGCAGTTGCCTTACCAAACAGTTGCCCAAATAACTGAATAACTACTCATCCCACAAAAGCGATGAGACCTAAGCTAGATAAGAGCCTCGGCACTCAAGAACTACTGACTGTGAGCAAAACAGCACATCAAAGTGAGTTGTTGGTGAGAAATAGCTGCACTCTGACCAATATATTCATGGGGGCATGTGTTGGGGGTCGTTGCTAATGTAAGGAAGGAGTGGGTCAGTTGAGCCCCCGGCCCCCAAACATTATACGCAAAAGTGACACCCTGCTCTTGCACTCATGGGGGACGCCTCTTTTGCCCTTCTTCTGCCATGGGGAAGAAGACCCTGACATAAGCAGAGGTGGGGCTACTGCTAGACACACTTGGACTCCATTTTGTGTACCTGTCATGATGTCTAGCCTACCCCCGGGGAACCAGACCAGGTCCAGCAACCCCGGAAGCAGGCATCAAGTTATTTTGAGCAAGCCCAAAAACCCCTGCTAGGGGCTGTTTGGGTGTGGTCCTGGCACCTATGGCACCAGACTCATATGGAGAGTCAGTCCTGGCGCCATAGGCGCTAGGCTCATAGAGTAGAACTTACCTGATGCAGACCATGCTGCAGAGCTCCAAGTCAAATGAGGCTTGGAAAGGACTATTTTACCTAGGGACTATTTTTTACTCGGGTGGGGCTGGGGAGGAATACTTACCTGGGACTACTTTGGAGGCTATTTAAACCACACCCGAAGAGCAGCACACGCTTTGCGTTATTCTGCATCCAGCAGCGTAACGCTCACTGTGTCTGCAAGCCTGCATCCAGTCTTCTGCACCGTCCGCCTCGAGTCTGCAGCTCCTAGAAAAAGGGAGGAACAGAAGGCGAAGAGGTTAGAATAAGAGCAAAACCTTCAATCCTTACCTGAATTCCGGATCCACCGCGCCTTCGAGCTGGAAGAAAGAAGCATTTTACGCGCACCGCCTCGCCTGCTGCAGTGCCGTGCTGAACTCAATGGCCTTCGCAGCATCCTCACGATCCACTGCATCCTTCTGCACGTTCCCGCCGCACTCTGGCATCTAAGGGGAACACAAGAACAGCAAAGGTGAGCCAAGGGAATAAACAGAGGCAATAGTAACTACCCCCATAGACTTACCTGATTACCGCCAGGGGTACTATTCCTCTTCAAGGGTCGGCGCAGTCTCCATTGCCTCCTCGCCGTACCCCGGCCCCTAAGGGGAACAAAAGGACAACAAGGTGAGACGAAGGGACAAACAAGGGGAACTCTTCTCACCACAATAGACTTACCTAATTTTACCACCGGAGGCATTATTCCCCGAACTTCATATTTTCTCTCCACACCTGAATAAAGGAGCAAGCCACAGGTTACATTCTTATTTTATTGAACTGTGTAGGATAAGCCAAATCCTTACCTGAACTTCGTCAGCTACCACAAGGAACTCTTTGCTGGGGTCAAGCTGCAAACTGCAAGGAATCGGACAAGAGTGAAAGTCAGACATGTGAACTCTTACGAACTACATACTTTTCGGAGTCAATATTGTTCTGGAACTCACCAATTCCTTCGAGCCAGTGAAGCAACTGGTTATCAACGTGCCCCTGCGCTCAATGCAGGATGGAGAGCTCATCTTTTCAAACCATCAGGTGAGACTATAAGAGGGGACATCAAAGGTGATCTGTGGGGAGAACAGCGGGGGTGGGGGGATTTACGCTCAACCCTACGGGTGGTTAATTCCCTTTCTCCATTTACAGAAGAATATTCCTACGGGCCAAGCAAACGAAGCTAGGTGGGCCAGTCCAGTCCGTCATCTCGGCCCTACGTGTCACATTGGTGGAGACCGCAGCTGTCCAGTTCAGATCGACGCCTCTGTGGGAGCCAGGTGAGCGTAACAGTACCCTCGACTCCAACTTTGGACTTGGTCTCATTCTGTCATTGCGAAGTTTACCCTACCCCTCAGCAGTGCCGTGAACAGTGAGCACTCAGAGCCCTCACATTTTTCCTCCTGTGCCTGTGCCTCACAAGTCCCTTTCTCATGGATGCGCGGAGACAAGATGTTGCAAACTAAGAATGTATTAATTTAAATCTTCCTCTGAGATCACTGTCCTGTGTTGGTCAGTGCCAAACCATGACTTGAAGTTGTTCATCCATCTCAACAATTGTTCTCCTGCACCTCTCACCCCAGCTGCTGGAAAATTACTGCTTGTTCAACCTTGTGCCCCTCTAAAGCTATTCTTTTCATGTACCAGAAGTGTGACCCTTCCTTGCTGACCACCCAAGAGTGCCTCCCAATAAAACAAGACCCTAGTCCCATAAATTCTGCCCTAAACTAACATGTGTCACTTCATCCCCTTTCTAGCTCTGATGTGCCAGACCTGTGAGTTATCAATACCGACCCGCTCTGGTTGCCTCAGGGGCAAGACCCCCACAACCTTCACCTCACTAGTGACCCAAAGTGGGATAGTACAAACACACGTGTGCAATTTATAGGCCTCTAATATATAACTGCGGTCATGGGTTCAGGGGCCCGGCCTGGCAGGAGGGGGTTGCAGCAGGGCTTGCTCGGACATTCTCCTACGAGCACATTTTGTCAGGGCTCGAACTTGCTCCTCACAAAAAATGTGTATGTGATTTGCCATGTGAACAGAAGACGGGCTGGCTGTGGGAGTCGCTGGGAGAGTGTGCAGTTCTCCAGAGGGACCAAGTGAAACACTTTGAAATTTCGAGCGCCATTGGTGGATGGCAGCAAACAATTTCTAATGCCACTATGGTCTGAAGGGTTATTGGCTCCCATTCTGAGTGAAGGTCAACAGCTTTGAATATTTTGCTTGCGAGCTGAGCAAGCCCACGCATCGCACACAGTATAAGGTTCAATTGTTTTTCGACCTGTCTTTCTGAGATTGTAATCGATTCCAGATACCAACAGACAGGTTTTTTAACCGGCAGCTGCAGATACAGTTGAATGGCTGGATCACAATGACACTTTTTTGGGACGATCTCCACAGGCCGATATGCCCTTACGCGGTACCAGCGAAAAGGAGCAACCTGACATCGTTTACGGTGGCCTAGCGCCAAGCTGATGCCCAAGCCTTGTGATTCACAGTGTGTCCAATGCACTTCTTATACCCAAAAGAAACACAGCGGGACTCACGATAAACATTTGTGGATCGAGAACAAAGAAAAATATTACCCATTTGATTGAATATGGCAATTGCCGGATGTTCTCGGAGCGTTTATTGTGAAATAAAAGTACTTTACTAATTGTACAGTTTTGCTATTTCCTTTTAAAGTATAGTTTTATATTCTGAATAGTGACGTGCTGTGTTGTGAGATGATGTGTGTTGATTTCCGGGTTCTGCGTCACGTCACGTAGGTGATGACTGGGCACGTTTGGCTACGCTGCCCAGTAATGTCATGGAGATAGACAGAGAATATAACGAGGTTTGGTGATCTCAGCCTCAGGGGTGGAGGATATGATTTAGTGGCACCAAGGCAGTCCACCTTGGGCAATGCAGCAACGGATAAGATTATCACAAGATGGCCGTGCCCTGCTGCCTGATTTCACATATGGACAAAAGAGGAAAACTATGGTAAGGTGCATAGGACATGTTTGTACGATCGATCAACGTATGCTTAAAAACACATGCCCGAACCTTTGGGACAATAATATTTTTGAGCACACTATTCCTTTAACATCAATGTGTCAATCAGTGTCATGCATACTTAAAGTCAAAATATAGATATAAAAGGGATTAGTGCGTGGTACCTTGATACGGCAATCTGAGTAAAATCTGTAAATGTAATGGATCAATGGTAAGTGCAAATATGATTAATAAATCTAAATGGCTGTTCGAGAAAGGCGATAAGGGGTTACCTCAAAGGTCGGACGAATGCAGATGCTCTGTGACAGATCGTCTGAGAAAAAATATGTACACTTTAAGAGTTTGTGCATAAAGAATGTTTTCCCAAAGGTCGCCGAGTAAAAATCGTGGGTTGTGGATTCAGGCGTTCTTACCTGCTGCTGGTGTTTCCAAAATGCAGCAGAGATGGTGTGCGCGAACCTGCGCCATCTTTCTATTAATGTTGCTTGTCATGACATGTATGGACATGCTTTGTGTACATTCCTGATGTTATGAATCTGTTGGTTGATTACATCCATTTTGTGTTCACGTGTTACCATTTTGCATTTGTGTTATGCTTAATTGTACTAGTGCTGACCCCTGAAGAAGGAGTTCCCTCCGAAATGCATTGGCTTATGAGCCTTAATTGATAAGGATGCTGTTTGCTTCTATCTTTTCTGTTATTAACATCTTTTTCATGCTGCATAACATCTTTTGAATCCTGACAAACACTTTTTTCACAGAACAATTTATTTACAAAAATTGGAAACTTCGGAGAATCCATGGAATAATATACTCTGAACTAACCCAGCAGCTCTTTTGGGGAGAGCAGAAAGTGAGCATCTGGCTAACCGTGTGGTTTCACACTGTTTTTTATTTGCTACGTTGTATTTGGGATCCTGGTGTCACTGGATCTTTTTACCAGACAGCTCCTTAGAAGTTTATCCACAACTATTACGTGATTGAGAGACATTACATTTTATTGGTTATTGTAGAGATGGATTTCTGAACTCTGACCTGGTGGGCAGAGGTTAAGAAGGCCAGCCTAGTTTCTTGGAACAGGGTAGCCTCTGGACAAGCCAGACCAATCAAGGTAGCTATGGTCTGCGGTCAAGACTAGGTCTCAGGAGGGGTGAGGGTGATTTAAGGACTCAATGAGCACACAGAGCAAGGACACTTACAAATTACTCTCAGACAGGTGTATATATCAAAAATATAAACACATTTATCACAAGGCCTTTGTAACTCAACAAACAGCAAGAGAATCACAGCAATACTACTTAGACCAACACAATACTATCAAAATACATATATACAAGATCAATGGGGTCTAAAGGTTTAAAGGCACAAAATATGTCCACAACCTAGAAGGAAAGAAAACAGGCAGTGGAGATAGTCTTTAGTCCCCTTCAAATCAAATACACACCTAAGAGGTAGTCCAAACCCTAAGAAGAGAGGAGCCTTGTGCTCAAGAGTACATGCAATGCAAGTGCACGCAGTTGTTCCAATGGGCAAAACGGGGTCTCTTCAGGGATCTCTAGCAGCTCAGGGAGGTGGGTGAGGTGATGAAGAATAGATTCCCACTATTTGAGGAGGGTCACCACTTGAAGGCAGAGGTGATTCCAAGGTTCGGGAATAGTTCGCACTAGCAGTGGAAAGGAGAGGGGCTCCCAGGAGCCACTCATGCATAAAAATTGATGGAGGCGGTAGGGGTCACCGGTTAGGGTTGCTATTACTCACTGACCCCCAGCGCACTCCGGACCAAACTTCGCCAGTCGAGTCCACTTCGGTTGCAGGTTCAAATGCAGCAATAGGACAGCTCTGTGGCTTTCAACGACGAAGATACAGCGACGATTCCCAAACGGAACAGTGGCGATTTCTCTGCTCCTGGTGGAGGGATCAGGCCAGGTTCACTGCAGCATGCTTCAGGGGCAAGAGGGTCACAGATGCAGCGCACCTGCCAAGATTGTCACCACAGCTGGGCGACACGGTAACCACTTATCTTCCATTCCTGGCGCACTTGTCTCACTTCAGACCTGTAAACGCCAAGTGCACGAAATTCGGTGCGAGGGTGCCGTGGACACAGTGCTAGCAGTATACCAAGTTTCGAGGGCCTCCTCGAAACGGCGGCAGAGACAGAGCAAAGGTCCTGCATAAGCTAGTCAGCCTACTGGTTGGCCCAGGGACAGTTCCGAGAAGGCTTACTTGCAGGTTTTGGTGAAGGTGCCAAGAATAGTTGGTCCCACTATTCCAATGGGTCAAAGCGTCTTCGCAGACCTTCCAGGACTAGCAGATGCAGAGGGGTTCAACAGGACGTCGGCGGGCTCAGGGTGCCAAACCTTCCAGCGGTTCCTTGACTCAGCTTATTAGCTTCAGGATACTTGGATCCTATCCTTCGTTCAGTGAGAACTCCAGAGATTGACATGTTATGGCTGTTTGGGGGCTTCTCTTATCCAGCATCTCCTTTGCGCCAAAACGAAGAGGACCCAATGGGAGATCTGCTCACATTCAGGCATACCATATGTGGACCAATCATGGACCATGGTGGTCCCATGCATTCACAGCACTCCAGACTCTCTGGCACCCAGGATGTGTATTGGGAACAGACATCCCAGCCCACATCCTGGAGGCACACACACAAGGCATGCAGGAGCCTGCGAAAGCTTGGCGTTTCGCAGGAAACTGCATGACCAAATAAGGACTGACCTGGGTCGACTCGATCTGGGGAAGGCAAAAGAGCAAGATGGCCAAAGGACAGGACAAATAACCTTGTGGCATGGCCATTTTGGAGCCAGGCCACCTCTTTGTGCCAAACGCGGTAATCACAGTTTAAATGGCAGGAAAGGGTTAAAATGATATGAAACGATAAGCTGCCACCAGCCCTGTCCATGACACATCTGCACATCGCCTAAAAAGTCCTACGAGAGTCTCTAGGGTCTTTTGAAATGACTAAGAGACTCAAGTGCACTGTACTGTAAGGTACATTGTGCACTTGTTACATGTTGCAGAAAAGTTGCAACATAGGAAAGGACTAAGGGAAACAACGTCTCCCAGTACTGACTGTCTTAAGGGCATGTCAGTTTCCCCATAAAAAGTGAGCGAAAGCCCAGAGGAGTGCAGCTGAAGGCTGTGCTTCTCTGGCAAAGTCAGACTATAATGTTAAACAGCAGCAAAATGTTTGGGGTGTACAACTGGAGTGAAAATTACACATAAAATTGATATCTTTCTTATCAGTTATCAAAGTTGTGCCCACCTTACTTCTCCACAAAATATATACAGAATAAAAGAATTTGAGTTTTCTTACCAGTAATTCTTACCAGTAATTTTCTTACCAGTAATTCTATTATAGCACCACAACCAGAGGATAACTTCCTTGGCGGAGTGGCAAAGATAGGTCCATTGACTAGCAGAGCAGGGTTTGAGACTTTGCTGGTGTTATGATGGATTTCTAAACTCTGACCAGGTGTTTAGTGGCACAAGGGAACCTTCAGGACAAGCCAGACCAATCACGGTAGCTTGGCAGGCTGTCAAGACTAAGTCTCAGGAAGGGTGAGAGTGATCGGAAGCCCACAAAGAGTGCACAGAGTAAAACTCCACAGAATACCCTTAGACAAGTGTATATAAAAAATACATATACATTTATTATAGGGCTTAATAATTAACCCATTAAATGCCAAGGAATGGCTATCTCGTCCTCAGCACAACGTTTGCAGGGCCAAGCACGAGATAGCTTGTCCTTTTTGGCACTTCTGTTTGTGTGATTGCTGCAAAGCAGCGATTGCACAAACTATAAATCCAAATCCAACCCCAGGGCTATGTGAGGTTCCTCCTCATGGCCCGGGTGTTAGATTTCCTTCAGTGTCATGTCAGCGTGCATAATGCGCACTGTCGTGACTCTGAATGTAAATTCCACCGCTGCAGCCATTTCTAGCTAGGGAGGTGAAATGGAAGGTAAGTTCCTCCCTCGATCTCAGGCATTTTTATGCCGTTTTGATCGATGGAGGTGTCGTTGGAAAGGGGAGACTTTCCCCTCCCCGCCACCACCTTCCTTGAAGCATTGCTGGGCACGGATAGCTCAATCCGCGCCTAGCAATGCCACCAGACCACCAGGGATCTGTTTTTGAAGTGGGGGGGTGAGAGGGCCGCTATGTAAGCAGCCCTCTCCCCCAGCCCCTAAAGCATGGGGCAGTACTTTATGCCCACCCTGGGGGAAGATGGGCACATTCATGTGCCCATCCGCCCCTAGGGAAGGGGCAAATAAAAAATTTAAAAAACAAACAAAGACCATTATTTTTTGGTGGGGTTGTTGTGGGGGGTACACTTGACCACTGGGATGTTAGCCATGGAAAGGGGCGTGGCCCTCAACCCAGTTACCCCAAATGGATGGGGTGGTATCTCATATAGACCTCTGTGGTGGCAGATTGCTAGTGCAATCTGGCAATCTGCACCTAGGAAGGGGTACATTTGTGTTTACTGGAGGTGGAGGGGTCACTAGATCACCAGGGATGCCATTTAGCCCTCCCTAGGGGCAGATTGCTAGTGCAATATGGCAATCTGCCCCTAGGAAGTGGCAAATGTGTATTTAACAGGGGGTGGGGTGTCACTAGAATACCAGGGATGACTTGAAAGCGGGGGCGGTGATTGGAGCATGATAGTTATAATTTGTTTTTGGAGGGCTGACCACATATAATTAATGTTTTTTGTTTTGTTTTTTTTTTACGCGAGGAGCTTCAATGTTATGTAAGTCGTTTTATTTTATTGTACAGTTAGGGCCCATTGTGGGGTGGGTGGGAGTGGGCAGTCTGGGGAAGCAGTTTGGTGGGCTGGGACACAATTACAGGGTCAGGTGACAAAAGTTCCTCCCATGCCAGGAGAACACTGGTGTTTCCCTGGGAGCGGCTGCCTCCCATGTGGCACAACCATCCACAAGTGCAGCAGCAGTCCAAGGGAGCCCCGGCAGGGACCCCATCCCTCCTCGGAGGGAAAAGCTCTAACTTTTAAAACTTGTAAAAATTCTATAATACAGGCCAGACAGAACTCCAGGAAGGTCGGGGGTGTTGTGTCTCCAGGACGGTTAGTGGTGATGTCCATGGCCTTAGGTATTCGTTTCCCATGTGGGTCTACCGTCCCTACGCCCAGCGGCAGTCCCAGGGAGCCCCGGCAGTGTCCCCATCCCTTCCTGGAGGGAAATTCTAAAACACAGCGAAGCCGCAGCTCCAGCATGGTCAGGGGTGATATCCCTGGCCTTGGGTGGCTGTCTCCCATGTGAGGTGACCATCCTCAAGCCCAGGAGCGGTTCCAGGGAGCCCCTGCAGGTTTACCGCCCATTCCCAGAGAAGGAAGCTGTAACCCAGGCCAGCCAGAATTCCAGAATGGTCGGAGGTGATGTGTCCGGCGTTGGGCACCTGTCTCCTATGTGGGTAGACTAACCCCAAGTCCAGTGGCAGTTCCGGGGAGCCCCGACAGGGACCCCATTCTACCCCAGAGGGAAAAGCTGTAACGCAGCCCAGCCAGAGCTCCAGGCTGGGCTTGGGGATGGTCGACCTACATGGAAGACAGGCGCCAAAGGCCAAGGATATCACCCCCAGCCATCCTGGAGCTCTGGCTGGGCTGTGTTACAGAATTTACCTCCGAGAAGGGAATGGGACCTTACCGGGGCTCCCTGGGACTGCCCCCATGCTTGGGGATGGTTGACCCACATGGGAGATGGGTGCCCAAGGTCAGGGGCATCACCCCCGGCCATCCTTGAGCTCTGGCTGGGCTGCGTTACAGAATTTACCTACAGGAAGGGCGCAGGACCCTGCCGGGGATCCCTGGGACTGCCACTGCACTTGGGGATGGTCAACCCACAAGGGAGTCGGGTGCCCAAGGCCAGCGACATGACCCCCCAACCATCCTGGAACTCTGGCTGGCCTCCTTTACAGCTTCTCCCTCCGGGAAAGGATGGGGAATGTGCCTGGCCTCTCTGGAATCACCGCTGGGCTTGGGGACATTCAACTCACATGGGAGTCAGCCACCCAAGGCCAGGGACATCACCTCCAACCGTCCTGGAGTTCTGGCTGGGCTGTGTTACAGCTTTTCTCTACGGGGAGGTATTGGCACACTTCCGGGGCTCCATGGTGGGGAAAAGCTGTAACACAGGCCAGCCAGAGCTCCAGGATGATCGGGGTGAGGTCACCGGCCTTGGGTGGCAGTCTCCCATGTGGGTCGACCATCCCCAAGCACAGCGGCAGCCCCAAGGAACTCTGGCAGGGTCCCCATCCACTCCCATATGGGGTGACCATCCCCAAGCGCAGCGGCTGTCCCAAGGAGCCCTGCCAGGTTCCCCATCCCTTCCCAGAGGAAAATTCTGTAACACAGCCCAACCAGCATGCCAGAATTTTTAGGGGGTGATGTCCCTGGCCTTGGCCGGCTGTCTCCCATGTGGGTTGACTGTTCGCAAGCCCAGGCTGCACCTCTGGCTGGGCTGTGTTACAGATTTTCCCTCGAGGAAAGGACGGGGACCCCACCGGGGATCCCTGTCGGGGTTCCCTGGAACCGCTGCTGGGCTTGGGGATGTTCGCCAACAGCAACCCCAGACTCATGTTTCAGTCTGGTTGGACCTCATCATTAGGATGGATCTGTGCCTCTCTCACCCTAAGTTGCTAGGGGAATCCAGACGTGGACCCATTGCTCACTATTCTTAGAGAGGCACAGCTCCACCCTACTGATGAGGTCCAACCAGACCGAAACACATGTCTGGGGTTGCTGTTGGTACTCTTGTCCAGAGGAGAATTCCCTAGCATTTTGGTGCTGGACTTCCCCAGGGCAGGACAAAGACTGATATGTTTGGGATATTTCTTCTCTGTGAAAGATAGTGAGCTAAAGACTCTTGGTAAGTCTCTCGTAGCCAGGACTAATGTCTGGCAGTGGGACTCCCAGGACCCCCCTTGTTAATTTACATATTTAAGTAACTTTGGGTCTCACCCTAAGTTGCTAGGGGAATCCAGAAGTGGACCCCTTGCTCACTATTCCTAGAGAGGCACAGCTCCACGCTGTCATGATTCCTGCCCATCATGTCCCCAGCCCTCCAAGATGTTAGGCTGGAGCCAGGCCACGGTCACCTACATGGCCCTCAAGGGCCTCTCCATCCCTCCAAAGACCCACTTGGAGTCAGACTTGGCGCTTGTGGCACCAGACTCACTCACTCCCATAGGATAACATTGGGGATTGGACTTGTAGTGCATTGATGGGGACAAGATGGATGCCCCCACATATTTCGGTTCCCAGAACTGCATGTGCAGTCTAGTCTTTTGGGTGTGGTTCAGCCCAGAGATAAAAACAACTCCAAAATAGGTGCACTCCTAGTGTGATAAACTTTTTTTAGAAAAGAATTTTGGTAAGTAATGTTTTCAATTCAATTAAAGGTGCAGGGGAGGAACTGAGATCCTTGCACAAGACCTCCACAAATAACAAACAAAGAAGAAGAAGGTTCAAGCTTTGGACCCTCCCGTCCCCTGCACACTGTTGTGTGTTGGCTAAACCAACTACTATGGCCTAAGAGTAGTAAAGTTATTTACTGACTGTAATTACTACTCTTAGGCCATAGTAGTTGGTTTAGCCAACACACAACAGTGTGCAGGGGACGGGAGGGTCCAAAGCTTGAACCTTCTTCTTCTTTGTTTGTTCAGCGCAGAGATACCTGGGATACCCAGAGACTATTTAAGTCACGCCCAGGCTGAGAAACATGCTTTGTGTTTTCTGCACCTGCAGCGTGACACTCACCGTGTTCGGATCGGTCTCCAGTAGGCCTGCATCTCTCTTCTGTGCTCAGCTCCTGCAAGAACAAGAACACTGTTAGGAACAGCCTTACTTTGCGGCGCTTCTGCCCATCATTCATCGCTCCTTCTGTTCTGCGGGCATCTTTGGCGGTGTCATTCCCATCCCGGCACGCCGCTTCCTAAGGAAAAGGGAAAAGAACTGAAAAAAAGCATTAGTAAGCATTCAGCAAATCTTTGCTTATTTTTAAAGACTGTATGAGCTTCAAACCCTTACCTGAATCCCAGCCGCTCTGGGGGAACTCTGTCTCCGGAACTTCTCATCCATCTGCAAGAGGGAAAACACACTCCAGGTTAGCGTGGAAACATCTAGAGGCGCTGCATACCGCGCTTACTCATCGCATTTCTTCTTCATAATCGGCATCCACGCTGAAAACGTTGCAGCACCTAAAAGACACAGAAAAAGAACTCAGTTCAATACAAATACGAAAGGGGCGCATTGCGCATTGTGCTCTCACTCACCTTCAGCGCTACTCATCTCAGCAGCACTCCGCCATCCCAGGACGCCGGCCATCATCTGAGGAAGGAAAGGAACGAAGTTAGAGAACTGTTCAAAAGACTCATTATACTTACCTGTCGGACTCTTGCCAGTGAAGTAACTAGGGAGCAGCGAGCCCGCATCAATCAACGCGCCCCTGCGCTGAAAGCAGGACGGAGAGCGCACTTTCCAAGAAAACAAGGTGAGCTGTGGACGAAAAGGGAAGGGTTGGACCCCGGGGAAGAAGGGGTTCAAGTACACAGAGACAATAGGGAGTTAAACTCTACCAATCCTGTGCTTCAGGCCCAGTCTCCAGTCGAGTAGACTCCAGGGAAGGGTTCGACGTAGTAAGAGGTCAGAACAGGCTGAGTGACGTCCCCATGGATACCAGGTGAGCATTACACGCTACTGATGAGGTCCAACCTGACCGAAACACGTGTCTGGGGTTGCTGTTGGTACTCTTGTTCAGAGGAGAATTGCCTAGCATTTCGGTGTTGGACTGCCCCAGGGCAGGACAAAGACTGATATGTTTGGGATATTTCTTCTCTGTGAAAGATAGTGAGCTAAAGACTCTGAGTAAGTCTCTCGTAACCAGGACTAATGTCTGGCAGAGGGACTCACAGGACCCCCCTTGTTAATTTGCATATTTAAGTAACTTTGGGTCTCACCCTAAGTTGCTAGGGGAATCTAGAAGTGGACCCCTTGCTCACTATTCTTAGAGAGGCACAGCTCCACTCTACTGATGAGGTCCAACCAGACCGAAACACATGTCTCGGGTTGCTGTTGGTACTCTTGTTCAGAGAAGAATTGCCTAGCATTTTGGTGCTGGACTGCCCCAGGGCAGGACAAAGACTGATATGTTTGGGATATTTCTTCTCTGTGAAAGATAGTGAGCTAAAGACTCTGAGTAAGTCTCTCGTAACCAGGACTAATGTCTGGCAGAGGGACTCCCAGGACCCCCCCCTTGTTAATGTCCAGGTGGCCAAGACACAGCCATCGCTTTGGATCCGGTTCCTGGGAGTGGACCAGTGCGGCAGGATCACCTGGGTGTGGGATCCTTGGGGAGTGGAAGTGGGACACCGGATGGTGAGACACAGTATCCCCTTCCCTGTAACACCTTTACCCCATCCTACCAGGTAGGATACTTGGGAACACAACCCTCCACCCCTTTCCCAACATGAACACTTTCTCACGGACAGCTCACTGTGAGAGAAAACGGACTAACACCCTAGCCGTATACCTGACATGTCCCAATACAACGGTCACCCAGGGTCAGGCAATCTCTGACCATTACATACACCTGACTTCCATAACACTTCCCAACACGGATAAAAGTTGGAGCACAAAAGCACACTCTGAGCAAGGCAAAGCATACTAGGACGCAGCAGTTCCAAGATGGCAGTTTAATACAAGGTTAAAGACGGCACGACCAAAGAGGATTACAAGGAGGGAAGCGCCCTTGACCTTTTCAAAGACTGTTACTTTCAAGAACCTTCGAGAATATGAAAAGTAAGACCAGGAATCGAGGCTGAAGAATGCTGCATTGTGTGTTGGAGGTACCTGAGGCTCTCCTGCATAGATAGTCAAGGCAGGGAGAATTGTGTGCTGACGAGGTACTGTCCTTGGCTCTTACAACAAAGCAATGCCAGCGAAGTCAGCAAAGCCGGTGAGTTTGGGAGACTGATGCCAGATCGGTCTGTGTTGAAGCCAAGGTTGCAAGTGGCAACATTGTATAGTGACTCCCAGGACCCCCCTTGTTAATTTACATATTTAAGTAACTTTGGGTCTCACCCTAAGTTGCTAGGGGAATCCAGAAGTGGACCCCTTGCTCACTATTCTTAGAGAGGCACAGCTCCACGCTGTCATGATTCCTGCCCATCATGTCCCCAGCCCTCCAAGATGTTAGGCTGGAGCCAGGCAACGGTCACCTACATGGCCCTCAAGGGCCTCTCCATCCCTCCAAAGACCCACTTGGAGTCAGACTTGGCGCTTGTGGCACCAGACTCACTCACTCACTCCCATAGGATAACATTGGGGATTGGACTTGTAGTGCATTGATGGGGACAAGATGGATGCCCCCACATATTTCGGTTCCCAGAACTGCATGTGCAGTCTAGTCTTTTGGGTGTGGTTCAGCCCAGAGATAAAAACAACTCCAAAATAGGTGCACTCCTAGTGTGATAAACTTTTTTTAGAAAAGAATTTTGGTAAGTAATGTTTTCAATTCAATTAAAGGTGCGGGGGAGGAACTGAGATCCTTGCACAAGACCTCCACAAATAACAAACAAAGAAGAAGAAGGTTCAAGCTTTGAACCCTCCCGTCCCTTGCACACTGTTGTGTGTTGGCTAAACCAACTACTATGGCCTAAGAGTAGTAAAGTTATTTACTGACTGTAATTACTACTCTTAGGCCATAGTAGTTGGTTTAGCCAACACACAACAGTGTGCAGGGGACGGGAGGGTCCAAAGCTTGAACCTTCTTCTTCTTTGTTTGTTCAGCGCAGAGATACCTGGGATACCCAGAGACTATTTAAGTCACGCCCAGGCTGAGAAACATGCTTTGTGTTTTCTGCACCTGCAGCGTGACACTCACCGTGTTCGGATCGGTCTCCAGTAGACCTGCATCTTTCTTCTGTGCTCAGCTCCTGCAAGAACAAGAACACTGTTAGGAACAGCCTTACCTTGCGGCGCTTCTGCCCATCATTCATCGCTCCTTCTGTTCTGCGGGCATCTTTGGCGGTGTCATTCCCATCCCGGCACGCCGCTTCCTAAGGAAAAGGGAAAAGAACTGAAAAAAAGCATTAGTAAGCATTCAGCAAATCTTTGCTTATTTTTAAAGACTGTATGAGCTTCAAACGCTTACCTGAATCCCAGCCGCTCTGCGGGAACTCTGTCTCCGGAACTTCTCATCCATCTGCAAGAGGGAAAACACACTCCAGGTTAGCGTGGAAACATCTAGAGGCGCTGCATACCGCGCTTACTCATCGCATTTCTTCTTCATAATCAGCATCCACGCTGAAAACGTTGCAGCACCTAGAAGACACAGAAAAAGAACTCAGTTCAATACAAATACGAAAGGGGCGCATTGCGCATTGTGCTCTCACTCACCTTCAGCGCTACTCATCTCAGCAGCACGCCGCCATCCCCGGACGCCGGCCATCATCTGAGGAAGGAAAGGAACGAAGTTAGAGAACTGTTCAAAAGACTCATTATACTTACCTGTCGGACTCTTGCCAGTGAAGTAACTAGGGAGCAGCTAGCCCGCATCAATCAACGCGCCCCTGCACTGAAAGCAGGACGGAGAGCGCACTTTCCAAGAAAACAAGGTGAGCTGTGGATGAAAAGGGAAGGGTTGGACCCCGGGGAAGAAGGGGTTCAAGTACACAGAGACAATAGGGAGTTAAACTCTACCAATCCTGTGCTTCAGGCCCAGTCTCCAGTCGAGTAGACTCCAGGGAAGGGTTCGAGGTAGTAAGAGGTCAGAACAGGCTGAGTGACGTCCCCGTGGATACCAGGTGAGCGTTACACGCTACTGATGAGGTCCAACCTGACCGAAACACGTGTCTGGGGTTGCTGTTGGTACTCTTGTTCAGAGGAGAATTGCCTAGCATTTCGGTGTTGGACTGCCCCAGGGCAGGACAAAGACTGATATGTTTGGGATATTTCTTCTCTGTGAAAGATAGTGAGCTAAAGACTCTGAGTAAGTCTCTCGTAACCAGGACTAATGTCTGGCAGAGGGACTCACAGGACCCCCCTTGGTAATTTGCATATTTAAGTAACTTTGGGTCTCACCCTAAGTTGCTAGGGGAATCCAGAAGTGGACCCCTTGCTCACTATTCTTAGAGAGGCACAGCTCCACTCTACTGATGAGGTCCAACCAGACCGAAACACATGTCTGGGGTTGCTGTTGGTACTCTTGTTCAGAGAAGAATTGCCTAGCATTTTGGTGCTGGACTGCCCCAGGGCAGGACAAAGACTGATATGTTTGGGATATTTCTTCTCTGTGAAAGATAGTGAGCTAAAGACTCTGAGTAAGTCTCTCGTAACCAGGACTAATGTCTGGCAGAGGGACTCACAGGACCCCCCTTGGTAATTTGCATATTTAAGTAACTTTGGGTCTCACCCTAAGTTGCTAGGGTAATCCAGAAGTGGACCCCTTGCTCACTATTCTTAGAGAGGCACAGCTCCACTCTACTGATGAGGTCCAACCAGACCGAAACACATGTCTGGGGTTGCTGTTGGTACTCTTGTTCAGAGAAGAATTGCCTAGCATTTTGGTGCTGGACTGCCCCAGGGCAGGACAAAGACTGATATGTTTGGGATATTTCTTCTCTGTGAAAGATAGTGAGCTAAAGACTCTGAGTAAGTCTCTCGTAACCAGGACTAATGTCTGGCAGAGGGACTCCCAGGACCCCCCCCTGTTAATGTCCAGGTGGCCAAGACACAGCCATCGCTTTGGATCCGGTTCCTGGGAGTGGACCAGTGCGGCAGGATCACCTGGGTGTGGGATCCTTGGGGAGTGGAAGTGGGACACCGGATGGTGAGACACAGTATCCCCTTCCCTGTAACACCTTTACCCCATCCTACCAGGTAGGATACTTGGGAACTCCACCCTCCACCCCTTTCCCAACATGAACACTTTCTCACGGACAGCTCACTGTGAGAGAAAACGGACTAACACCCTAGCCGTATACCTGACATGTCCCAATACAACGGTCACCCAGGGTCAGGCAATCTCTGACCATTTCATACACCTGACTTCCATCACACTTCCCAACACGGATAAAAGTTGGAGCACAAAAGCACACTCTGAGCAAGGCAAAGCATACGAGGACGCAGCAGTTCCAAGATGGCAGTTTAATACAAGGTTAAAGACGGCACGACCAAAGAGGATTACAAGGAGGGAAGCGCCCTTGACCTTTTCAAAGACTGTTACTTTCAAGAACCTTCGAGAATATGAAAAGTAAGACCAGGAATCGAGGCTGAAGAATGCTGCATTGTGTGTTGGAGGTACCTGAGGCTCTCCTGCATAGATAGTTAAGGCAGGGAGAATTGTGTGCTGACGAGGTACTGTCCTTGGCTCTTACAACAAAGCAATGCCAGCAAAGTCAGCAAAGCCGGTGAGTTTGGGAGACTGATGCCAGATCGGTCTGTGTTGAAGCCAAGGTTGCAAGTGGCAACATTGTATAATGAGAACTGAAAAGAGCAGTGCATAAAGCGTTTGTGGCAAGCGACACAAACACAATTAATCCACAGATGAGTCACTGAACTTTGAAGCCATGATACAATACCGTAAACAAGGTGTTCAGAGACCACGTGGGTGCTCATTCGAAAATCTCTGTTAGGTATCCAGCTGAAAGGTGGCATATGTGAAAAGTGATAAAGAATTGTGACATCGAAGTGGTCCTGCAACGGGTCAAGCAAAGCCCTGTGCACATTCGAAAGTCTTTGATAGTTGATGAAATCGTATGGAAAGTTGGTAGAGCAAGTTGGAGGGAGATCAGCTAAAAGCATTTGGTTACAGTAAGTTTGTGTAAAGTGTTGAACATTGTGTTAAAAAAGGAATCTGAGCCCGACCGAGGGGAATCCGAGATCTGAGCCTGACAGAGGGATTTGAGAGCTGAGCCCGACTGGGGGGGATCCCGGGTGAACTGTGAGTCATCCGAGAAAGAATACCCAACAAAGAATTATATACATAATGTATGAACATTGTGGTGAAAGGATATGAGCCTGGCTGAAGGGGTTCCGAGGTAAATAGCGAATCGCCTAAGAACTGGAGTACTTGTGATAATCTGAAAAAGGAAAATAACTTATTGTTGGTTTGTCTCATCAGGCCCTTTGAATGAAGAGACTTTGAAGTGAAAAGAGACTTGGGCACAGAAGGCCCTGATGCTAATGATTGAACTGTATCCTCATGCTAGAGAAGCCAGAGACTGTGCTAAACTCGAGTGTCCCGCCTTGTCCTGTGCTGAAAACGTGGCGAAGGGAGGCCAACGGCCTGAACATCCTGACATATCATTTTGTGAACACTTCTTTCTTTTTGTTCCTATCATTATTTCCCATATTATTTGTATTTAGAGGTAGGGATTGGGAATAGGCTTATAAGAAGAGGCCCTTTTATTTTGACAAGACACTACGAGGACTGCGTTATTATTTGATAGTCATATCTTGCTCCCATCTGTAGATTTAGGATTAGCTAGGCGTTTTTCAAACCCTTTTTTAAGTTCAATAAACACCCTTGAACTGTGGTCACTTGTGTCTGTCTTACTGTTGATGCCATGCCTTCCTTACAGGAGGAAGGAGAAAAGCCGCAGAGGGGAGAAGAACTGGAAGATCCCCAGAGTGCGGAGAGTGTGAGAACACCCCAGACAACCCAGAGTGGGAAATCAGAGTAAGAAGAGCCCCAGAGTGGGCAAGAGTCAGAGAATACTCCAGAGCGGGGAAAGAATGTGAGAACCCCAGAGTGGGGCGAAGGAAAGGGTCAAAGAATCACAAAGTGGGAAGAGACAGAGAGGCCTGAGCTGGAACACATTGAGAGCATTGCAACACACCAAGGACTGTCGATCTTGAACTTGAACTGTGGGCAAATGACTTTACTAAAAAGAGACCGGGTTGGGCTTAAAATCCAGCTGCCATCCCTTCCAGAGAAATAGTTTTTTTAAAGTCTTTGTTTGTTTCTTTTCATGTTTTCTTTTGGAAGATGGGAAACGTGGTTAAGTTAGAGTAGGATTCTGGATAGAGGACTTTGTTAATTTACCATTGGAACCAGCTGTTCCCGGCGTAACATACACTGTTCTGGCATATCTTAAAGGTTAATATCGGTCGGTAATTCATAGAGTCACTTCTGTCCCCTTTCTTAAATATGGGAATTACCACAGATCACTTCCAGGAAGGGGGTTTAGATCCCTGTGACTTATTATTGGTCATTGAAAAGGCTAAAAGTATCAGATATCAGATGAAATGAGAGGTATGCATGGTATAAGAACAGTATCTAAGTTCCATCGATCACACAGGCCTCTATGATGTGTCTTTGTAGATGTGTAATTGTCAATCCTGTTCCATTGCAGAGTCCCTGTGATGGCATAAAATTGCGTAGTAGAATAATTTCAGCAGCTAATTTAAGTTGTAGCTCGTGCGGAGACATTTGTCCTACAGCTTTTCGCTCTTTAGAGACTGAAAAATTGAGCCGGTAATTAACTGTTCATTTCCACTGGAACCGCCATGCCCTGTGTGAAGAGAAGTGGGGGTGGAAAGAAGTAACTAGAAATTATTCTGAATGTTTGCGATAGTGGAAGGTGAAGGTGACCGCATAGACGGGTGCTCATTCTGTTTGTTGAAATTATAGCTGTTGTTGAAGAGGAAGGGCGCACAGAGGTGCCATTTGGACAGCAGGGGGCAACCTAACACTGATAAAGTGCATCAGCTGAGTACAGAAACATACCTAATCATTTTATATATGTATATAGATAGAAGATAAATAGGGCTGGAGCTTGAAGATTTAGGGAAAGATTAGGTTAATTTGATGCAAATAAAACCCTTAAAACAAAGCCTATTCCTAAGGTCATGATTCCTGCCCCTCATGTCTCCAGCCCTCCAAGATGTCAGGCTGGAGCCAGACCACGATCACCTACATGGCCCTCAAGGGCCTCTCCATCCCTCCAAAGACCCACCTGGAGTCAGACTTGGCGCTTGTGGCACCAGACTCACTCACTCCGATAGGATAACATTGGGGATTGGACTTCTAGTGCATTGATGGGGACAAGATCGATGTCCCCACATATTTTGGTTCCCAGAACTGCATGTGCAGGCTAGTCTTTTGTGTGTGGTTCAGCCCAGAGACACCTGGGATACCCAGAGACTATTTAAGCCACGCCCAGGCTGAGAAACATGCTTTGTGTTTTCTGCACCTGCAGCGTGACACTCACCATGTTCGGATCGGTCTCCAGTAGGCCTGCATCTTTCTTCTGTGCTCAGCTCCTGCTAGAACAAGAACACCATTCGGAACAGCCTTACCTTGCAATGCTTCTGCCCATCATTCATCGCTCCTTCTGTTCTGCATGCATCATCGGCGGTGTCATTCCCATCCCAGCACGCCGCTTCCTAAGGAAAAGGGAAAAGAACAGAAAAATGGCATTAGTAAGCATTCAGCAAATCTTCGCTTATTTTTTTAAAGACTGTACAAGCTTCAAACGCTTACCTGAATCCCAGCCGCTCTGGGGGAACTCTGTCTCTGGAACTTCTCATCCATCTGCAAGAGGGGAAAAGACACTCCAGGTTAGCGTGGAAAGATCTAGAGGCGCCGCATACTGCGCTTACTCACCGCATTTCTTCTTCATAACCGGCATCCACGCTGAAAACGTTGCGGCACCTAAAAGACACAGAAAAAGAACTCAGTTCAATACAAATACGAAAGGGTCACATCGCTCTCACTCACCTTCAGCGCTACTCATCTCAGCAGCACGTCGCCATCCCTGGACACCGGCCATCATCTAAGGAAGGAAAGGAACGAAGTTAGAGAACTGTTCAAAAGACTCATTATACTAACCCGTCGGACTCTTGCCAGTGAAGTAACTAGGCAGCAGCGAGCCCGCATCAATCAATGCGCCCCTGCGCTGAAAGCAGGACGGAGAGCGCACTTTCCAAGAAAACAAGTTGAGCTGTGGATCAAAGGGAAGTGTTGGACCCCGGGGAAGAAGGGGTTCAAGTACACAGAGACAATAGGGAGTTAAACTCTACCAATCCTGTGCTTCAGGCCCAGTCTCCAGTCTAGTAGACTCCAGGGAAGGGTTCGAGGTCGTAAGAGGTCAGAACAGGCTAAGGGACGTCCCTGTGGATACCAGGTGAGCGTTACACCTAAATCCTAATTCTGATCTTCTACAGTCCTCTAATATTTCATTTTAAGATTGGAGCTTGATGTGAGGTGTGAAAGATACTCATGGGTTGTTGTCGCCGGTGAATCGATGGAGTAAATCAGTGAATTGACATTTGAGGGAGCAACAAGAAAATTACTGTTTGATGCGGCAGAAACACTTCCATGTCCACAAAGCCATCAAGCTCAACTGCCTTCACACTGAAAGGGCCACTGCATTCTCCTCTCCCAACCGTCTATTACTGAAATTACCCTGGCTTCTCCCTGTAATGTCTTTTGCTGGTCCCTTTTCCATTTATGTTGTCCCAGGTTCATGTTCTCCTTCAAACATTACCTGGCTCATTTCTTCCCATTGCACAATTGCTTTTCCAAGGCACAACCTTGCAGAATTAGCCTGACTACTCTGTGTACTTAAGTATGTTTCTTGTGGAAACGCCATGTCCACAATAGATACAAATATTTACAAATATATACCAGGAGTAGACTGAAGAATGAAGGATATAGACAGAGCCCAAGAGATCTCCCTCAACTACTACAGGGTTGAAATATTTTCTGATTCCTGGATGCAGGGTTTACTGTTACCATTTTTGGAAAAATGGGAATTTGTTGAACAATGAAGACAGAGACCTGAACATCCTCCCATTTCTTTATCCACGAGTCGAATGATTCATCCTTGCATGTGTTCTGGGTATGGTTCTGTCAGGTTAACCAACAGGCTTCACTCCAATTCTAACAAATCAGTGGAAGAAATTAGAACTGTTTTTTTGTTGTTGCTTCGGGTCTTTGTTAAGGCAATTTTGCAAGCAAGAACTGGCTGAGCCAATAATTTTGGCATTTGCAGTTGTTCAATGCATTTTACATTTACTGCCATATATGTGTCTGCCTCATAAAGAATGGGCACAGCCTAAAGAAAATGAAAGCTTAAGGGTAGGTTGTCATGTTACTTATGTAAGGTGTAAACTTCTGCTGGCTGATTAAATACATCTAACATTTTACATCAAGATCTGAGGCCTGAAATCTACAACTTAGACAGTGCCACAGAGGACCATAGCATGCTATACATCGCTGTACCATTGAGCTTGGAATTATCATTATATTAAAGCACACCCTCAAACTCCAATTACTACTTCCTCCTTTGCTGATCAACATCCCTCTTCATTACTCACAGCATACCTTGAGCTTTTTGCCACATTCTATCTGAAAATCATGAACACTTCTTTCAGGGAAGGGATATTTGACCGTTGTAAGCATGCAACTGTGTGCCCATTGCTACAACGGTCCTCCTTACACCCCTATCAAGTTAAAGGCATAATGCCATCCTTCCACATTGTCTAAAGCTTTAGAGACCATAGGTACACAGTAGCTACAGAACCTTGCCATGTCACATTACTTTTAAAACAAATCTCAATTAGGCTTCCAATGTAGGCAAGGCACTGTGGTAGCGCTGTGGTATATCTGATGTAACGTCATTTCATGCAAGAAACAAATGGGGCTACTCTACTCCACGGCCTACTTTTCACCCCTTAAACTGTAAGCTGTGCCTTTAGTTTCTCACAGGTTGAGGCAAACAAGTTAACCTTGGGTCATCCAACCAGTTTCTCCAATATCACATGCAGGGTCCCTCGGGGTTCCATGCTCTCTCTAATACTTTTCACTGTTAACTTTAATTGCTTCTTCTTAGATATCGTATTCGTTTTATGCTGGCATTACGCTGTTTTACATTAATAGAAAATACTACAAAACCCAAACTCACCATAGGGAATTGCCTGACGGCCATCAAAAAGCTGGTTGAGTCCAGTTGGTTAAAGCTCAATGAGGACAAAACAGTGTTTATGTTACTATGCACTTCACTTCCATCCTGACAACCTAGATGCAGTTTTACACCCACCACGCTCCTAGCTTCCTCCATCTCAGTCAACACCTATATGAGTGCTGTTAGGAACCTCAGAGTCTGGCTTGATCCAGATTTGACCCTACTCCTACAAGTTTATCAGGTAAAGAAATCCAGTCTCTATTAGCTAAGACAGCTAAAGGTAATGCTATTTCTTATCAATTCCCATCTGGACTATATCAATGCAGTATAAGGCGGCCAACCCGCAATCAGGATCTTAAAACCCCAAAAATGCAAGTCAGATTTTATCTGGGCTTTAAGTTGCATCTTGAGTGGACGCTGTGCCGTGAACATCTGCATGTGGGGGCACTTGCCAGTGCAACACACTGCCTAAAATATGACACTTTAAGGTTCAAAATCCCTCCTTAAAATTCATCTCCTCTGCCATTAGCTTGTGTGTATAGAGTTATTTTGCCCATGCTGTGAAGATCAGCTCCAAGAGGTAGTCTATTGGTCTATTGGGTTTATTTAGACAGTGTGGGCTATGCCATTAATCACAATGACAAGCATAAACAGTTCACAGGGGAGGGAGCATAGGGCCTTTGTGCAGTTGCTCAGGAACCATTTTTGGTTAGATGTATGGCGGGCCGAGAAACCCCAGGTAGGAGGGTATATGTTCTTCTGACCCTGCATCAAACCTGTGCATGAATTGATCTCCTGTTGGTCCCCACGGAACAGGGGGCTATGGTGACAGCCACAAAGGTGGAAGTAGGGACCTGGCCAGACCACAACATGGTTACGGTTGATTGGTGGGTGGAGACAGGGCGGAGAGGGACACCAAGTTGAAGATGCAATGACGGTCTCCTCAAGGACCTTGTGGTTAGGGATTATATGCGACAGGAGATTAGTCATTATCCCAACACTAATGATACAGAAGAGGTGCAATGGAAAATGGTGTGGGAGGCGGCCAAGGCTATGTTTAAGGGACTCCTCATATAGGAAGGGGCTTGAAAGAAAAGGGAGAGGGCACTGCTAGAGGAGAAGCTGAGGGAAGACCTGTGGGGGATGAGGTCGCAATTGACACAACCAGGGGTGGATCGAAGGAAGTTGTTGAGGGATATGCAGGATAAGTGACAGGAACTGCATTTACCGTTGATCAGGGAAGTGCTGAAAAAAATGTGCTATGCCAAATAGATGTTTTATGAAAAGAGGGATCGGGTGGGGACCCTGCTGGCTGATAGAGTTCAGGAGCCCAGAGGGGACAGGACCATCCTAGACATTCGGGGGTAGGAGGGAGAGGTACTTTTTTTTTAAACAGTTTTTATTATTTTCAATGATAACAACAGTCAAAAAGGAAAGAAAAACACTCCAACAGTGTATGTCTTAATTATCAAGCATCAAACATTCTACCATAAATTGGCCACTGTTTCCCCTTTCCCCTCCCCCCTTAACTCGAGCTTTGCTCACCCGCGCTCTCCACTTAAGTTTCTCTTCTTCTGTATCCCAAGAGGAGTCTTGTTCATTTGGCCCGCCTTGGGTGGACCCATACAGTGAGGCCACTAGATGTCTCTAGGCTATCAGAGTTTCCATTTCTTCCTCTTTCCCCCTACTAGTGGCTTCATACCATACTGCTGTTTCCGCCTCTGCCCACTTTTGGAGATCCTGCCACCACACCTCTATCTTGGGCCTATGGCTTGCCTTCCAGCCCATGGCTATTCTACGCTTGGCTAGTATGCAAGCCAGGTCCTTAAGTTTCCTTACATGTTTCAGGTTGCGAGGTCTCGTAAATCTCCCCACCATACATGCCCACACTGATTCCACATCCAACTTTATTCCTTTCTCGCACAATCGATTGCCGATTTCACCCCAGAATTACGCTATCTCTGGGCATGCCCAGAACATGTGTACCATCCCGGCATTCTCCTCCCCGCATTTAGGGCACGTTTGTATTCCTGCACTCTTGAATCTGGCGATCCTCTGGGGGGTCATATACGCCCTGTGAGTTACATATAATTGGATCTGCTGCAACCCTGCATTCCTGGACACTTTTTTGTGATATCCCTGGGCCCTGGTCCCACAATCCATCATGCATGGGTGCTCCCACTTCTTCCTCCCAGTCCCGTCTCAACTGTGTCACCTCCTTGCCCACCCTTGACATTAAAAGTTCATATATTTGTGAGACTTCGTGTCCCCCCTCCGAGATGTCATAGATTGTTTCTATGGCTTCGTCAGGTTGCTCTTCAAGCGCCATTCCGGGCCATAATTCTCGAACCCGCCGTACCACTCTGGTGCAGTCCGGTTCCATCTATCAGCGCCTTGAGTTCTATCGCCTTCCCCTCTTGCCACAGGTCTCCCAGTGTAGCGATGCCCACCGCTTCCCAGTGTTTACGGATCGTCTTTCTTAGTTGTTCATCCACTCCCATTAGTGCCATTAGCAGCATCTGCAGGGAACATGGAGTCGGTTTTCCATGGTCCAACAAGGTTTGCGCCATACCCCCCATCCCAGTTTCAGCAACCTTGATCGCCAACTTAGTTCTGACTTGGGCACCCATATCATCTCTTTCAGGAGAAACGGAGCACATTCAGACCGTAGCAGTCTAGACTCAGCTGTGGGATCGTCCGTCAGCCATTTGGCCACATACTGTAATTGGCTAGCCAGGTAGTAGAGCTGAAAGTGCGGCAATTTTATACCCACTCTATTGTACATATTCTGCAGTTTCCATAAGGCAATCCTGTTCCTAGTGTTATGGCATATGAAACCTCAGCATAAGCTCAGTAATTTCCCAAAGAATCGCTTAGGTATCCTATAGGGGATGTTCACAAAGAAGTGAAGTAGCCTGGGTAGTGCTACCATCTTCAGCAGCGCCGTCCTCCCTATCATGGCCAGGGAGAGCCTCGCTCAGAATCTCATGCTCTTGTCCAAATTAACCACTGCCCTCTCTGTATTGTGTATGTGTTCATCTTCCACCTTGTGATAAATATCTACACCCAAGTACCTGAAGGTACTAGTCTTCCAGGGTATCTGCAACACTGGGAGGTTCTCCTGTGGGATTCCCTTATATCTGCCCAGGAGGAACAGGCTCGACTTCATAAGGTTTACTGCTATCCCGGAGAGCGACGCAAATCGCTCCAACACTTCCAAGACATATTGCAGGTTTTCCTCTGGGTATCTCAGGTATAACAGTATGTCGTCTGCATACAGTGAAATAAGGTGCGGACCCACCTTAGTATAAATTCCCACCATTTTGTATTGTTGTCTGAGGTATATCGCCAGGGGTTCTAATGCAAGGATGTACAGCATTGGGGACCAAAGGCATCCTTGTCTGGTACCCCTGCCAAGTTGGCATTTGTCCGAAATAATCGCCCCCGTCTGGACTCTGGCCAGCGGGGAGCTATACAACAATTCTACTAATTTCAGATACACGGGTCCCATTCCGTATTCCTTCAAGGCCGATATCAACCATGGCCATCTGACTGAGTCAAATGCCTTCACTGCGTCTAGTGAGGCAATGGGCACTTCATGCGCATCTTCTTCTGTTTGTTCTATGATGTGGTAGAGCCTCCTAAGATTATCAGATATGCTTCTATGTGGTACGTATCTGGTCTGATCTGGATGTATGAGTTTGCCTATGACTTGTCTCAATCTGTTTGCCAGCACAGCCGTAAGGATCTTGCTATCCTGGTTTAACATGGATAGCGGCCTATATGCTCCGCAATCCGTGCTAGGCTTATTGGGCTTTAGAAGTGGGATAATAATTGCCTCTCTGAGGGACTCGGGTAGTCTCCCTGTCTCCAGCGCTTCTTTCAGCGTGACCAGCAATGGGGGGAGTACTTCCGTGCTGTACGTTTTATAAAATTGACTATGCAATCCATCGGTTCCTGGGGCTTTGCTAGTAGGTAGTCCCTTAACTACTGCTTCCAGTTCCTCCAGTGTGATCGGGGCATCTAATTCCTCCCTCTCTTCTGCGCTCTGCTTTGGCAGGCTGATATCTTCTAATGTTTCCCTCATCTCACTCCATCCTCCTCCCTTCACATCTTGGTACAATTGTTGGTAGAATTTGAGGAAACCATCATTCACTCCTTCTTGGGTATCTAGTATTTGACCATTCTCCCCTATTATTTCTCTAATGACTGACCTGGGCGCTTCTTTTTGTACAGCCATGCCTGGTTTATCCCCACCCGCGTGTTGCCTTTCCATGTATTTCTTATAACTCAGGTTACATACTCTCTCCCAATGTTCCCCACGCTCTTGCTGTAATTTACAAACTGCTTTGGCGACCCCGTAGAGCTGTCTCCCTTGTTCATGATTGCCTCTAACTCCTCCTCGGCCTTTGCAGTTCCCGGACAATGCCACCCTGGAGCCCTTTGGATTTAGATATGGCTGTTCCCCTCACCACCACCTTAAATGTCTCCCACAAAGTGCCCGCAGATTTTACACTTCCAGTGTTCTTTTCAAAATATTCTATAATATTCTCCCTCAAGTCCTCTCTAAACGCTGTGTCCTTCAGTGTCTCAGCTCTGAGGCCGCCACGTGGGGATCTTGGCTCTGGGGGGCAGGTATTGCCATGTTAAGACCAATGGCGAGTGGTCCGAGAGCACCCTCGCTTTGTATTCCACCTGCACTATCTCTTCGACCATTTCTGATGAGGTAAACATGTAGTCTAGCCGTGTGTATAGGTTTTGTGGGGCCGCATAGTGCAAGTGATGTTTGTCTTGTGGATGACGCAACCTTCATATATCTACTAGCTGAAGTTCCCCAACAGGGTCTTCAATGTTCTGGCAGCGGGGGTGGGCTCATTTTGTCTCTCGTCCGATCTATCCATTCCTGGGTCCAGCGTACAGTTGAAGTCCCCTCCCCATATAACTACACCTCCCAGGTACGGGCTGACTTTGCCATACAGGGTCTTGAAATAAGCTACAGTATCCATGCTAGGTACGTATATATTAATAATACACATCTCCTTGTTTTCGATCAGACCCCGTATCGCGACCATCCTCCCGTCTGGGTCTTCTGTAGATTGTATTAGCTGGAATGGTACGTGTGGAGCCATCCAGGTTATTAACCCCCCCCCCCCTTGCATATGCTGAATATGTAGCCCCAACAATAGTCCCCTTCCACTTTCCTCGTATCACCTCCTGTTTCTCCCTAGTGAGGTGGGTTTCCTGTCACAGGGCAATGTCTAACCTCTGCCTCCTCAAATACATCATTATTGTGTTCCTCTTTAAATAACTGTTGAGCCCCCTGATGTTCCAGGTTACTATCTTAAGGTCATCCATCCTCAGCCAGATCCTGTCCCGCCTCTAACCTCTCTCTTCCTTCGTGTCACGCGCAGCAGCACGTGGGTGAAAACTCGTTCCCCAACAACTACCACAGCAAACTCCCCAACTCCCCTCCCGTCCCAACCCCAACTGTTGCCCAGCTCCATCGCCAGATCTCAGGCGATCCCGCATTTGGTCTTATCCTGGCTAAACCGGTACTAGGAACCCAGCAGGGGGTTACCACACTACTGGTAACCCAACTAACCTATCTAGTGGGGTGCGAGTTCGGGTTCTCTGTGTCTCCCGATCATATGTGACAACCTATTCTACCCGCCACCCTCTTATGTCTCCAGACTATAATCAAGTCCCAATGTTACAGTTTATACAGCACCTCGGCCTCCGGAAACACTGCATCATTTCTCCGTGCCACTCTCCTTCTGGTCGTCTGTCCCCGACGGACAGTTCTGTGCATCCAGCCACTCCATTGCATCCTCAGGGGTATCAAAAAATATTGCTTTGTCCTTGTGGAACACCTTCAGCTTCGCCGGGTACATCAGCATGTATCTGTGGCCCGTTTCGCGCAGTCTCCTCTTCACTGTCCCAAAATTCAGTCTCTGTCGTTGCACCTGGAGTGTATAGTCCGGATGTGCAGTGATTGACGCAGATGACCTTTGGATTGTGCCCCCCTTTTGAAAGTATTCCAGGATCTTTTCCCTGTCACAGTAATTCAATATCTTGGCTCTAAAAGGTCTCAGGGGTGGTAGGGGGGCCTTCTGCCAGAGCTCTATGTGCTCTCTCCACTGCAAATCCTTGAGTTAATGCTCCCCCTTCTATTTCTTGCAGCAGCATGGTTTCAATATACTCGGTGGGGTTCGATCCTTCCTCTCCCTCCGGAAGTCCCACAATTCATATATTGTTTCTTCGTGCGCGTCCTTCGGCTTCCTCTGCCCCGTTTTCAAGGTTGCTCACTTGTTGTTGCAATATGTGGATCTCCGAGGCGTGCGACGTGCAGGCAGCTGTGTTTGTCTTCACTTCTTTCTCCAGTTCGCCAGGGCGTTCCGCTATAGTCCTTACGTCCTGTCTCAGGATGTTAACATGGTTGCCAGTCAATTCGTCGAAAAAAATTGGTCGACCAGACAAATGGTCGAAGCAAATTGGTCGAAAACCATTTCGTCGAAATTTTTTTTTTCTATTTTAACCCTTTTTTTTTTTTTTGGGGGGGGGCCCCCCCCCAACCCCCTTTTTTTCTCTAAAAACCCCTTTTTTAACTAAACGAAAACCCCAAAAATAAATAAAAAAATTTTTTCAACGAAATTGCGTCGACCAAATTGCAGTCGACCAGTTTTTTTTCGACGAGTTGACTGGACACCGTTAACATTCACTTGTACTGCATCGATTTTGAATTCCAGCGTCTCTCTGAGTGTAGTCATAGCAGCCTCCAGTTTCATTTCACACGCCACCTTCAAGTCTGCAATGGCCTCTAGGATCTGCCAGTCACCCCGTTCTGGGGATGCGTCCATCTGAGCATTCCTTTCTTTATTCCTGGCCCCCTCCATTAGTTCCGGTGTTTTCATGAAGTCCTCCATCGTAGATTGTTTCCCCTTCGTCTTGGTCTGCTTGGATGCCATTCCGGTATATCCCCATGTTGCAGTTCTAGGTAAGTGGGGCTTGGGTATCCAGTATTGCGCTTACTCGCTTCTGTCCAGCACTAGGCTCAGTTTAGGGGTTACTCACTGTGTCGGGTTGTCGGGGGCCAAGCGCTTTCCTTAAGGTGTAGGATCCTTAGGTTGCTATTGTTCTCCTGGGTCCCAATTGGGCGGTGCCTTTTATTACTCTGTCTCTCTTCACTGATGACGGTGGTTGACCATGCAATTTTTCCCTCAAGGGCGGTATTCTGTTCGGCCTTCCTATGAGTTTGTGCTGGCTCCGGTCCCTCTATCTGTTCCACCGTGTCTTTTGTGCCCAGTTCATGCCTGCCCCACTGTGTACAGCGCTGTCCGTGTCTTATCCGGATGCCCCTGTACTTCTGCCCCCCACCCCCCAGGTGATGGTCCCTCTTGATCTTGTACTGTATAGTTCTGGCCGGTCCAGTTCCTCTTATTTGTAGCTTGCAATGTGGGCAGCCTCTATCACACTTCCGAGTACCTGCGCCACCAAATTGTGCTTCTGTATGTGTCTTTTACAGCGCTGCCCAAATAGGAGTGTCTTATTGTGCTGCAGTGTGTCTCCCTCCCGTCTGTTTGGCAGTGCGCTTCCTATGGTGCATAACTTGAAGGCGGGTTGCGCTCCCCGCATTCCAAAACATGTAGACCTTTGTCTGTTGGCCCCGTGACTTTGTCGATATTCGCGGCCAGTCCGTGGGCACTCGGGTGCCTTAATTGGGGCATCCACCATTTGCACTGCTTTTGTTGATCTCTGCCCTGCGAGCGGCTCCACAGGGGGCAAGAGCAGTCCCACCTCACCAGGGAGCTCGCCTGCGCGTGTGCCACATCTTTGGCTGAAACTAGTAGTCCTGGGTCTGTCTCCATGCGCTGGGGCCAGAGGTTGCGTCTTTGTACAGGCGCACAGGTCTTCTCACCGTGTTAGTCAGAGTCGGTTCACTTTAGCATCCACCGTGCCTTTCCTTTAGTGCACGTCTGGTCTTGCTGACAGGCCTTTTCCAATGTCGGGTCTTCTGATTATTTATGCAGGACTCTGCTCTCTCTGCGCCGCAGCATCCAGTCCCTGGATCCTTTGTGTGATGAGGCGGCCATTTTGGCTGGGGTTCTCTCGAGCGTTACTTTTCTTTCATTCAAGATAACTTCCCCAGCATGGTTCGGATTCAACTCCTGTTTAGCACGATACATGCCGCTTGCATTCCTATGGGTGCGCCTGCTTTCAAGGTGAATATTCTGCAGCTTAGACAGCAGGTTTTCTCAGGATAATTATCGGATCCTCAGGAGCTCCAGAGCAGCCCAGCCTCCTACATGGCCAGTTAGCGCCCGCCCCCCCCCACAGGGAGAGCTACTTGATGTCCAGAGAAATGTGCCTAATTGTTTTGTGAGGTTTTATGAAGCCCTAGGAAGGAATACCTGGGGAGCCTCCCCATCCCAAGATTAAAAGAGGAGAAAAGACTCTGCTAGAGGCAGACATTACGGGAGAGGGTGTTTTGGGAGCTATAAAACATCTTAAGGCGGGGAAAGTGCTGGGGGAAGATGGCTATACCTCTGACTTTTATAAGTAGTTTCAGGAGCTATTAGCGGCCCTGATATGCAATCTTTTTGAAAAAAATGTTTAACATGTTTATTTTAAACTGGTAGCATTGATGAAAACAATACAAGCATATCAGAGACACAGAATAAACCCCATTTCAATTAGAGGAGACACAGCAAGCATAGTCCGGAGATCCTGAAGCTCTCTCCTCCCACTCCCCCTCCCCACCACTCCTTTTCCAACTCAACATTCCTCTTGACCTAGCAGAGCGGGTACATCCGCAAGCAGCTCACTGCCCGAGTGAAGGGCCCCTCTGGCTGATTGGGGATTGTGGGACATCGCCAGGAAGTTCTAATCATAGTCTAGGAATGGAGCCCACATGTTCGCAAACCGATACAAGAGGCCTGCCTTGGCTGCTGTGACTTTCTCCGTGACCAAAATGTCCCAAAGTTTGATCCACCAAAGAGTAATTGAAGGGCCTTCGGCTGTCTTCCAAGTACAGGCTACTGTAATTTTCCCGGCCAGTAGAAGTTGTGTAAGAAGTTTGGCTGTTTTCCCAGTCCTTGGGTAAGCCCCTGGTGCTGGGGCACCTAGTAGGATGGTTTCCGACTCCATTGGGATCACCACCTGGGTAATGTCTTTTATAGCAGCGATGCACAGCGCCTAGAAAGCTTGTACGGTTGGGCATGACCACCACCACATATGAAAATATGACCCCGGCTGTCCACAAAGGCACCAGCATTGGGAGTTAAGGGCCCGGTTGAAGTAATGCAGGTGTAGCGGAGGGTAGTACCATCGCAGAAGTAGTTTATGGGCGCATTCCTAGTTAGTGATGCAGAAGGATGAGGAGTGAGTCCTCAACCATGTGTCCACCCACGTTTGGTCTTCTAGAGGATGCCCTAAGTCTGCCTCCCACTGTGCAATGTAGGGGGCCCTCGTAGTGAGTATGTCCTCCTGCAAACATTTGTAGAGTGTGGAGATTTTCCCCTGAAGTGGCAGCTCTTTTAGGGTAAGCTTAAGAGGGTTAGGGGTGTGTATCACTGCTTGGCAGGTTTGGAGGTGGGAGCACCAATGTTGAAGTTACATGTAAGAGAACCTGCTTGTCTCAGTTAGGTGAAAAGCTGCTTTGCATTGTTCAAAGGAGCGAGGCTGGTCATCCTCGAAAAGTTTTCCCAGGGATTCGAGCCCCCACGGAGTCCAGTTTTTGAAGTTCAGTGGACGGGATCCAGGAGAGAAGGCTGGATTATGGAAAATCGGGGGAGGAAGGACCCAACCCCCTTGGGATGCCCGTATGTTTTAATGCCCAGTCCCAAGTTTTAAGGGTGTGTTTAGTGGAGACCAAGGTCTCACTCCAGGTTCGGCGTAGTGGTAGCGGGACATGCGGCAGAAAGCGCAGGGGCAGTGGGAGGTGGGATTGCTCTAATTCTACCCATCTCGAGAGCTCACAGGTCATGACCCACGCTCGTACATGTGCCAATTGTGCCGCTACCCGGTATTTATGCAGGTCGGGGACCCCTAGACCTCCCAGTCTGGCGCTGCCCATCATGGCCTTCTGTGAGATCCTCACTTCCTACCCTTCCAGATAAACCAGAATATTTCTCTCTGTATGCATCGAAGGGCGGGCATTGGAATTGTGTTGGGGAGGGAGGCACAAGCATATAGGAACTGTGGAAGGAGATTCATCTTGCAGGCAGTGATGTGCCCAATGAGCGAGATCTCTTGTGAGGTCCATCGTTCGAGATCGCTCTCTAAAAAGCGGGGTGAAGTTCGATAGATAGACATCTCCAGGGTGGCAAGGAATTTGAACCCCCAGGTAGGGAATAGCTTTCTCGCTCCATTGGATCGGGAATAGGGATTCTAGGATCTCCCGTTCCCCAGGTTCCAAACCAATCCCTAAGGCAACCGATTTCCCAAAATTGATAGCAAAACCCACTACCCTCCCAAATCGGTGGAGCTCTTTAAGGGCTGACGTTAGTGATGGGCAAATGTCTGTTATGGATAACAGCACGTCATCAGCATAGAGCACAATCTTATGCTTCGAGGCGCCAATGAGAAGGCCTTTGAGGCTCGGGTCCAGTCGAGCCCATTGGGCAAAGGGTTCCATTACCAGTGCAAATAGAAGAGGAGATAGGGGACGCCCTTGCCTGGTTCCACAGGCTAAGAAGATTGGGTTTGATAGACTGCCATTGACTCTAAGGAGGGTCTTAGGGGACTGATGGTTTGCCAGGACGAATTTTCAGAAGTTTGGGCCAAAACGGAAGGCTTCCAGGGTCAGTTGTAGAAAGGCCGAGTCCACTTTATCAAAGGCTTTGGTCACATCCAAAGCCAGCACTGTTAGTTTATGTGAGTTTTGTGTTGCGATATCTACTAAATTCAAGGCTCTTCAAATGTTATCGCCAGTTGACCTATGCATTATGAAGCTTGTTTGGTCCGGATCTATTAAGTTGGGTAAGGCGTTTACTAAACGGTTTGCTAAGATTTTCGAGCAGATGTTGGCATCGATATTTGGTAAGGAAATGGGCCTATATGAGCTATTTTGTCTAGGGTCTTTACCAGGTTTAAGCAAGAGGATGGTTATAGATTCTTTCATCGATGGGGTGATGGATCCCAACACACCGAATTAAAGAGGGCTGTTAGTGGGGCTGCCAGTTGGTGGCGAAACACTTTGTAGAACCTTGTTGGAACCCATCTGGGCCTGAGCTCTGGATTTGAGGGTCTTAATGGCTGTTTCGACCTCCTCATCTGTAATCGGGGCGTCAAGACTTTCTCTGTCGGATTCCTTGAGTTGAGGAAGGGCAGCACTTTGTATGTACATGCAGTTCTGTTTGGATCCGGGGTGACGCTGACGTTGTCTCAGAAAGATGGGCTGCTGCCAGTTGTAGTTTATCTTGGTGCGCGTACTGGACCTTGCCCGGGGGGTCGCGAAGGCCCAATATACTGTTCTTTTTCCTCGCATTGGCTAGTTTCTCTACCAAGAGTTTATTTGCTTTGTTGTTCCTGGCACAGTAGCCCTGCTTGGATATGGCCAGTAGATGCGGCGTTTCCTCTGCATAGTGGGCGTCCAACTTTCTCTGAGCTGCTTGTAGGACTCGTTGGGACCTCGGAGACCAGCCTTTGCGTTTATTATTGGCCTTGGCTTTCTGGACCTCTTCTTCGAGATCCATTCGGATGTGGAATGCCGCCCCGTGTGCGATTAGTTCTCCCTGTACCGCAGCTTTCATGGCGTCCCATGTGTTAGCTGGGGAGGTATCTGCAGCTGGGTTTTCCTGGAAAAGGTTTCTGATCACTGTGGCTATAGAGTCCCTAAAAAAGCATTTAATTCAGAATGGGGTCATACAAGTTCCAACGGCGTTGGGCAGGTGGGAAAGGATCCTGGGCTCGGAGGATCAGTGTTACTGGAGCATGGTCTGAGAGTACCCTCGTTCCAATGGTTACGTCATCAACAAAGGCCAGGATTTGTTGGGAGGCCAGTTCGGGAGAAGGTTCTTCCAATCTTTTTTAACTCAATTTGAGAAGCCGTCGATATCCTACGTTTGTGGAGCCGTTGATAACCGTAATACCTAAGCAGGGTAAAGACCTCATGTATTGTGGCTTGTATAGACCCATTTCCCTATTGAACACAGACGACAAGCTATTTACTAGGGTATTAGCATTGCAGCTGGAGGTGAATCTACCGAGATTGGTGCACCCGGACCATACAGGGTTTATCCGGAATTGACAGGGTTCAGACAACCTGTGTAAAACTCTCCATGTACTGAATGCCCCGGAGGGGGCTTTGCTCCTCTCAATCGATGCCGAAAAGGCATTTGACTGGGTAAACTGGTCTTTTTTGATGGAAGTACTGAGGAGAGTGGACATGGGGGCTAGATGGTCAGGTTGGATCGCAGCACTGTACTCCTCTCTGAGGGCCAGGGCGGTGGTGAACGGGGAGTTTTCAAGACCACTGTGCCTATATCGAGGAACCACAAACACACAAGGCAGGGTTGTCCACTCTCGCTTTTGTTGCACGCTCTAGTGAAGGGACCCTGGGTGATTGAGTTAGGTGGTAACAAGGGTGAAATGGGGGTGCGCCTGGGCGAGAGGGAGTATAAGTTGAGTCTGTTTGCGGACAACGTATTGCTTTATCTCACCAAGATGAGGGCCTCAGTCCCTGAGCTCCTTCGGGGCCTACCAGTGTTTGGGGAAATGTCTGGGTTTAAGGTTCAATCCTCAGAAATCAATGGCATTTTTGGCAGGGGGTTGGAGTCCCTGAGGATGAGGACTATGTGCAGAGAACAGGATTCCGGGTACAGCAGGACGACTTTCAGTACTTGGGGATCAATATCACAAGGAAGATGAAGGATTTGTTCAGAAAGAACTATGGCCCACTATGGATGCAGCTTGATTTACAACACTGGGTACGGCTTAATCTTTCATGGGTAGCACACTTTAATTTTATCTATTTATTTATTTATTTATTTATTTATTTATTTATTTATACCGTGCCAAAGCCTGCAGGCATCAGGGCGCATACAACAAGACAAGGGCAGCAATAAGGAAGACAGGAGAGCAAGTCCATCATTGCAGGTAGCTAATTATTTATCTGAATGGTAGTGTTTTGAGTTTCATTCTAAAAATCAGATGGTTAGATTCTAATCTCAAAAGGGCAGGTAACCCATTTCATAGTTGAGCTGCTTTTACGGCAAAGGAGCGTCCAAGTCCAACCAGGCCTTGCGCTTCAGATCTCAGTGACAAATCCGGTTTATAGGGAATGATTTGATATTTCAGGTAAGCAGGGGCTTTTCCATACATACAGTGATGCACAATGATCAGCGATTTGAAGGAAATATGTTCCTCCAAGGCTAACCAGTGAAGTGACATTCTTGAAAGAATTGTGGCCCTGGTGATGATGGTACCGTTTTTTTTCACTCACGAAAGGTGTGATAGACTTGAGCAGCCTCTGGTAGTACTGGCAGTTTTTGTTCAAATGGGCCATGTGTGCTTCATCTCCAAGAGACACCTCCAAATATACACCTAGGGTTTTAACTTTGCCTAATACTGGAATATATGAATCTCTAATGCTGAAGGAGGTATAATCAGGGTTGAGTTTACAGCTGGCTTGTGGTGAGCCAAAGATCATAAACTCGGTCTTATCGGTCTTACTTCCATTCAGGCACAGCCAGTTTGTCTTCATCCATGCCTCTATGATGTTATAGCTATTGGCAATCCTGGCATTATCTGTGTTATGGCACCCACTCAGTTCAATCACCAATTGGGTGTCGTTGGTATAGTTGGTAAAAAAACACCCCTAGATTAGTGAGACAGGTTCAGGGACAACGTAGGTATAGGTTGAATAATAGAAGGGACAAACTCGCCCCTTTGGGTATACACAATTGATGGAGAGAGGCAGTGATGACTGCCCACCCCAAAAAATATACGGCACTCCGTTCCGTTCCGTATGATGTTAAGCATTTTTGGACTGGAGTTTCGGTACTGTGCAATCCTCTAAAACCCGATTGCTGTTTGTGGAGTAGATTGTTTTCATCCACAAACACTTGAAGTTGCCTAGTGGCTGCCTTATCTAGCACTTTCAATAAGAAGTTGCAATTAGTTATCGGGCGGAGGTTAGCCTGATCTTCCTGGTCAAGTCCTGGTTTTTTAACCAGCAGAGTAACTGTGTTTTGTATTGCTGTTGGGACTTTATTCTCTCTGAATGAGGCTTTAACCATTCTGAGAAAGAAAGGTGCAAAGGTGTCTATATATTCCAGAATTAGTTTGGGTGTTAGGATGTTTCCGGGCTCGTAGTTTGTCTTATAGAGGAGAGAAGAATCTTCATATCCTCCAAGGATAAAGGACTGAACTTGAATTTACTACTACCTGAGGTGTTAGGTTTTAAGCTTCTGAGGGGACTTGTGCTTGGGGAGATACTTGACAAGAGCTTATGGCCTCATGGGCCTTTAGGATTTTGTTGTGGAAGGCAAGCTGAACCTTCACACAATCTTCCTGGGAGGGTTGAAATGGCAGTATTAGTGCTGAAGGTTTTTAATTGATTTCAGTATCGGAAATAGTTTTCCCGTAAAATTGGGAGCTGCAGAGATTTCTTTGTTAAAGAAGTTCTTCTTTGCATCAGTGATTTTTCCTTTGTATTGTTTTTCCAATTCCTTCCATTTTGCTTTATTAGCGTCCATAGGGGCTTTTAACCATTTCCTTTCCATTTTCCTCTTTTCTCTTTTTTAAGTTGTTAGTTTCTGCATTGAACAATTTTTGATGGTTTAGATTGGGTTTAATCTGTTTATATTTCATGGGGGCAAATTGGTCAATTAGCTCTTGAGCTTGCTTATTATAGATTGTCACAATCGTGTCAGATAAATCCCCCTCTGAGGTGGCGATCATAATGTTAGTTATACAGTGTGCTAGCATATGGGGGAGGAGGGGTGATGTTTTTAAAATGTCTGCTATGCACTTCTTTTGGCGCATTTTCCATTTTACTGGAATTATCTTTGGGAGTCATTACGACTCTACTTTATGGTGATCAGACCACATGCAAGGTGTTGTTCTTTTCATTGAAATCTCCAGGTTACATGACATACCCAGTCAAGTTGATTTCCCTTAGAGGTAGTGGGTTGGTTACAGAATAGCCAATGGTATTCAGGTCTTTTTCCAGAGCCACAGCTTCTTTATCTTTCAAGTTACCTCGCCATCTATTCAGGTCGCCTACTAGAAATGTCCCTGTGTTAGGTCCTTTCAGATTACTTAAAATGTTTACTAGTTTATCATTGAAGTGAGATTTCAGAATGGTGGTCTATACAGTACAATAATATTTATACAACTATTCTTTGTTGGTGTGATTTTAAGTAAAAGAGTTTCACTTGAATTGTGTTAAGATGACAGTCCTCCCTAAATTGCTATTCCTGTTCCAGATGCTTCCAGTGGTGGCCCAACCCCCTGTTTATTGCTTCAAAGGCCCAGCTTTGTTTCTTATGGGCGCATGCAAAATTGAGGGTGGCTTATAAGACGTTAGTCCTACCAAGAGATGAGGGAGGAGTGGGATTCCCGGATTTGGTGGTGCATTATAGAGCAGTGCAACTAAGGATTATGGTGGATCACTTAGATCCTGACACTAAAAACACTGTGTTGATATGGACAATGTGGTTCTGGCGCTGGTTACCCTAAGCGAGTGGATCTGGGTCCTACAGAAGGATATTCCCTGGAGAGTATTTTTACATCCTGTTTTTGAGGTTTTTTGGTTAGTGTGGCGAGAGGGTTGTGTATCTCAGTTGTTGTCGACATGGCCCTCGCCCCTTAGCGTGATATGGGCGTTGCCCTTGCAGAATCAGATAGATGATCCATTGCACTTCCAGTCTTGGTATGAAGTAGGTCTTTCGAGGGCCTGACAAATATGGGAGTGGGGGACGTTTTTAACCTTGGCCAGGCTGGGGTAATGCCTCCATATAGGGAAGCTTCCCATTTTCCGTTACCTACAACTTAAGGGGGCGATGAATGATCTGATGTGGGGGTAAAATCTGAGCAGGGACCTTACACCTTTTGAAGAGATCCTATTGCAGTGTGCAGGTACGAGGGGCCGCATATATAAACTATATGGGGAATTAAGGAGGGGTGACCAAGTGGAGTGCCTTTCGGTGAGGGCGAGGTGGGCCAGAGATTTGGCGATGGACATTACGGACCAGATATGGTCGACTATTTGTAGGGGGGTCAGGGAGTACACGTTATGCTTGCAGTACAGAATGCAGGCATTTAAAATACTCTATCAATGGCACTACCCGCCGGCAAGGCTCGTTAAGACGTATCCGGGGGCAGACTCGGAAGTGTTTGCACTGTGGACACATGCAGGGTGATTACTATCACATGTTGTGGGGGTGCTCTCTTATATGAAGGTACTGGTGTGAAATCCTGTCATGGTTGAAGGACCTGGATGGGATACGGAGGAAACAGTCTCCAACCCTGCTTTGTTTGGGGTTGATGTGGAGGGCAGTGAAGTAGGAGAGGAGGGCCACATGGTGCATAACCTGCTCCTGGCAACTAGGAGCTGCGTGGTGCAGCATTGGAAACTGGTGGGTACCCCCACAGAGCAGGAATGGGTGTTGAAGGCACAAACGATTTATGATATGGAGCACCTCAAACACCTGCTTGATGAGTCTCGTATGGACAATGAGGGGGCATAGCTTTTGTTTTTCACCAAATATGGTCGTTGACCTCCAGTTGAAAAGTTAAACGTTGTGTAGTCAGGAGAGCGGTTGTGATACTGTTACATGTAGTTTTCGTGAATTATGCAGATGGTTGGAGGGAGGGAATTTAAAAATTGACAAGAAGTATATGTTGTTTAAAGGTGTGAGATTTCATGATGTTATGGTGTCTTGGGGCCGACAAGGAGAAACTAAGTGAGTGTGAATCTTGACACAGGGCCAAATACAGAAGAGAAGAACCTGTGTGGGCTGAAGAGCCTAGGGTTCCTGGTTGCACAACCTGTAATTGGTGGACTGTGGGGTCTGACAACTACACAAGACATTGTTGAAGTAAACCAAGAAGGAGTAATTTAAGTGAACTGCTAATTTAACTCAGAAGGAGGTTATGCTGAACATTAAAAGACTAACTATCAGTTGACAAGTTGAAGTCTTGGGGAAGGGAACCCTGAGACTTGATGAACTTAAATGTTGTCTTGAGCTCTCAAGACCCTTTTCTTTAGAACGGTATTGCCTTGAATTTGGGGAAGGGAACCCCAAAGGTGTGTGGAACTGTTTTGAACTTGAGAAAGGTAATCTCAAGACCTTGGTGGAACTTTCATGAACTTGGGGAAGGGGGGCTGTAAAGGAAGCTAGGAGCTGGAAACAGCTCAGAACTTTGTTTGATCATTATTTCTTTAATTTTTGATATCCCTACACATTTTTAAACTTTAGTTGTGAGAGCAAGGATAGGTTTTGGACACAGACAGACTTAACTTGAACTTTCTGACTCAGACTTTTCTTCGTTTCATTCAGGTAGGGAAATCCCACCTTAGCAAAGGGCAAGTTAGGCCTTCAACCATCCTGACATTTGAGTTAATAAACCATTTTATTTGTGACTGTGAATCTGTTGTATGTGTCTTGCTTCAAGATGCCTTCACAATCGACAGAACCTGTTAAATCTTTGCAATGGTCCTTGCTGGCGATTAGTGGCTTTAAGAATACCCAAACTACAATGACAGTTTGAAGGTTTTTTATTTCAGATAGTGCAAGCAATACAATGGTTCAATGGCAGCTAGCTGCCCTGTGACACACCAAGGACCATCCCTCTCTTCTCATGAAGGAGTCCCGCCTTCGTAACCAAGGCTCCCCTGAGCCCTATGTTGGATGCCAATGATGGGCAACACCTACTGTCTAATTTTCAAAGTACGGTTAGGGCCCGAAAGCAAAAGTCATATCTGTGCGACTCCCTTTGGGAAGTTTCTGGGGGTGCACGGATCTAACACTCCCCCAGGTTTTTAATAAGAACTGATGGTTAAAGTGTCCCAATATTGAATAATATGGTCATGTCTCTCCCTTCAGTTGTTCCTTTTCCCTACTCTCCCGGATCTTGCTACTGCCTTGGTTATACTCTCCCTAACCTTCTCCCGTCACTGTCTTGAGTCACTCCCTCCGATTGTCATCCCACTGTCACTCTTCTGTTCCTTAGATGCCCACTCTGCGCTCTTCTTGCCTCACCTGTCTCCTCTCTGCTCCCTACTCCCCTTCTCCACTTCTCTCTCCTCTATACTACTCTACCCTTCTCTCTCCTCACGCCTCCTCTCACCACTCTCTCTACCTATCTATTCACCCTTTCATTCACTTCTTTCACTCTCTCAATCACTCTTCTTGCTCACACTCACCTAACCTACGACACTACACCCAACAACCTTCGCACAATCTAGCAAACATTCACTCACTCGCAGCTACACTCTTGCAATCAGGTCCCACGCTCTCTCACAACAAAAACCTCACCTGCAACACATTTCATCTGAATTGCTCTGCTCTACAGTCCTTCATCCTCCTGGTCGCTCGTTCCTCCTCTGCTCCACTTGACTTCACCCGAACACCACTCACCATGGCTAGTTTTTGAGTTTTTTATTTAATAACCCTGGCTTTTTCCGTTTTCTTTGTGCTCCCTCTATATTGGTTACCTTTATCATCTGTTTTCTTGGGCCGATCAACCCCTGGGGTTGGACAACAGCAGCTTGAGGTTTCAAAAACTCTTCTTAGCCCCGCTCCATTCTTGTGCGTAGCAAGTAATGCAGGCTATTTATTGAGAGTTACTTGGTGTATGCTGCCAACGTAGAGATGTCGTGAGTCTGGATTTGATGGTGAAATGCTTCACAGGACTGGCAAAGATGTTGTTCCTTCCTCGGCAGAGCTTGCAGTTTCATTCCGTAGACTGCAGCAAGTCCATTCTCTACACAGCCTTCTGGGACGGGTAGACCTGTAAGACTAGAAGCAGATTTCTTGCCTGAATGGCGTACAGCAGGCATTGGGTGATGGACCATGGTACCCTGGTAGAGACCCCAAAAGGCCTCCTGTCCCAGACTGGGAGGGGTCCACCTCCCCCCTGGCAGCATAAAGGACCTGACCTTTCACAGCTCTAAAAGGCTGCCATAAGATCAAAAAAGGATAAGAAATGCTATTTCTCATTGCGCGTAATAATTCTCATTAGATGATTAAACCCTGAAAAATAAACCAATAGGAATTAAACTAAAAATGGATATGATAGGAGAGATCGCCTATTCACTCTTGGGGGGAGCCAAGTGGAAACAGCATTCAAAATAACACATTCCCTATGGGGCCTGGCTCACCTCCCACAGTTCTGTGTTGGAGACCTTGTATTTGGAAAGTATGACAAATCGCAGCTTTCATCCACTTCTTCATGGGGGAGCCTTTCCTTGTGAGGCTAGTGAGGTGAACCCACTAGTCGATACCCTCCCTAGGGGGAGAGGCAAGCGGGACGTCTCCAGGGGGAGACTCGCTCCTTGGGGACAAGGACTCCCGTTCCGCAGAGGGACTCCCTAAATTACCATGAATAACACCAAGGCTTCAGAAGTGATCAAGCCATTGTCTGTTCCTGTTTAAGACCCAAGATTCAACCGGAGGAAACGCATTGTAATATTACTGTGAAGAAGAAGAGTGAGAGCAATGGAGAGCGCTCATCTGAAAGAGAAAGCCGAGTATAATCCTCTGCTGGGGAGGGCCCAGCCATGTTTAATAAAAAGAGAAGAAGGAATGTTCTCAGAGAGTAGAGAAGCCCAGGAGTTTCAAACCAGCAGTGTTGTGGAAGCTCATTGAGAGAAGCACCGAGAGGGCTAGAAGCTGGAAATAACAGGGGGAGGAAAACCCAAAGAAGTGAGCCAGTCATGAGTGGTGGCATGACCCAGGAGTGGTGTACTGTGCAGTCTGTAACTATGATGAGAGAGCTATGACTTTGGCCCTGCGGAGCGGATGCAGAGAAGCTGAGAAATCAAGAAAGTACAAATCATCACTTGTCTCTTTTTACTTGTCCCAGTAACAACAAGGGACCAGGAGAGTGAGAATTATCATTGGGTTCATAGTACATATTCCAGAGAGAGAGCAAATAAACACGAAACAGAGTAATTATCTAGATCATCATATTCGTTCCTGTGAGGTACCGAATAACCAGAGGAAGACTGAGAAAGGGAACAATAAGAAAATGGGTTACATTTCTCAGAAGGTAAAGTTTATACTAGAGAAAGAGACTTTCAAAGACCTTGAAGAAAGGTAAAGTGGCAGAAACTCAAAAGGCAAGGAGGAACCAAAATAAGGCATCACAAAAATAGCAACAAGGGGAGCCAGAGAGCAGGAAAAGTCCCATAAGTTAACTGAATTACTTAATTCAACGGATAGCCAAGAACTATCTGAAGATTCTACATTAAGGCTGGGGAAGTCACTCCAGGAGACGGGAGTCACTCCAGGAGAAGGGAGTCATTCTCCTGGGCTTTAGTGGTTTTGTCTTGGTGATAGGTCAGCATAGTTTAGTTTTGCAGGGAGGACAGATTTTACTTCTGGACATCCCACATTGATGACACGCACCCTAGTTAGTTTTGTTAGGCAGGGAAATCCACAGATTAGGGACAGTGAGGCCCTTTTCTTATTGAAATAAAGTATCAGTAAAAAGGACAAGCTCTGGTCTGTCGCCTCTTTCTGACCCTCCAAAAAAAGTCAACATGAAACACATTAGAAATTAACAGAGGTTCTATAATGTTTACTTTTTTTTTTTTAAAAGAGGACTTGGAGAACAAAATACATAAGGGGGGGCAGTTATGTTCAATGTGCAGTACGACTGGACATTTGTAAAGCGCAGTTCGATTAATAAGAGTTCTAGGTGAACTATCTACTTGGATTAATCAATTGCTTTCTCATCTTCAATGTTGAGCCCCCTCACCACTAATAAACAGATGCAATAAAAGACAAATAACCTTGCGTGGACATGACCATAAGACCAAGATTTGAACTCCTGTACTACAATATTCAGAGAAGCTGTTATTGCGAGATAAAAGATAATTATGTCACTGACCTAGCTGATGAGGACTCAAATGCTAAAACCACATTGTCCTACTATCCTGTGATAGGTCACCCAAAACTATAACAAGGAGAAACAAGGAGTTGAGGCTGGGTGGTGGGTGGAATTTCTGCCAGATGCTTCAGATGGACGTTTAAGATAGAGTGCTTCTTTTCTGGGGCTCAGAGAGGGCTGAAGACTCCATTAGAACAATATATAAGGGAGGAATGATAAGCGGAACATAAACAGTTAAGTGAGAGAGTCAATGATTGGGCCCAGGGCTGTCTCAAATGTGGCCCTTTACAATCATTTCTGTTTTGCTCCTAATGCTTTAAAATAATTCATGCAGGGGCTGAGACGAATTACCATTTGTAAAATGTCTTGAACAATAGAATTAATGAACAAATTAAAAAATAAAGTGACACAAAGCCATTTGAAGAACAGGTAGGTAATTGCTATGTGTAAAACATAGTAATAAATGGGTAGAACAAGGACTTACCTGCCAGTGTTAAATACATTGTGACAAAAAAGGTATTTACACGAAAATAAAGTATAACATGTTCAATTACCTCTATGACCATCTCATCATCACTACAGTCGTTATCTATGAGTGGTAGAGGGCTGCTGCAGACAGTTAACTCGCTGAGTTCCTGAAACAAAGGGAAACACACAGTGCATTTAACTTAAATGTTCCTTTATTACTAAGAACACAATGTTCGCTTTTTACAACATACCTGATGAGTTTGTTATACCATATGAAAGCATAATAATGCACATTTAAAATCAATGTACAATGAAAGAAAAACTCAGATAAAAAGCCTGAATGTGATTCAATTTGGAAATCAACCAAAATCCTAAGAATAAACAATAGGCCACAATTGTAAATGAACACAATTACTTTAAGTACAAACAAAACATTATACAGTAAAAACATCACTTGTGATGTGCTAGTAACAATTTAAAAAGCTTCAGGAAATAAATATATTTGAAAAGTACTTTCAAAACTTAAAATACAAACAACTAACTTTTAAAAGTACAAATACACATCTAATTTTTTCTGCAAAAATAAAAATCTGGGTATCAATTTGTTATTCAAACATAAAAAGTTTACTTCCTTCAAGATACCTATACCAGTGAGAGGTGACCCTCGTCCTCTCAGGATTGCAGAACAACTTAGATGTAGCCCTTACAAAAGAGGGTTTTGCCTTTGTGAAATAATGTTCCCTTACCTACGTTTGCTCAGAGAAGCTGTAACTGCTGTAAAGTGTAATGATTCACTGCAGATATGGAAAGGCAAGTACTACATGTTTATTATGAGAAACCTTACTATCCACATTCCTTTGGTAGTTCCATTCTTCAATTATCATTTTTGACCAATTTCCTTTACACTCTATTCTCATCCTGTGCAATGTATAGTTTACTATAACATCATTCCTTCAGATGCATCTCCCCCTAAACCCCTCACCTCACAAACCACATACAAAACATTGGTTCTAAGCAATTGTATACACCAAGTCATCTGATTACAAGTTTAACTTTGCTCTACATATTTTATGGAATGTGATTCTCACGAACCTGTAAATATCAGAATACTTACTTTACAAATCTTTCTCTAGGTCACAGCATCTCTAGACCATAGCCAGCACAGTATAAATGTGGTAATCTGATAATTGGTTGGGTGCTGTGAGACACCTGTGCCTCCTCCCTATAAATTAAGAGACCTCATTGATTTTATTCTCGGCCTCTTGCTATTCCTCTGCTGTGCCATACATCTCGCCAAATCCTAATATTCCATCTCTGTACACATTTCTACTGCTTTTGCTCCTTTCCAAACCTTTTGTTTCTGTTACAGTTCAAAAGCTCTAACTGAAACACTTTTATAGTAGTGTTCTATTTTGTCTTGTTGTCCCTTCACACTCTTGATTCTACTCTTTTCACTTCGAAATCCTACATGCTGACTTTACCATCAGGTACACTCACATCATTTTGCAACACTTTCTGTACATTCACGAGTTGTGCACACTTACCTTGTTTAACAGCTAACATTATCTTCACACAAAACGTCACTGTAAAATATAAATTTCTTTCAGTGGTTATCATCATAGTACTTTTTGTATATATTCAGAGACTCTTGTAGAGGAGCAGTTGGATGCATTTTCCCAAACTACCACCCCCTCATTGCCATCATGCTGGAACAGCAGGAGAAGGTCCCTATGTGAGACTATGCCCTTACCACATCGAGTGTACAAAAGATGATATGTACAACCGTATTGCATGTACACTCATACTGAAAGTGTTGAAGGATGCCGTATGGAAGGATGTCAGCATACACCACTGGACATCATGGAGAATGGAGTGAAATCTGACGTGGATAGAGTGATATCCTAAAGAAGATATACGCGGCCCTATTGAAATGATATGGAACTACTTAAGAGTGACCATGTAACTGAAGCAATAAGAGAAAAATGTATGAAACGATAAAGTAATCATGAATGTAAAAGAAGACAAAGTAACTTGCTGACCTATAAGTGGAAATATGCAGTAACGCAAGGTCGAAAAGATACACAGAAGCTTGCTATAGAGGAATATATAACGAGGCAAGAACGGCCGTTGTTGGAAAATGGACACCAGCTTGTGTAAATATTCAATTCAACTGCCTTAGAAACAGATCAGGGTTGCAGAGTCAGGAGACAGTGGATGAGCAGCTTCATGTGCAAAACAAAGAGGGGTCTATGTTGGCTTGGGATCAAGGATGCTAATATTAAGGAATAACTGCAAATAACAAAGTGAGGCAGACGGTTAAGCCATGGATGAGATATTTTTCTCCAAGTTAAAATAGAAGAAAACATCTGCAAGAGGCAAGTATTGGACAATTAAAGTGTATAAAGTCTATACAAGGTAGAGCGAGCAAGTCACTAGAGGCCAAGGGGAGCAATGACACTCACTATAATTAAATCAAACAGCAGTAAATAAGAGGCTGTAATCGACAAATTCGTTGTCACTTCCCATGTGACTCAGAAGTCGAAAACAAGGGCTATTCATTAAGCTTTGGATGAAGATAGTGAAGTGCTTTCACTCCCTTGAATGTCCTAGCACAGAGAGTAGGCTACAAAGTCAACTACAAATGGGAAAGTTTGGCTCATGGCCGGTCTGATGAGAGATGATGGATTAATTGGGCAAGTAGGGAGTAATCTGACGTGATTCAAGCACCTGGGTTTCGGTTTCCTTATGTGTGGCTAGCCGAGCCGAAAGTTCAAGGTTGGGCGGATGGTTCAGGTCTAGTCACCCTAGGCCCAGATCTTCGGACTTTTGGCTGTTCCTGCCATTAGCCGTAAGATTGCAGAGCTGTCATGATCTCTGCTTCCAAAAGATCAGGACTTGCCCGACTCCCTTGGAAGCAGACCCATAACCCCGGTTCCGAGTGCCAGCCAGTCCCAATTGGGACCTTTTGGACCCTGTCCTGGCGCCAGTGGCACCAGGCTCATAAAGATGCCCAGTCCCAGCGCTGGAAGTGCCGGGCTCATAATGCTTGGGTGGACTTACCTGCAGCAGACCATGCTGCTTACTTACCTGCCAGTTGAACCCCTGATCCTCTTCTGTTTGGGACTACTTTTCCTGTTGGGTGGGGCAGGAGCCACTCCCTAGGTTCAGAACACTGGAACTCTTCTGGAAAGCAGGAACTCTTTTCTTACCTAGGCGTGGCTGTGGAAGGAGATACCTAAGCACTACAGGAGGCTATTTAAACCACACCCGATGGATGAATCTTGCTTTGCGTTATTCTGCATTCTCTGCAGCAGAACGCTCATCGTGTCTTCTGCTTCTGATCCTGGGCCTAAGGGAACAAAGGCTTACCATCCTGGAATCCAGTCTTCAGCAGCACCTGTAAAGACAAAGAAAGAACAGGTTAGCACTACGGTCTTCAGTGGCAGCGCATCTCTTACCTGGTCCATCGGCTGTCACCAACGCCTCGCGCTGCATTCCGGCATCTGAAAGACAAAGGCTTACCTACTCTTCGCATGCTCCGGAGGTCTTCGCACTGCATTCCGGCATCTGAAAGACAAAAGCTTACCAGCTCTTCGCACGCTCCGGAGGCCTTCGGCGCTGCATCCCGCATCTGAAAGACAAAAGAAGGTGCGATTAAAGACATTGGGCAACTTTATTACTCACGTGCCATTACTCCTTCCCACGCCGAATCCAGTGGGTATTCCAGCACCCTTCAGCTTCTCTAAAGCTCCGAACTTGTACCTGCAAGATAAAAGGGACAGTTAGTGCGCATCGTGAAGCAGGCTACAAGCGCTTACTTACGTGCTTCCAGGCGCTTCTATTCCTCACGCGGGTTCGATCCTCAACTCTCATCAGCCCGCCATCTGCCATCGCCGGAACCCTGCAAAACAAGAGATATCATTACAAAAGACTTTTAAGACATTTGAAGTGCCCAGAACTTACCGTTCGTGCAGTTAACGACGGACAGCAGTCCTCTGAGGTCAAGAGGCCTGCACCCTTATCCAGTGAAGAAACTGGTTACGGCACCCTGCCCCGAGGCAGATGGAGAGCTCGGCGTTCACTTACCTAAGGTGAGGGTGTTAACCTTTGGGGTTCTACAGGAGAAGAGAAAGGGAAGAGGAGAAAGGCACCCAATAACCCCAGTTCATTAATCCCATATTTTCTATCTGCAGACATCTTACTCTTCGAGTCAGACATACAGTGCACAGAGGTCCAGCCCAAAGAGCCAACCGTGTGTTACACATCACCTTTGAAGATACGGCATTCACCCAGTCAAGACCGGCGCCTCTGCGGGAATCAGGTGAGCGTTACAGAACGCAAAGCCTATCGCAAAACTCCCACCCAGGCGCTATGGAAACCTCGGATACCGACCAGCTAGCCCAGTTACTTGGGGAACTAAGAGCAGAAGTGCATGCAGCCCGTCAGGAAACGAATGCTCTAAGAAGGGAACTGATTATTTCCAAGGAGCGAACAGACGATCTCGCTAGACAATTGCTACAGTCACAAGCCGGACAAACTCCGTTACCCGCATCAGGGGCAAATCTTCCTTCAACATCCTCTACGAACACAGTGCAGATCAACCTACCTGGGAATGTACCTCTGGCTCCGCCCGAACGATTTTCTGGTGACCCAAAGAGGTTTGCAGTATTTATTAATGAGTGCCGGTTGCACTTCTTATGCCGACCAGAAGCCTTTCCAACTGATCAAGCTAAGGTAGCTTTCGTGCTTTCGTACCTTAGTGGCAATGCGGCAGACTGGTCGATCCCTCTAGTTAATCAAGATGATCCGGTTCTCCATGATTTTCAAGCTTTTCAGCTCAGTATGGAAAAACTGTTTGCAAGACATTCACAGGGGCAGGCCTTGGACAATGAGCTCCTTTCATTGCGACAGGGTAATCAAGACCTTTTGGCTTATATTGCGTCTTTCAACAGACTGATAGTGGAAACTCGATGGCCTGAGGACAAAAGGATTACGCTGTTTTATAGAGGTCTACGTGGAGAGCTCAAAGATGTGTTAGCCCAAGTAGTGAATCCCCCGCAAGACTGTTCGGACTATATTGACTTAGTCGTTCATATTGACCACAGACTGCAGAACAGGAAGGCCGATCGTTCCAAGTTTGATGTTCGAGTATTTTCCAAACCACCAACTCCTACCAAAGGAGTAGACTCCGGGGAACCCATGCAAATAGGGGGCCTGAAAGGACCACTAACACAAAAGGAGCGGGAAAGGAGAAAACAGCTGCAATTATGCCTCTATTGCGGAAACTCGGGGCACTTTCTTCGAGACTGTCCGGTGAAACCAGCCAAGAAGGCAATAGGTGCTGCAGTTACCAGGGTCACAAACTCTGAGCAGGGAAACAACCTCGGCCGACAAGAATAGAGGTCCTCTTGCCGAGCGTTAAAACCAGTTCCGTGACCTCGCATTTCGTGATACCTATGGTCCTCATTAGCCCTGAACATCCGGATCGATTACATGCGATTGAAGCTTACGTCGACAGCGGTGCCATCGGCAATTATGTGGATCATGAAATGGTTCTGAGGATGAATCTGACTCTTTGTCCAAAGGCTGTAAAGGACGTCATTACTACGGTGGATGGTACGGAGATAGCCTCCGGACCAGTAACGCATACCACCCAAGAAGTGACGCTAGTAAGTCAAGATGGACACCATGAGAAGATCGTGTTCGATGTGATCAAGGCCCCTCAGTTCCAGATTATTCTAGGAATTCCTTGGTTAGAGAAGCACAATCCTCAGATCGATTGGCGAGCAAGAACGGTTCAGTTTCCAGAATGTGTCTCTACTTGTCACCCTCGACTTGGTGTTGCACTGGCAGCAATTTCCTCGGAGGCTCCTCAGTTACCTCCTGAATACCTAGAATTCCAAGATGTTTTCCGGAAGGATCAGGCTAACTCTCTACCTCCTCATAGGTCGGTCTTATGACTGCCAGATAGACCTGATACCTGGATCTACTCCTCCTTGTAGTAGAATGTATGCCCTCACCGAGCCTGAGAATCTTCACCTCCGACAATACCTGGATCAATACCTAGCGAATGGGTTTATTCGTCCTTCCAAGTCCCCTGCTTCCTCAGCTTTGTTCTTCGTTCCAAAAAAAGAAGGGGACCTTAGAACTTGTATAGATTATCGCGCCCTGAACCAGATCACCGTTAAGAATAGATATCCGTTACCTTTGATCCCTGAACTCCTGGACCAAGTCAGAAAAGCATGCATATATACAAAGCTGGATCTTAGAGGAGCCTACCACTTGGTACGAGTAAAAGAGGGCGATGAATGGAAGACGGCCTTCCGCACCAAGTATGGGCTATTTGAATATCAGGTCATGCCCTTCGGACTTTGCAATGCCCCGGCCGCCTTTCAATATTTTTGTTATGAAGTGACTTCCAGGCTTTCTTAGTTACTTCTTAGGTTTATTACAGGAACTTAGATTACAGTTACATAAAGATAAATAATAGAGAGTGTGGACTATAACAGCACTGGCCCCATCACCCAGGCAGGGGAGCTCTAACTGCCTCAGTATGGAACCTTCAGATAAACATTCCACCATCCACACAGTGACATTCCATGTGACATCACAGGCTCACAGCAAGACAGCATTACACAGACAGCCACTACATAACACATCTCCTTTCCTTACCAGACACACACACAGAAGGTCACTACACAACACATCTCCTTTCCTTACCAGACACCCACACATAAGGTCACTACACAACACATCTCCTTTCCTTACCGGACACACACAGAAGCAAAACAATAAAGAGTTCCAAATAGACTCAGCCTATCAGGTGTACCAGATTAGTCAATACGACCAAATACCACAGATCACCATGAGACACTGGCCAGACATCCCGAGTCCATCTGCGTACCAGGCATTTGACCACTGATGACCTAAGACAGAATTACAAGAGTACTATGCCAAACAGGCTGTCCGGAGAAAACGCAGTCTTTGGCACAGCAAAATATAGGAAGAATATCGCAAAAAAAAAAAAAACGAAGGCGCTACCTTCTTTAGATATCTGTGGAAACAATCCAACGCGACACTAATCTACTAAGTTTCTAGCCCTACTCCATACTGGCAGAGGCGCTACCTCTCGCACAACAGAATGTTCCACACGCTGGAGGCGCTACCTCCCTCGCGTACACTAGGGTCCATGCTCACCAGAGGCGCTACCTCTCTTCAATACAATTCTTCGCATACGCACCGGAGGCGCTACCTCCTTCAAACACCCTGGTGACACGCACATCAGAGGCGCTACCTCACTTCAGAACTTATTTTGCCACATTAACGGGAGGCGCTACCTCCCTCTAATACCAATTGAGCCACACTCACCAGAGGCGCTACCTCTAACTACTACTACAATGTCACTCAAGCCAGAGGCGCTACCTCATCTTCATACCAATCGTGACATAGACACATCAGAGGCGCTACCTCTCATTATTACCACATTAACGGGAGGCGCTACCTCCCTCTAATACCAATTGAGCCACACTCACCAGAGGCGCTACCTCTCTCACTCGTGACCCACATACCAGAGGCGCTACCTCTAACTACTACTACAATGTCACTCAAGCCAGAGGCGCTACCTCTAAGTACTTACAAAATGCCATCCACATCAGAAGCGCTACTTCTTCAGTTACTGCCAGATCCATACCATCTACATGCCCACTATTGTGCAACTATTTTACTTCCAACTTAAACTGAATCAGGCTAAGACATTTTACAATTTACCATGTTATCACTGCAGTGTTATTAAGATAATCAACATTTTTGACCTAGAAGTCCATGGTCATCTCTTGACCTTAAGATAAATACTCTGCTCCTAAAAGTCCATGTTGCTTGTTAGCAACCTACACCTGAAAATCCTCAACAGGTTATTTTAGCTCAATCTTCCACACTTAATAAAAAGGATACATATATATAACGCATTAATTTAAAAACACACATTTAACCAAACATTAAGTTGTGAAGTCCATAAATTGCTCGTAGATTCATGTTAATACTAGAAATGGTGCCCTTAACAGCACACATAAACACCATTACTTAAATCTAGAGAACCGTCACATTCACATTTAATGTTATTCACTCGTCGTTACCTTTACACAACTCTGTGTTGTTGTTTTCATGACAAATATTCCATATTTATGCTTTAATGGTATCCTCTTAACAACGTTGCATTGTAGTCACTTATTGCTGCCATGACGAAGTAAATTGAAAACATCCCCTTTTATTTTTCATTGCAGACCACATCTCACATTAGCATATGATGCTTTCTCCAAAACAAAACACGAGCACAACAGCTGTAACTTCCCCTTTTGTCGTCGTATTAGCCTCCACTAGTACTGACCAATCCTCCTTGCTAAGACATTAAAAAATAAAAGAATCACATAATCCCTCGGCGACCTTTTACTTTTCACATTTTTTTTTTCAAGCTGCATTGCACACGCTCCTTTCCTGCGCACTCTAACATCGCGGTCACCTTTGAACCTGAAACTGACAGGAGGCTGTATTTCACTGTAGCTCTCTCTCACTTAGAGCTGATGATAGGGAAAGCAGAACTCAATTTGTTCCGCGCACGTCATCACGTTGGGCCACGCTCATGCGACCATTCCTCAAATGTTTCCCTATTTCTTCCGACAATCACAGCCGTAATACGAACGGCTTCATTACACGTTCTGATGATGAATGTTTGTTCGAGGATTGCTGAGAACACCTGTTCACCAGCGTTCTATGTTCGCCAACACCATCACTTTCAAAACACAAGCCAAGGAAAGCAGATCATCAGAATACGATCATTTCCAACGGCCATGCAGGAGCACACACATCAATAATGACATTCTTGCATAGTCATTAAAGCTGCACAGCACTTTTCATCACAAGCCGCTTCATGTCCATACTACAATCCTCATTACTGCAGGGGTTGATTTCATTTCTTTGTTTTTTTTTTTTTTTAAGAACCAATTTTACAGTACTCTGCAGTGCTTTGTTTTACTGAAAGCTGATAGAATGAAAAAAAACTTGCTGCATCTTCTTGGCTGCCATTCATCCTAGCAGTAAAGCACACCATATTTTACAGTACTTTAAACAGCTTCTTCCTGTACTGCACTGCACTTGCTGCCCCCCTTAATTCTTCTTATGACTTTCCTCTACTCTTCACATTTGCTCTTTTCAGTCATTCTTTCACAACATTACAGTACCTTATATTCCTTGTGAAAGGAAGGGGGAAGGCAGGGCAGGCATTTTCAGCTCATCACTTCTTTGGCTACCTGCAAGGGCGAATGTGTCTTCCCATCCCCCACAGGACTTATGCCACGTCGAGTTCAGGGCATCATTTACACAGCTGCCCTCACCAGCTTCAATTCTGTGGGCACTTCTCATAATTTCTGCTTCACCACAGGGCGCCATCACATCACTGGACTGCCAACTGCCATCACTGGTCCTCTTCTAAAAGTATCACCTTACTTTTGTTGATGCCTGAAGAAATGGGGCTTCCTTGCTCTTCCCCCGCCTTGGCCCTGGGTGATGGGTCTTACTTGTATGTGGGGGCAGTGCTGACCACCACTTTGTCCTCCTCTCTCCTGCACCCCCCGCAGCAGGCTCCTTCAGACTTCAACTACTTATTCTGTGCGCAGGTTCTTCTTGAAAGACATCCTCGTCGCCATTGTTATGAAGTGACTTCCAGGCTTTCTTAGTTACTTCTTAGGTTTATTACAGGAACTTAGATTACAGTTACATAAAGATAAATAATAGAGAGTGTGGACTATAACAGCACTGGCCCCATCACCCAGGCAGGGGAGCTCTAACTGCCTCAGTATGGAACCTTCAGATAAACATTCCACCATCCACACAGTGACATTCCATGTGACATCACAGGCTCACAGCAAGACAGCATTACACAGACAGCCACTACATAACAATTTTATGAACGATGTCCTCAGAGAGCTCATAGATGTGTGTGTTGTTGTTTACATTGACGACATCCTCGTTTATTCTTCATCGGTAACTGAACATCGGAAACACGTGAAAATGGTCCTCGAGAGATTGCGTCAACACAAACTTTTCGCTAAGTTGGAAAAATGTGTTTTCAACGTGACTGAAGTTGAATTCTTGGGATTCATATTATCACCTAGCGGAGTGCGTATGGATTCAAAGAAGGTCGATGCAATTCTCAAATGGCCATCGCCATCCTCCGTAAAAGGTGTTCAAAGCATGTTAGGCTTCGCTAACTTTTACCGCAGGTTTATCCCCGAATTCTCTCGAATAGTCCAGCCCATCACCGCCTTGTTAAAGAAAAACAAACGTTTTGAATGGTCTACCGAGGCGGAACAAGCTTTCCATAATTTGAAGACTAGATTTATCTCTGCACCGATCTTAAAACATCCTCGCCCAGAACTCCCCTACATCGTTGAAACTGATGCTTCGAGCCTTGCCATGGGGGCAGTTCTATCACAAAAGGACCCAGTAACCAATCAGTTGCATCCCATGGCATTTTGGTCCCGCAAATTCTCGCCTCCTGAAATCAATTACACTATTACTGATAAGGAACGTCTAGCTATCAAGTCCGCCTTTAAGGCTTGGCGGCATTATCTTCTGGGGGCCCGACACACCGTTACTGTGATTACAGATCACCGAAACCTGCAATATTTGAAAACCGCAAAAGCTCAATCCTCTAGGCAACTCCGTTGGGCACTGTTCTTTGCCGAGTTTGACTTCATAATTACCTATCGACCTGGTACAAAAAACGGTAAAGCTGATGCCCTTTCTCGGATGGGAGTGGAAGAACATTTGATCAATCCTAAACCTGTACCTATCATTCCCGAACAAAGAATTCTAGGTGTAATCGCCACACAATCCATAGAGGAAGTTAAGGATAAAGCCAGGCTACTGGTAACTCCAGCAGACATACAGAATTGGCATCTGCAGGGAAAGGACTTTACAGTGAAGGACAACCTATTATATTTCCAAGAACGGTTATACCTGCCCAGCACAGATTTACAGAAAAAGGTAATCTCTTGTTATCACGATTCTTTAATGGAAGGACATCCCGGTATGACCAAGACCTCGGAAAAGATCAAGCGCTACTTCTGGTGGCCGTCTTGGAAAAAAGATATCAGAGACTTTATAATGTCCTGTGGAGTATGCGCCCAAAACAAGAGTCAAAAGGAAAAACCAGCCGGCCTCTTACGCCCTATTGACATCCCGCCTCGCCCTTGGCATACGCTTTCTATGGACTTCATCACCGATCTACCCCCATGCTCCAGATACAATACGATCCTAGTAATCGTGGACCTATTCTCCAAGATGGCGCATTTCATTCCACTCAAAGGCTTACCAACAGCAGCAACTCTGGCCCGAGAATTTCTCGAAAACATCGTCCGACTGCACGGTTTTCCTTCAGTTCTAATTTCGGATCGAGGTAGTCAATTTATTTCTCATTTTTGGCGAAGTTGCTGTCGGTCGGCTCAAATTGATGTGAGACTTTCGACCAGCCACCACCCTTAAACCGACGGACAAACCGAGAGGACCAATCAAACTCTGGAACAGTATTTGCGCTGCATGCTACAACAAACTGAAAAAACTTGGAAAGATATCCTTTGGATAGCCGAATATGCCTACAATAACTCTGTCCACTCGGGAACTGGGAAGACCCCGTTTTTTCTTTTATACGGTAGTCACCCTCGAACCTCGGAGTTGGATCCACTCCAAGATCTTGGAACACCAGCAGTAGACCACCTGCATTCTACAATCACCCAAGCCTTTAAGGAAGCCGTTTCTCACCTTCAAAGGGCTAAAGAACAATACAAGAAAGGAGCAGACCAACATCGGAAGGAAGCCCCCCAATATCAAGTAGGAGATCAAGTCTGGTTATCCACCAAATATCTACCTCTAAAAGGACCACGCACATTCAACCCAAGATACCTTGGTCCCTATTCCATCACTACCATAGTAAATCCAGTAGCGGTCAAGTTGGACTTGCCCCCTCACATGAAGATACATCCGGTCTTCCACGTCTCTCTATTAAAACCCGTGCAACCTCAAACCCGACTAACTACATCTCCAAAACCTATTCTAGTTGATGGAGAACTTGAGTTTGAAGTCAAAAGCATCCTGGATTCCAAGATCTCCAAATCTAAACTATTTTACCTGATTGACTGGAAAGGCTACGGTCCCCAAGAAAGATCCTGGGAACCTGCAGAATATGTCCACGCGCCTCGTCTAATCAAAAGATTTCATCGAACATTTCCTAACAAGCCCAAACCCCCGGAGAAGCCCGGTTTGGGAGGCGCCTTGAGGGGGGGTGCTGTCATGATCTCTGCTTCCAAAAGATCAGGACTTGCCCGACTCCCTTGGAAGCAGACCCATAACCCTGGTTCCGAGTGCCAGCCAGTCCCAATTGGGACCTTTTGGACCCTGTCCTGGCGCCAGTGGCACCAGGCTCATAAAGATGCCCAGTCCCAGCGCTGGAAGCGCCGGGCTCATAATGCTTGGGTGGACTTACCTGCAGCAGACCATGCTGCTTACTTAACTGCCAGTTGAACCCCTGATCCTCTTCTGTTTGGGACTACTTTTCCTGTTGGGTGGGGCAGGAGCCACTCCCTAGGTTCAGAACACTGGAACTCTTCTGGAAAGCAGGAACTCTTTTCTTACCTAGGCGTGGCTGTGGAAGGAGACACCTAAGCACTACAGGAGGCTATTTAAACCACACCCGATGGATGAATCTTGCTTTGCGTTATTCTGCATTCTCTGCAGCAGAACGCTCATCGTGTCTTCTGCTTCTGATCCTGGGCCTAAGGGAACAAAGGCTTACCATCCTGGAATCCAGTCTTCAGCAGCACCTGTAAAGACAAAGAAAGAACAGGTTAGCACTACGGTCTTCAGTGGCAGCGCATCTCTTACCTGGTCCATCGGCTGTCACCAACGCCTCGCGCTGCATTCCGGCATCTGAAAGACAAAGGCTTACCTTCTCTTCGCATGCTCCGGAGGTCTTCGCACTGCATTCCGGCATCTGAAAGACAAAAGAAGGTGCGATTAAAGACATTGGGCAACTTTATTACTCACGTGCCATTACTCCTTCCCACGCCGAATCCAGTGGGTATTCCAGCACCCTTCAGCTTCTCTAAAGCTCCGAACTTGTACCTGCAAGATAAAAGGGACAGTTAGTGCGCATCGTGAAGCAGGCTACAAGCGCTTACTTACATGCTTCCAGGCGCTTCTATTCCTCATGCGGGTTCGATCCTCAACTCTCATCAGCCCGCCATCTGCCATCGCCGGAACCCTGCAAAACAAGAGATATCATTACAAAAGACTTTTAAGACATTTGAAGTGCCCAGAACTTACCGTTCGTGCAGTTAACGACGGACAGCAGTCCTCTGAGGTCAAGAGGCCTGCACCCTTATCCAGTGAAGAAACTGGTTACGGCACCCTGCCCCGAGGCAGATGGAGAGCTCGGCGTTCACTTACCTAAGGTGAGGGTGTTAACCTTTGGGGTTCTACAGGAGAAGAGAAAGGGAAGAGGAGAGAGCCACCCAATAACCCCAGTTCATTAATCCCATATTTTCTATCTGCAGACATCTTACTCTTCGAGTCAGACATACAGTGCACAGAGGTCCAGCCCAAAGAGCCAACCGTGTGTTACACATCACCTTTGAAGATACGGCATTCACCCAGTCAAGACCGGCGCCTCTGCGGGAATCAGGTGAGCGTTACAAGAGCTTCCTGTGGAGACGGCATGCAACAATACACATGTAAAAGATACAGCAGGTCCCCCTTTGACGGTTGATGGAGAGTGGATGCTGAGGGACTTGAGTTGAGCCATGGATGCAAGTAGAACATTGCAAGTGGTAAAAATAGGGGGCGGGACCGGGTTGTGAATAATATATTTATATAAAAGTAACAGGATTTTTGGGGGATTACAAAGGAGAGAAGTAGATACCTCGATTCCTGGTTCCAAGCGGACGGAACGGTACTCACTAAAAAGACTCAAAATAGTGGTGTTTAGGATTCCTGAGGCAAAGCCAACAAGAAGAATGCGGCAAAAATGAGATGAGATACATTTACTAAAGATAGAAAAGGCAGGCATTTGCAGAAAAATGTATTGAAGTGCACATTTGTGGGGTTATAAATAGGTCAGTGGAAAGCTTTTGTTGTGTTAAAACTAGTAGCTATAAAACAATAGTAAAACATTAAGTTGATTTTTAGATTTTTTTTTTATCAAGAGTGACGTCAATCAGAAGGATAAACATCAAAAGGAAACAAATAAACTCTTAAAATATTAATGCTAGAACAAGATATTAAAAATTGCTATGAAGTGTAAACGAAGGAACAAAAAGAACAACTTTGTGTAGAGTTTTAAAAGCTGATAGAATATTCGGATAATTAACCGGCAATTGATGGTGCCTTCTCAAATAATCAGTGTGGTATATTTGATAACATAAAGAGAAGAATAACAAAATTGGGTAAGTATAGACAGTCGAAATCAACTTATCATCATGGGAGATGCTCCTCTTCTACATTTGTGCAGGGGACATTGCCAAGATATACAGCTAAGATAAGGAAATATCATTTGAAATGGGTCAGAGGCACGAATAATAAGACACTCATGCCGTGGCCTCAGGAGAATTGTTGTCAAAAATAATATTGCAATATATGACAATGCAGTTGCATGCTACATATAAGGGAAAGAAGTTATAGAAAAGGTTGGCTGTTTTAGAGCTATGGAAGATGTACCAGAGTGAGAAAGAAAATCCAGAGGAGAAGGAGTGGATGCTTAATCAGCATAAACGGGAGAATAAAACTCACTCAGCTCCCACTTTCCCCTCCGCAAAACAAGAGCAAAGACACAGAGAAGAAGGGATTTTATTCTTTAAAGGAATTGAAAGCAGCGGCAGGGCACGTTAAACCGACATATGAGCCCTCGGCTTATAACAGTGTGGACAATGCGGAAGAGAGTAACAGCAGAGAACGCAAATATATCACGACATACCATGAAAGTAAACAGCGTGATTAGTGAAAGGATAGACAAGATAAATAGATGGAGATAGGGGAAGAAGCAAAGAAGCAGAAAGAAATTAAGGACAAAGCTAAGGGAATAACAATAGAACAGAATAAATGGATGGGAGGAAAGATATTACTCAAGCTGGATGATAAGGGCATTGATGGGGGTCAAGCGAGAGAGGAGTGGGAAAAGGAAGAAGAGAGAATATGAAGAGAAAGAAAGAATGCAAGCAAAGAGAAGAGCTAAGAAAATACGAGACAAGGAAAGAAAAGGAAAGACTAGAAGGGAAGAGAGAAAAGGAGAAGCGCAAAGAATGCAAGAACGTAGGTTGCAAAGAAGGCGAGGGGAAGGTGAATTAAGGGAGATGAGGAGACAGGAAGAAGAAATGAACAGAAGTAGTGGACTACAAGATGACAAGATAGAGTATCTATGTCATAGAAGCATAGTGCTGATAGAAGTACAATAATGACGAGGAAGAGAGAGTGTCACAACAGCCTCGTAGGGAGCTGCTAGGGGTACCAAGAATACCATCATGGGCAGATGTGCGAGATATAGAAGGCGTAGAGAACAGACTTGCGGATTTATATCTGTCTGCGCCCTAGGATCACTGCAACTTAACACCATATGCCTGACCTCACACACTAAATAACAACATAGCAGACCTAGCAGCTACTCTGCCTGCACTCTACCCAAAACTATAACTCTAGCCATCATTCTAGATACAGGATGCTCACACATTATACAATGCTCCTTATACTATCCTATCTAGTATACCTGGCCTCCTCACTCGCCCCTTGGGAACGTCTCACCATGTCGCCCCCTACAGCAACCACAACACAACGATCCACTACACAATGTAACATAGCTGACAGAAACCTAAGACTACGAGCAAGACTACCCAGAATCTTTGATCCACTCATCAAATACGAAACTAATACCATTCGAGCCCAAAGGAACCCACTCGCAAACCATTCACCCATAACTACATTAAGTATAATAACTACCAAACAAACAAAGAAACAAATGCCCCTCCTAATGCCGCAATAAATACTGCTACACACCCTAACCACACACCGAAAATCAAAGGAGCCTTAATAAACGCTAGATCCTTAGTCGCCCACGCCATAGAAATATCTGAAATTATCTTGACAGAAAACTACGACTTCCTAGCCATTACAGAAACTTGGCTGCATGAGGCATCAGGCCCAGCACTATCCCTAGCTGTGCCCAACAATTATACTATCCTCAGATCGGATAGGCGCGGAGCTCGAGGCGGCGGACTAGCCATCATCGTCAAAACTAAACTCGGGATGAGACTCACCCCCTCACCAACCATTGAATCTTGTGAGATAATGTCCACCAAGACACCCACAGCCAACTCACAAACTCTTAACCTTCACTTGATATACAGACCTCCAGGTCCTATCAAGAACTTCATAGAAGACTTAACTACCATCCTATCAGAAAACCTCAAAGATACTACTCAATCAATACTACTAGGTGACCTCAATATTGGCTTTAATGATATCAACGACTTACAAGCCACAGCAGCTTCCAACACCCTAACAGAACTGGGTTACACACAAAGAGTGCTTGAGCCCACCCATATCAAAGGGAGAACCCTTGATTGGATTGCTGACCACAACTGCAATATAGCCAATCTCTCCATCTCACCCCAAATCTGGTCAGATCACCATCTAATTTCATTCTCCTTGGACACTACCACCCCCAAACTACAACAACCGTGTGCACCTCCTGCACTTACCAGAAACAAAAAAAACATGACATTAGACAAACTACTCCCCGGCATCATGCCCACTCTGGACGCTCTACCTGACAACCTTAATCCTAACAGCCTAGTGGAAGAATTTAACAACATCATGAACAAAACCCTTGACGACATCGCACCACTCAAGCTCAGAAACAGCAAGCCAAAGAGCCACCTGAACAACTGGTTCACCCCCCTCTTAAAAAATCTAAGATTAGAAAAAAGGAAATGGGAAAATACGTGGAAAACTAACCCCAGTCCAGAAAATAAACTGAAACTAGTCAACATCTCTTCTCATTATAAAAAAGAAATCATCCTAGCTAAACAAGAGACCTACAATAACAGAATCACACAAGCCAAATCAAGTACAAAAGAACTGTTCGCCATACTCAGAGAACTGGAAAACCCAATAACACCTCAAGATAACTGTCTCAAAGACAAAAAGTGGTGCTCTGAAATCCAGCAAGCCCTCTCTAACAAAGTTCGAAACTTCCAAAAGAAAATAGAACTAAAACGCGAGACCTTAGCACCCAATATATTACCGCCTATTAAGACACTTCCTAACTCCAAACCCACTACGCAATTCCACTTCTCCAAAGTCTCCATACTAGAAGTAGAGAAAGCAATACTCGGTCTAAAACCGTCCAACTGCAAAGGAGACTTATGTCCAGCACAACTCATCAAAGATGCCGCACGAGATCTAGCACCATTTATCACTAAGTTAATTAATGCCTCCTTTACCACAGGCATTATCCCCAGTAACTTAAAAGAGTCCTGGGTGCTCCCACTCTTAAAAAAGGCTACTCTAGACCCCACTATACCCACTAATTATAGACCTATTACTACGGTTCCGTTCCTCTTGAAGATACTGTACAAGGTGGCATACATCCAAATCCAGAACTTCCTGGAACGAAACCAATTATTAGGCTCCCGACAATCTGGCTTCCGCCCTCTACACGGCACAGAAACTGCACTGATTGACCTGAAAGCCCAAATAGACAAAGTACGAGATTCTGGAAAACCAGCACACATCCTGCTAATAGACCTATCGGCCGCTTTTGATTTAGTGGAACATAAAGTCCTATGTAACCACCTAGATTCAGCAGCACACTTCTCCACTGAGGCTATAGCATGGATACAATCCTTCCTTAGTGACCGCACCATGAGGGTTTTCTCACCTACAGCAGCGGCAGACCCCATCCCTATTACCTGCGGTGTGCCACAGGGATCATGCGTTTCACCAACGCTATATAACATATTCACTAAGCCCCTGTTTGATGATTTGGACCATCTGGGTATCACGTATACTAACTATGCTGACGATACCCAGATCCTCCTCCCACTCACAGGGGTTTACGAAAAAGATCTAGCTATGGTGAACAAAATATACAGCATCGTTCAGGCATGGATGGCAACCCATGGCCTATGCCTGAACGATGATAAAACTGAGCTTCTTATCCTAGGCACCGCACCCCTCATCAATAAACTAAGTACAAATTACTCTTCCTTTACCATAGATGGGAACTGCATACAAGTTGCCAAAGAAGTTAAAACATTAGGGATCTACCTTGATTCTACCTTATCATTCTCCAAACAGGTAAACTCCCTAGCTTCCTCAACAGCCTACACATGCAAGCTCATTAGAGCAGGGAAACAATTCCTTTCTCAGCACAGTTGTCTAACACTAGCCAGAGCCCTTATCATCTCTAAACTAGATTATTGTAACGCACTATACATAGGAGCCACTAAATCCATCATCAACAAAATCCAGATACAGCAAAATAAGGCCCTCCGAGCAGCATTGAACATCCCCAGGAGAGAACACATTACAGCAATAAGAAGGAAACACAAATGGCTCTCCACCCATGAGAAAATCAGACTCAAAACTGCATCTCTCACACACAAATCTCTACATAACAAAGCCCCTCAATACCTAAAGGACAGATTCACTAGATCACACCCCACAAGACAAACCAGACTTGCCTACACCAATCGTCTACAAGTACCACGCTTTAAACTGACCACTATAGGCGGAGCTAGCTTCCCAGTCAAAGCTGCTCAATTGTGGAACGAATTACCCACTACCGCAAGGCTAGAATGCTCTTTTTCCAAATTCAGGCAAATTGTAATTAACTGGCTAACGACAGTAACTGCTAATTGAACCTATGATAATGCTTACGCCTGTTTGCTACACAGCATCTGCACCATACGATTGTAAACTTGTATTGTAAACTTGCACCTGTAACTGGTAATTTCTGTAACTTGTAACTGTAACCTGTAACTTATGCTCTAAGCTGTACATATTCTTACCTTCTGCGCCCTTATACCCCAGGGTCCGGTGCGCATAATAAATACTAAACAAACAAACAAACATATAGGCAAATGAGGGATAAAGAAGGGTATAAAACCAAAGAGAACGTAGAAGGATCGCTATAAGTGGAACAGGAGGAAGGCCAGATGACGCCATAACAGCCGAGCAACAAACGCTGTCTTTAAGTAGACTAGATCTTGATGATGTGGAAAAGGATAGCAGACATACAAGCTGGGGCATAATAATGTCAGACGAAGAAACGGAAGAAAACGAAAGAGCATGAAGGGAGAGAGCATGCAAGTTTTCAGAAGAATCAAGTGAAGAAAAAGGGGTAAAATGGACATATTTAGAGGACCCCAAAGAGAGAACACCAGAATCGACACCATATACTGAGTGACCACAAGCACAATTGCGCAGTGCAGCGGATGTATGCCTGCCTTATGTAAGCAGATTAAGGGCACTACCAGGATGGAGACAAACAGGGGAGACTAGCACCGCCAGCAAGACGAGAAGTGAAGGCAGGTATGATTACGGAACAGGATTTTCCCAATTCCCATTAGAGAAAGGGGGAGGGCGACCACAATATATACTTTGGTCAAAAATGGATAAAGACAATTTAAGATGTAAATTACCAAGCTTAACTTCTGGTGCAGGAACATGAATTTATAAGTTAGAAAGAATGACATCAGGAATGATGTTAGCTATAGGTGACATACAAGGCTCGTTGGCAGCCATTATAGGGTGAGAGCTGACAACATTTGCAAACAAGCAGGATATGCAGGTGTGACTGCACAAAACACGACACACAAAGGAGCGCCATTTAATAATTGCAGAGCAGATGTATGGCAAGCACTCAGAGTACATCAAATATGGGTGTGACTAGGAAAATGGGGGAGCATGAAGACATGTGTACCGTGGGATAAAACGGTAGAATTATTTTACCACAAGTTGTGTTAGGGACTGCCCGAGCCAGTGCAACGGAAACTGAAGAAACATGTGGGAATGGAAGCAAAGCCATAGCCAAAAATACAATTGAGGATTGTGCATTACTACTGATTAATGCAGGAGGAAAATAAGAAGAAAGTTAGTTCAGAAGAAGTTGTCAAATATAGCCGTAGAGGGAACCATATTGACGAGTAATGAAGGTGGGGTGACGCAGGAGATGCAACCAGTGCAGAAAAACAAGGTAGTGTATCCCATGGATCTGAGTGGGTACAATGTTTGGCCAAGGTGAAGAGGAAATGGCAGAGAGGAGGAAGACGAGATGGATTTCAAAACCCTAAGGGAAGAGGAGGATTTAATGGAGGACAACTGCAACAATGCATAGGACATATAGATAGAGCATGTAGAAGTAGAGGAGGCATGCAGCAAAATTGACAAGCTCCAAGAGGGTGGGTGGGCTATGCTATGCAATATAATACAGAACCACAGGAATATTATGCCCAGGATCACACGCAGGTTCAAACATATACGCTGCAACCACAGCAAATGCAGCAAGCGCCATTACAAATGCAATCGTCACAACTGTAATCACAGCAACATGCAAGCACAACAGGTACAAACGCAGCAAGCACAGACACAGCAGGCCATGGTGCCACAATGGAATATGGCTACTGGATTCCAGCAAGCACCTGCACCCAAATTAGGGAGTGTGACTGTGGTAGGAGGAAATCCTTTCAGAGATACAGGGATTAATTTACATCCACAATAGGACAGCCCAAAGAGCGACCTGATGTGTTTAGAACCATCAGTGACACCACACCCCCAAGAGGAACAAGGATCAAGGTGACGATAGGAGGCAAGACATTTTCATTTGTTGTGGACACTGGAGCACCTTGTTCCTGTGTCCGTGAGGGAAAATACCCAATGTCAGGTATTGCAATGAATGCGCAGGAATTCTCTGGGATGATGTGTTTAGTTCCTTTTACAGATGAACGACCAATCTCTATAGGAGAACACAACATGTCTATGCCATTATTATATTGTCAACTTATTAGGGCTTGACTTAATGACGAAACTTAACATGACAATGGGCCTCATTACGACCCTGGCGGAAAGTGACTGACCGGACCGCAACAGCGTAAATAGCGTTTCCGCCATTGCACGAAGGAGCAAAGTGCGGCTAATTACGACCCATCGGGCACGAGCATTACGCCATGGCGGAATCCGAAAGGCTGCGATGGCGGAAATGACCCCAAAACGGCCCTTACCGCCGCCGTACGCTGCACCAGGTGCAATACCGCCACCCATCTTAGCGGTCACCGTAATGAGCGGTCACCGTAACGAGCGGGCACCGCAAATTACGGGCACCGTAAATATACGGAAACGGAAGTAAAAGCATGTGGCCGGAACGGGAAACAGCACGCCGCACAACTATAAAATCCGAATCCCAACACAACCATTAAAAATCCGACCCTGACACACATCCCAACCCGTTAGCAACCCCAGTTAAAAAAATAAATATGGGAAAGGTAGCCAAGAAAGCGTGTGATCGCAAGCGGCAGGTACACTTCTCCCGAGAGGAACTGACCGTGCTCACCGAGACCCTCCAGGAAAATGCCGCCGTCGTCTTCTCCAGTCAAATGACCAGGACGGCCCTTGCCAACAAGAAGGCCATATGGGCCCTGGTGGCACAGCGCGTAAGTGCGGTGGGGACAACACCCCGCACGCCACAGCAATGTCGCAAGCGGTGGGACGACCTGCGGATCCGCGTACGCAGCATACTTTCTGCGAACAGGAACATCGCCACAGCTACCGGGGGGGGTTCAGAGTCGCCCATCAAGTTGACCCCCTGGGAGGATATCTGCGCCTCCACCATAGGAATGGAGAGCATAGAGGGAGTCGGAGGGATGGAGAAAGGAGTGCCGACATCCGGAGAATCAGGTAGGTTGGCCAAGAGAAACAATGCGAAATCCACAAAACACGAACATGTGCAGTACCATGTGACCCCATAGTGCAATACATACTTTGCCCTGACAGCGCCCTCTAAAAGTCAGAATGAATAAACAAATCAATCAAGATGCCATAAACAACCCCTACATGTGCAGCATGCACCCCCTAACTGCAGGCAGCCAAATGAATGCATCCTCAATCCACACGAAAATGAGACCACCTCCAAGGCCCAGTCCCAAATCAGCCTCATGTACCACCCCAATGCATTTGATACGTTGCCATTCCAAATCCGACAGACCCATAACTAACGGTCGCCCCTCTTTACTCCACCACAGGGTCCGATACCAACGACGAGCTGCAGGACACCCCTACCAGCACGCCTGCAAAGAGGGCCAGGACCAACGTCCCAAGAGCCTCCACCTCAGGTGCAAGGATCAAGACACGGCAGCAGCAGGAATCAAGTGGCAGCACACTGGAGGGGACTGCAACAGGCACCCCAGCAGCCAGCAAGTCCACAACCCCAGCACCACAGGTCCCCCCAAAGAACGTATCTGATGGCACTGCCTCTGGTGGTAGCAGCACCATAGGTGACACAGCTGTCATGCCAGCATGCTCCGACACGGAAAACAGTGCTGGCGACGTAGGTACCATCCATGACCTTTCCCAATCCCCCTGCATGTTCCATCCCCTACACCATGACGAAACCACGCAGGGGCACCCTGAAGACGACGACTGGCCAACCCCCACAAGTCCTGTGCCAAGGCAACATGTGTTGAGCAGCCCCCCTGTCACACCACCGCAAATGTCCATGGCCCAGCAGAGGCAACAGTCCCTCGACCTGCTGATCGAGCAACAGCAGGAAGTGTCCACGCTACTCAAGGACCATGCAAATGAATGCGGGGGTTCCAGGGCAGCCATGGAAACATCCACCGAGACACTCAGGGCACAAATAGAGAAAAGTAGTGAGAGCCTCAGGGGAGAAATGGAGAGAAGCACCGAGAGCCTGAGAGCACAAATGGAGAAAAGCACCGAGAGCCTGAGAGCACAAATGGAGAAAAGCACCGAGAGCCTGAGAGCACAAATGGAGAAAAGCACCGAGAGCCTGAGGGGGGAACTGCATGCGACGTCCAAAGACGTTTGTGCTGAACTTGCTGCTGTGCGCCGTGTGCTCTCGGAGCTCTCACAAACCCTCAGAGACATGCATGGACGCGAGCAGGCAGAGACATCATCCGTGGCAAGTTCCGTCCAGGGCAGCCCCCAACGCAGATCTGGCAGGAACCTGCGCTCCACGGGCAGGGGTGCCCCTGATACCCGTAGAGGGGGCTTGCAATAGCGTCTACCCACGGACAGCATGCATATTTGGACACTGGTGTTGGGGGGGGAGGTAGTAGGGTGGAGGGGGTGTGTTGGGCTTCACTGGGTGGCGGGTCCATAGGGTGTATAAATCAAATCACATTAACAATACAGCACCTCATTATCATCCAATGACATGTGTGGACATTGATATTTGCGTACGAGGCCTTCATAGGCGTACAGTCCACAATGTGCCTGTACTACACACACACAGTGCCACAGGTCCCCTTTCCGTGTAATAGGCACCATGCGTGGTTGCTAGAAGCATGCATCTATGATGCTCTGTCGGATTGCACGTGCATCCTGTGCCTCATGGACTCCTTGAGGTGCCTCCACATCCCCACCCTCATCATCATCATCATCTTCAGGTGCATGCAGTACAGCGTCAGGGGGCATGGGCACATTCCTACGTATGCACATGTTGTGCAGCATGACACATGCCATGACCATCTTAGAAACCTTCTCATGGCTGTACATGAGTGCCCCGCCAGACCTGCTGAGGCTGCGGAAACGAGCCTTCAGTAGGCCGAATGCCTGTTCAATGACCACACGGGTACGTGAGTGGGCATGGTTGTAGTCCTCCTCATGCTCGTTCTGTGGGTTCCGGATTGGTGTAAGGAGCCATCTCTTCAGTGGATACCCGGCATCACCTGTATGAGACGAATAAAGGGTGTCAGTGGAATGATAGTGCTAAGTAGCCCCCCCCCCCCCTCCTGCAAGGTCATTGACGCATCAAATGGGCCACGATGTCATGCATGGAATGAGACTCACCGAGTAGCCAGGATCTGTGCCCTGCGTGTCGCTCCATGTAGCGTGGTATTCTTGTGTTCCTCAGGACCATAGAATCATGGGTAGATCCTGGAAATCTGGCACAACAATGCGTAAAGATCTTGTTGGAGTCACACACCATTTGCACATTGATTGAATGAAATTGTTTCCGGTTGCGGTACTGGACCTCCATGGCATGTGGGACAACCAATTCAACATGGGTGCAGTCGATGGCACCAATGCAACCCGGGATGCCGCCAAGTGCATGGAATCCCACTTTTGCGTTGGTAATCTCCTGGTACGTGCGTGGTAGTGTGATGTGGTCGTCGGCGTGCTTCAGGAGGGCATCGTGCACTTGGAAGAGTGTCCGTGAGAACAGTGGCTGTGAAATGCCATGCAACTGTCCCACTGTGTGCTGGTAGGTGCCTGTGGCCAGGAAGTGGAGTGCAGACACCACCTTCAGTAGGGGTGGGATGGCGGTTGGGCTATCTATCATGCTCACGAGGTCAGCATGTGTCATGTCCACAATGGCGATTATGGTGTCCCGGTCCAAACGGTAGAGGGTGTGGATCTGCTCAGCAGTGAGGTTGAACGGATCGGCTCGGAGGCGTGGGATTGCGGGCCGCCTGCGTGGTGGTAGTGGCAGTGCTTGTGGCCCTTGCTGACCCTGCCTTGCCCTCCTCCTCCTCCTTCTCCTCCGTCTCCCCTGTGCGCCCGGTTGTTGTACCTGTTGTTGTTCGTCGTCTTCTTGTAGTTGTAGCACTTGCAGTGCTATCTGGTCCCCCAGGCCCAACATCGCTAGTCCTGCCGGTAGCATTTTGGAGTGGGAGTGGTTGTGGGAGGGGTTTGGGTCTGCTATATATGTGCTGTCGGCCTGTATGGCCTCCACCTGTGCTGATTGAATGAATCTGTGGCAGATGCAATCCCTTCTGGCCGAGCACGTCCCGCACGTAAGGCTGCATTTGGCCGCATGGCATCTTGGGATTGGAATCATGTATCAAATCCCGATGGCAGTGTGATGTACTTTGACTGATTTTCATGCTATGCTCCCATTGTTACACATGCTATGATTGCAGCCGCTTACATACCTGTGAAGAGTCAGTGGTATGTAGGGCTCGATCGATGGCCGACCCTCATGCAGCACAGTAACGTACTTCACCGACGGGCGTGGCGTCCCATTTGTGATTGCAGCCAGTTAGCATTATGACACACAGCCGCACTACATTGATGTAATTGTGAATGCAAGCGTTCACAGAAGCCTTTTCGACGTAATGTTGCAAGTGAGGAATTCGAAGGCCAGAATTTTTGGTTTTGAAGTAGCGGCGAGGATACGCCCACAGGTCTGGCTGGAAATGTAACGTTCTATTGTAGAATGTCCTTGGGACATGGCCCATAACGAGCAAGCAATGAATGATATGAATTGAATGGGATGCGCAATAGCGTAGTGGACGATAAGGCAGGACGTTCCCAAATCCATCTTGCTTCACAACACTACAGATCCGGCCAGGAGCACAGTGGTTTTTGCAGACTGCATTACGCACAGACGCGATGGAAGTTTCACATATTATGTGAGTGAATATTCATGCGTTTTCATTGCGGGATGAGGGAATGATGAATGGATGCATGGACAGATGATTCCGTTTAGGGTCTGCCATGTACATGGGTTTTTTGAATCACTCCCCTTCCCCTGCGCTATGTGATGCAAGGCTGCCATAGTGGGACTTACGTCTATCTGCCCTTGTCGGATCCTCCCTGTCTCGACGCGCCTTCATACACTTGTGTCTAGGCACGTTACTAATCCCATGTCATGGGTTCTATCTTGACGGACGCATGCACAGTAACCGACGTTGCCAATGGTGTATTTACCTCGATTGATTTCGTTATGAATCGATACTGATTTAGGGGTCTGTATATTCCTTTGGAGTGGGCTAGCATGCATATGGGTGTGGATTTGGTGTGTTGAATGAAGATTGTAATGCATCATGAGTCCCGTAATGCAATCGGTTAATTTGTGTTTCATTTGGGTGACAGGTATCTCCTGCCCTATTGCAGATGCCATCTCTACGCCACTCCTCCAGATGGGTTTTACTCTCGACACCTGCAGCTTCGGGTGAATCAGTGGAGCACCATTTCGATCTTATGGGACGATCGCCAATGGGCCACATGCCCTTACGCTGTACTGGTGGCTAGGTGCAACATTTCGGCCTTTCAGCTCGACTAGTGCCTGCCTCATGGGACGGACCTGCGGTTCTTGCCGCTTCCATGTTGCCTTTTGGAACGTTGATGTAGGCCCTGTGTGCCATGATGGTACAGGGCGTCACACAAGTGGAAGCTGGTCAATTATTGCAGATGCAGCCCTCGGTGATGATGGATGTTTTGGTGTTATTTTGCAAATTGCTGTGGGGCCTTTGTCATTTGGATGTGCATTTAAATTGTATTCCGATATTTGTCGTGTTGCGTTATTCTTTGCAGGTGATGTGGCGATTTTCGATTTGTGGCGGTATGTATTGCGAGATGATCTGCATTGTGTTCCGCCTTCTGAGTTGAGTTGTGTGGTACAGTACTGGCCGCGTTTGCCTACGTAGCACAGTATGGTCACGGATAGGGGCTGCCATTGTGACTGTTTACATGATGTGCTGTTCAGGGGCGGGGGATTGGCTTTTGGCCGACTGGTGCCTGTCAGCCAGGTCGATTGGTGGAATGATGGGATGTTCAGAATGTGGCTGGTCACAGGTGACTGTGTTTGCGTGCGTTTGTTGGAGGGGGACTGGGGTCATGTCCATTGGAATAGCTTCTGTATTCATGCCATCTGTGCCCTGCAGCTCCCATCGGCCCCTCTTGGGATGAGCCTGGCTGCTCAGTCACTCTGCCAACTTGTGTGGTACATGCTTCTGCTGATGGTTGGTTTGTTTACTGGCAAGAGTACAGGGCTGGTGCAATCCCCCTCAGGATGCTGTTTTGGATGTTGCCTTGCGCTGGTGGCAAGCGATGGGGGACTACTGTTGTTTTGTGTCATGTGTTCTTGATTTTCATTTTGATGTATTGTACCTTCACATGCCTGTGCTGCATCAGTACGGCTATGGTGACATGCCGTACATGGATGCCCACTCACGGGGCGCTTTGAGCCCCTGCATGCATTTCTACGTTGGCATGCATGGGTGAATTGTAGATTTCACTGGTTGCATAGTGTGAGTACATTGCGCCTGCCAGGAGTTGTGCAATGTGGCCAGGGAGTGGAGTACAGGCACTCAGTGGGCCATTTACGGTTGGTTCACGATGCCGTATTTCTCGCCATGGCGGAATGGTACTTTACGACGTGCTTGATGGCGTTCAGTACATGTCCGCTAGGGTCAGAATTCGCGTACCGTTGCGCCATGGCGGTGATTCCGGTTTTGCAAGGCGCGCGTGCGCGTACTTGGTGCAGTTAGCGTTGCCGTTCACTGCGGTGTCGCTAATGGCATCGTACTTTACGGTGACGGGTCATAATCGCAACGAGCGGTGTTCGATGGCGGTATTGCATTTCCGCCATCATTTTTCCATTTCCGCCAGGGTCGTAATGAGGCCCAATATCTTTTACAGATGAAGGAATAGTGTGTTCCACCCCAAGCATACATTATATGAATGTGAGAGTCTATATTAGCCTTTACAGACCAGAAAGCATTACGAGGGGTCCCTTTGGACCCAGAAGTATTTTTGTATGTATTTTTGTATGGAGTGACTGTTTTACTATCATGGTTGCCCAGATTGATAGGTAAACTATTAAGAATACCTGATGAGTTTTTGTTTAAACCAGAAATCACTATGGATGATGAAGAAGGGCAGATTATCCCCTTGGAGTTAGAACCAGCAGTGGTTAGAGAGGAAAGGGTGGTTCTTCATGGGACAGACGAGGGGAGAAGATGGAAAACAGTGAAAGCCCTCAGTGAAGGATAGAGGCTGATTGATAGGTAAACTATTAAGAATACCTGATGAGTTTTTGTTTAAACCAGAAATCACTATGGATGATGAAGAAGGGCAGATTATCCCCTTGGAGTTAGAACCAGCAGTGGTTAGAGAGGAAAGGGTGGTTCTTCATGGGACAGACGAGGGGAGAAGATGGAAAACAGTGAAAGCCCTCAGTGAAGGATAGAGGCTGAAAAATTTGACAGAAAAGGGGCGGTTTAAGGATGAGTACTCAGATGATGAATTAGTCTTACGTATTGGATAACATTAAAGAATAGAAAAATACTGCAGAGAATGGTGTTGGTAAAAAAGAAACCCATATTTTTCCAGGAAGATTTAGAGAAAGTGGCAGAGATTTTATGGACCACAAGTCCTGTTGATGGCAGTCTAAAGGAGTAGAAGCAGTGGAAATCAAGCTTAAACCAGGAACTGCTTTTCCATGTGCAAAGTAATATTCCATGTCCAGAGAGGCGGATGAAGGTATATTTGAGACCATTTTCACTTTGATAAAGCAAGAAATATTGGTACCATCCGATTTTCCATGTAACACTGCTGTGTACCCAGTGAGAAAATTGGCAGGGGATGTTGTGGATATTTATTCAGAACCTTCACCCTCTAAACAATATAGTCACAGCTGAGTTTCCTTTAGTTCCAAATCCCACAACAATACTGTGCAACATCCCATCTAAGGCCAAATATTTTACAGTCATAGATTTAAAGAATGTGTTATTTTCAATTCCCCTCCATGAAGACTCAAAGGATTTGACATCCTTTTTGTATAGAACTATCCACCTGAAACATACTTGATTACTGCAGGGGTAGTGTGAGTCCCCTTCAATCTTCAATCTTCAATAGAGTCCTCCAGATGGATTTAGGCCATTTTCAACTCAAAAGTGCATTAAGATTCAGAGAATTGACGGTGCACTGACTCCGCCTATTTGACGTCAACCGTATACACAGGTCTGTCTTGCTGGAAAAGGAGGGGCTTCTTCTGTGCACACAGCACTCCAGTGCAAAATGCAGCCCTATTGGATAAACTTATTGAAGTAATAGCACTCCCATTGACTAGCAGTCGTAAAAAGCACAGCGCATTCTAAAAGGACAGGTTGAATTTCTCATGGAAACTAAGCCACAAAAATGCAGCCTTTTTCCCAACCATTTCTAATTTTTAAATAGAATGTGTTAAACAAATGACAGGACAATGCATGTTGGTAAAGGAGGGCTTTGATATGCCTTCATTTAACTTGGTTCAGCTAATTGGGATACAAGGGCGGGCACCACATAAAGAGAAGGATTTATGGAAAAGGAGGGGGTGTTCTTTATCATCCACTGATGCAATTTGGAGATAGGATAGTACTGGAAAGCCAGTATGCCTCTTGCATTATTGAGGATAGCGCTGGAGCAACTCCACTACCGTGCGCAAGTTACTCGAGAGAGTCTGGCTGCTGCAATAGCAGAAGAGTCGGTTTTCGCCAAATCTGTTAGTACATGTGAACAGTTCATTGTAAATTGCATTGTATGCCAGAAATATACTGCAGGGCACACTTTGTGAACAGTGAGATGAGCAATTCCTAGAACCAATGGCCCATTTCAGCACCAACATGCAGACTTGTGGATATATGCTGGTTGTGGTATGTCCTTTTTCTGAATGGATTGACACAGGTCCCATGCACACACCCTGACGCCACTTGAGCTGCCAAATTCCTTGTGTGTGAAGTGTTTCCAAGATGGGTTGTGTGCAAAGTTTTGTGGTATGATAATGGACCGCATTTTGTAAATGAGTTGTTCGAACAAATAGTTATCCTATTAAGCATTAAGCATACGTTTTCCTCTGCTTATCACCCACAGGTGAATCGTGTTTGTGAACAATTAAATGGAATATTGAAGGAAAGAATTGCAAAAATAAAGATAACTTTAAACAAGGGAAGGCTACATTGCCTACTCCTAGCCTTATATGCTCTAAGGAACCAGCCTGGCTCAGATCACCATCTATCTCCTCATGAATTGGTGACTGGATGCCGCATGAGAAACCCCTTGCTCCTCCAACTAGCTTAAAAACTGATGCCCCATAGTGTAGCAAAGGCATTAGGTCAAGAGATGCATGATTACCTAACAATAATGACTAAGTGTTTCTTTCATGTCTCAACAGGTTAAGAATCGAGGGGAGTGGTCAAAGAGAAGCCCCAAAGAACATCAACCCATTGAAACAGAGGATTTGTTAAAACAAGCCAGTATATACCCAGGAGACAAGGTGCTGATACAAACGTTTGTACGCACTTGAAGCACTCCCCGCTTTGAAGGTCCATACGAGGTGGAAGAAGTCACACCCACAGCAGCCGAGTTAAAAGGACGAAGAGCCTGGCTTCATTTGCACACCATCAAGCCATTTAAAGGTGAAATTCCGACCACTCCTCAAACTACCCACAGTGAAGCAAGAGAAGTTCCACATATGCAGGCTTATTCTATGGCCAAGAGTAAAGATAAGGAAAGTGAAGAACACAGCAGAACCCTAGACTAAAGACTGATATCTTTTAACATTTGACAAGGAATAAACAGACTTGCAGTTATGGAGGAACTTCTTTAGATAGGCTCAAGAGACAATGCATTGAAGTACCAGAGCTGAAAGAAGAAAAACACACTTCATCTTTAGGTTACCTATTGCAATTGTTGGGATGGAAATTAGTATATCCTACCCCCCTAAGCGCTTTCAGGCGAGGCGAATCCCCTATGAGGTAGTGTAGTGTAGAAGGGTGGAGAGAACTGCACTATGAAACTCTGTGCGAAAGCAAAATAGCGTGAACAGCAGATACATGGCATTAGAAGACACATAGAAAGAAACGTCATTTTGTAGTTATGGCGCAAATACAGGCTTGCATGACGACACTGCACCAGCCAAACTTACTAGGCCCAAAATCATTAGGGCAGAATGAAGTACACCGCCAGTTCCCTCTGAAGTCCTCATCCCCATGTCCCTTCACTGTTGCAAACATTTAGCATCTTTTAGAGGAATGCGCCCTGCAAGACCGCGAGACAACATCAGGCTAGGCGCAACGTCCATTCATCACCACTAAGCTGCCAGCAGGCCTCTGACCCCCACCCAGCCAGTCTAAAGCCAACCCCACACCACTGACCCGATCCCCACACCCCTGCATTACATGATAAGCAAGCAACCCCCCTGTCTCAGCACAAATGAAGTGTCCATAAAAGATCTAAGCATGCACAACCGTTTCACCTCCTAGCATAAAATACATCCTTTGTAACACAAGGTACAGAGGGGATAAATTAAAGATCAAACCCAGAGTGGAGACATTGAGTGGGAGAGGTGCGGTATCAACGAAGCCCAGAATGTGTGGGTTAGTTTGACTGTATTTCATCCACTCTTCCCCCTGGCACCAATTCCACAAGCCGCCCAGGTGCATGCCACAGTTATATAGTAAGTAGGCTTAGCATGTTAATTTAGAAGCAACATTGTATTTTATGAGTGCCCCGACCTTCACCAGCCTCTATGATGAGCCGAGCTGAGCCACGTGGAGCCTGACGGACAGCAATGGAACTAACCAATGCTAGCCTGGCATCCCCTATGGAGCAAGCCCATGTATATAGTATCGCCAATCAGTGGCGCAGGTTTCTGCTGTATGTGATGACGCCAATAGGCCTTTTAAGCTCTTGTTGGGGTCAGAACTAACCAGAAATTTCTCATGCAGCAGAATCCTTTGCTGATATTTTTATTCTGTAATATTAAACCTTGTTATCCTTGCAAAGCTATCTCCTGGCTTATTTCCCTAGGTGGGTTGTGTTCACTCTGGAGTGTGTGTAAAAGGGCTTGCCTTCACAATAACATTACACACATGCTGTTTTTTACCTACATAATACAGGTCTTATTCAGCTCTAATAAGAACATACGACAACATCATAATGTTTCTTGGAAATCCTAAGAACAATCATATTATTTTTAGAATAATTGTTGCAATCATCTTGCAGTTCTGAATATAAAAGGTGTGATCCACAGAGAGTTATAGTTACATATTTAAACATTTTGCAAAAATGAGAAGGTTTCAGTACATAAGAGGCTCATTACCATCAAGAAAATCAATGAGTTTCCATGGAATAATAATTGTGGTGCATTCTGCATTATGATTTGTGTTTTCCTCCTGATGATTATGACATTTAGACATGGTATAAGAAACAATACAGATATGGTGGATGACAACGGAACATTTACTGTTGCCCCTGATGAAATCACAAACATCATTTATTATCAGATTACTAGGTATTTATTTCGCTTTAAAAGGGATGTTAGGAGGATCCAAGATGACTGCCAGGGTGAAGACACTGTAGAAAGGTGTTCCCTCATCCCCACCATCAAAAGGAGGAATACTTGCGCTAAAACAGTAGACAGTAGAGAGTGAAGGGATTGGGAAAAAGGAGGAGTGGTAAAATCAGAGGATGGAGGTAGGAAGGAGTGTGAGATCAGAGGGATAGTAGTACAGTGGGAGGAGAACATTTTGGGACCTAGTTTAGGGATGGTTCAGTTCAGACTGTGTGCGCAAGAACAAGTGGAACGAGGCACCATCCAGTAACATCCTTAGAGTACTAAGCTGGCTAGGTCAGGTACATCTAGAAGAGGCCTAGGGAGACAGGTAGCCATCGTCTTACGGCAAACACTGATTAGTTCCAGTCTGAAGATCAGACAGACAGATGGCACCTTTCAATAGAACTAACATCCCTGTTACCGACGCCTGGGAGAGGGTGGAGGGAAAGGCCGGGGAAGTCAAGCCAGAGAGCGACAGCCATAGTGCCCAAAACACAAAGTTTCGACAACCCCAGAGAAAATCCAAATTCAGCATCCAGTATGTCTATTGAAGATGAATAAACATTGCATCCCGAGTCAGAGTGGTTACTTTGGCGAGCTAACCCGTAACAAAGGCTTGCAACGGAAATGTGTCAGCTGATCTATTGCACCCCATTCTACCTGTTCTTTTTATGCTCCATCTATATTCACCTTTCATACAGCCTATTCTTGCTTGACAGGCTTGGCAGTTTCGGAATTACTATTTTGAAGTTTGGCTCAGTGAAAACAATTAAACATATTACCGTGTGGAATAAACAGTACAGTTTAAACTGGGCAGCTTGAGCACTTCTCAAGCCCTTCACACAACCAAAATAACGTGTTATCTACTAAGTGATCTTTGAAGCGACCTCACATATTACACATAATTTCAAACATGCTTAAACTATACACCCTTTCTGCAATCCAGACGTATGATCCACATGCATTCATGGCACCACAAACATTCAGTCAGTCAGAACTTCATTTCGGCAGAAGCATAAAAGCATATCCATTACAAGTTATACAATTACAGAACAATGATTTTCGATTCCTTTATCCCTGCTACAGCACCCCCTCATGCTTTTTGTTGCCCTTGCACCTCCTTTGCCATCCTCCTACCTTTTCCATACTCCTTTTCCCTCTACAGACTAAGGTCTGAAAAGTCCAGGCAAAGACACAATACAATGAAAATGGTATTATTAAACACTAGGTCTTTGGTAAAACACGCCACAGATGTTGCAGAATATATTACAGATCAGTACCTTGACCTATGTGCCATTACAGAGAGCTGGTTGCATGAAGCAGCAGGACGAACCTTCTCTTTAGCCGTACCTTCAGGCTATAACCTATTCAGCGCTAGCAGACAGACAGGGAACGGCGACCGTCATCATTTGTAGATTGACATTGAAGGTCTGGGCGGTGAATATAACAGGCCCAGTGGGATGTGAAACACTACACATTACAATCCGAATGCAAACACCGCTTTTAATATAATTCTCATTTATAGAACTCCCAACACCATGCCAGACTTCATTACTCAATTGACGACTACACTCTTACCTCTGTCTAGACTAAATACCAGGAGCATCCTTATGAGTTATTTTAATCTTTGGTGAGGAAATGAAACAGAACAAAATTCAACAGCCTTAGAAACGGCTCTTATGGATCTGGACAAAGGGCACGTCCTTGATTGGATTCCAGTCAGTAACATTATCTGTAGCCAGGGGCGTTGCTAGGGGGGGGCTAAGGGGGCTATAGCCCCTGATCTTTTGGTTGTAGCCCGGGATAGAATCTCAGGAGCTACAGCCAAAAGACTAGCTAGCCCCCAGTCCCAACAGTTCGGACATAGGCTTAGCCCCGGGTCTTTTCCAGACCTAGCAGCTCCCCTGCCTGTAGCAATCTCATTATTTCGCCCTGCCTTGGTCAGATGACTCATTTGTGGAACTGGAACTTTGCACACCGATCAAAATTAAGGCCAAACAGATGACTAATGTATAGATTAGTTCCAGAAATATACGAAAATTGATGCCAGAAGCCCTGGAGGTTTTTCTCTCTGCACTGGCGTTGCACACCTCTGGATGTACATCTACACGGAGAGAGTCAATTCGTACACTGATACTATGACGAAAGCTGTAAATAAATTTGCACCTCTGAAAACCCACAGAGTGATTTGCAATAAGAAAACCAATATTTGGTTTTCACCGGAACTGCAGAAACACAAATTTATGAAACTTAAATGTTTCGAAGCATGGGAGCGATCAGGTAATAGTAAAGATCTGGATGAATACCAAACAATGGCAAAATCAAATAAATATGCTGACACTGATGCTAAAAGGCAATGTATGAAAGCAGATTTATAAAAGCGGAACAAGACACGCACGAGCTTTTCAAGATTCTTGAGAAATTGAGGAATCCTTGCACTAAAAAGTCGATAGGACCGAACAGAGAAAGTGCATGGTGTGCTATCAAACAAAAAGCTATTTTTGACAAACTCAGGAAAATTAAAGAATACATAAAACTCAAAAGTGAGGCTCAAAATTTGGTAACAATTGACACTAATATAGGCAACATCAGTTCCTCGGATTGGTTAGCAGAGGAGATAGAAACCTTTAATTTCAGATCTATGTCAGAAGTAGAGATGGCAAACATTGTGAGAAAACTCAAACCCGTCAGCTGCAAAGGAGATGTATGCCCAGCCATAACGGTGAAGGCCTGCCTGCCAGCACTCATCAGCACCATCACTAAATGTGTTACATCTCCATCACATGTGTTGTTCTGTAACTGTATTTAGGGACCTGCATAAAAGTAGGGACCAATATAAAAGGAAAACTGGGATCTTCCCAAAAGAAACAATTAGGATGGTCTACTCTCACACCAAATGTTGGTAGCTAGACTCTGCAGCCTCTGGAGCAAGTGTCACAGTCTGTTCAGTTTAGGGGAGGCTACTTGCCCCCTACTCCACCGCCCCCACTTTCTGCCATTGCAGGCATAAGGGTGAACCAAATACTTCTCTTCAGTCTGTCCTCATGACTAATTCAACACGTTTCTTGAACAGATGTTAGTAGTCATAGTCAGCAGGGAGAGCTAGATAGAAGTTTCTGGGTCGGCCTGATGAGTCTCTGATGCTCTCTCCTTTCCCCTGTAATCTGACCAAGACCTACCTGCCTCCTAAAACCCCATCTGTTCTTGCTCTCTATGTACTGCTCTTCCTCAATCTCTTTGTCACTCCCTGCATATCTTTTCTTTCCTTCCATCCCCCGCCCCGCCCGAGGGTGTCTTCTCTGGGGTGTGTCATTATTCATTCTGAGATTCTGCTCCAAAACTCCCACTAGTACATTCTCTATCACTTGCAACTCTTTGTGGTACATTTTCAGCATCCTCAATACGACCTTTCTTCCTCTGACATTACCTCATCAGTGTCACAGTTGATATTTGCATGGCCTCCAGCTCTCTGAATCCTCCCACCTCCTTTCCATAGCTGGGTCCTGATGTTATCCCCTCCTTCGGATGTCAACATCCCCGGACAAACCCTAAGAAATACCATCTCCACCAATCATGTTACCATCTCTTCCTTCAGCTTCTTCCTTCCCACCACTTCCTTCTGTCAACTCTTGCCTTCTGGTGTCACAACCTCTTTGTTCATTTTAACATACTGTCCACTCTCAATCCCGGTTCTTACCACCTACTGCTTAATCTCTCACTAGCATATTCTGCTTTCCACTGTTGCCATTTTTCCAGTCTCTTCCATCTCGCCAGCATCTGATCCTTCCACTGCACTCCCATCTTCTCCAAACATAAGCCTTCTGCTCCTGCAATGCACATTTCCTAACTTGTCTGCCTCAGTGGCACCTCTGGTGAGGGTCTGGTCCTATGTTCTCCGATTAGCATAGGGCTGTGACTGGTTATGCCCCCTCCCCCAAACCCTTGAGTACATTTGCAACTGATTTGTGCTTAGGCAGTGGGATAAAGTCTATAAGTGGCCTATCCGCCATCTTTCAAGTAAGTAATCTCGCAGTGACCCTCCACTCTGCTGTACTAGCATTTCACACTCTGGTTTAGTGAATAGTCTATGTGCTTGGCGAAAGTGCAACATTCTGGTCTTACAATCCCTTGTCCAGAACCCTCAGGCTTGCAACATTGTACCTGCACTCCTCCCTTACTCATCCAGTGTCAATTTCAAGTGTTGGCATTATTGCCCTGCTTTAAAGAGAGCTGCAGGGTCTCTCAATTGGGGATTGGTGCCATATCACCCAACAGGGTCTTACCAAGGGTTGAGGAAGGGGTATATCTTACAAGATTTACTTGCCTGAATGGATGATGGATTGAATGAGGTTCTAGAGCAGTCCAGGAATGGCCTGAGGTGAGGCACAGTCACTGTCCCCTGCCATGTTTTGGAGGACAAGATAGGGTGAAAAGGGGGTCATTGCCATAACACCAGAGGTGCAACATCCAAAGGCTCATGTGTTAACCGGCTTCAGAAAATTAGAGCTTGGGGTCTACATACCAACACAATCCAATTAAAATTCTGGCAAGCAGTATTAATTCCAATATACGGCATACTAAGAACTATGGCGAGTTATCCCACGATCCTGACAAACATTTGCAGAGTGCCTCACTTAGGGTAAGCAAGCTCTCCAAAAAAATAAATCCTAAGTAGTTCCTGTAACCAGTGCTGAAGGGACGGCGAAATTGGGCATGGTTACATACTTAGACACCAAATAAGTGCACCAATGTTATTTGCCAGGTTATGAGAAATAACGTGATGCCTTTTGTTTGTTAGCAACGTTTTGGCACATCGTCGGCAACTGAGTTGTCAGCTTGATTTGACTGTGAAAACTCTAAAAAGGTTAATGAATATGATGATAGCATCCAGAATGTTGGTAAGAAACATAATATGTTGGCTTCAGGGGATGGACACCCAAAACACTGCAATGCTTTTATTAAACAACATTAAAATAGATTTAATGTGGGACAATATAGTATGGAGGCTGTGCAATGAGGTAGCTTTAGTATGGTGGAGTTATCTTATCTCTAAATAAATGTTAAGTCGTTTTACTATCTTCTACTCTTAGATCCTGACCTACCTCTTTTGCCCAACTATCGTTTATTGTGGCAATATCATCACAGTCCAGCTGAATTAAGTTGGAAAATTACTAAGCAACCAGGGTCGGATTGTCTCCTCGGCCTTTCGGCCCGTGGCTGGGCCAAAATCTTCCCTGTGGAGTGGGGGCCAGTTTCTGGCCACGCCTGAGCCGGTTTTGAAAAAAAACATTGAGAAAAAAAAACATGTTTTCATTTTTTTTTCTTTCAAAAGCCTTTCATCCTTCTTAGGTCGATAAATGAGTACCAACACAGGTTGGGTGATATGGTATGCATATTTGTTCTATAAAAAAAAGAGCTTAAGCGTAACTGCTATGCAATAACATATTATCATTTGGCCTTGGACGTCTGCTTGGATTCACAGTAATTTGACAATATGGATCCATAAACACAGACAGTAATGATAGATATGGTGATCAATTCTTGTATGAAATGTATATCACATTAGTGAAATCATAACCATATTTTTCGTAGTGTACTTAGGAACAATGCCATTTGATGCCACTTCCTGTTTGGCCAAGGACTTCATGTTTCATCGCTTCCTGGGATGTCACTTTGGGGTGGGGTCAAAAGACATCACTTCCGGTGATGTCATCAGAGGCCAAGGGTGGGCCACATCTTTGAGGCGAGGGGTGGGCCACTTTTTTTGGGTGACCAGGTCTCTTTCTTGTCCCAGTCCGACCCTGTAAGCAACAGATTCATTTTGAACACATTTTTCAATTGTTGGGATATCGGTCATATCTAATGCCTGTTTACTTCCAAATATTTAAACAAATGCTCTGTTATCGTATATTGCGGTTGTGTTTCTTGATATGACAAAATGCTGACCCTAACATTATATTAAACAGTAAGTATGGCCTAGGATTTAGTTTGGCAACCCAATTTGGTCTGTGTAAATTTTCTTTACACCAGTATGAGTAGCGTTTGTTAAAAGGGAATGGGCTGATAGTGGGTTAGTTCACATTACAAAAGATATGGGTTATATAGGCAGATGCCAATGACATGATGAGGGACATGCAGCAGGGGGAAATTTGCAGTAGGTTGGTAAGGTTCAATGCTGCTGATCAGCCCCCTGAAGCTATACAAGGTGCTTAGGGTTTACTTAATTATAAGGAACGCAGGCCCAGTTATAGGGTTTCACTCTAAAGTCCCTTTCCCTGTCACCACCTTCTAAGGCATTTTATCATTTGGGCATGTCATGGCACTGAGCAAGCTATTCATCCGGATGACGTGTGCTGGTAAGAGGGGAGTGTCCATTTACTTGTGCTTCTCGACTGCTCAGTGACTTTGACATACATTTGACATGGTCAACTAAAGTGCACCTAGTTCTATTTCATTCAAGCACATGGGAGAATTGTATCTAATGTTCTTGAACAACGTTCCACTTTCCCACGTTAATGAGCACAGTTTATCCAGGTGAGGTCATACACATCAGCCAATCTTCCGATGTGTGGTGTCAGAGGTGCCAATTCTCTCCCCCAGAGTTGCTTAACATATACATGAACCTATGGTGGGATTGATGTGGGACTCCACAATCCCATCCACTAGTATAGAAGCAGCACATAACTCTATCAAAAGGCATTGTCCCTTGTGGAGGTGGGTGGAGTAGCTGGCAAGGGCCAAGTGGCTGGATAGAGCTTACATCCTTTTTCTCCTCTCAACAGAGCATCACTTGAGGACCTCTCAATCTTCACAGCGCTTGCCGGCCTCCAGAGACATCATGAGAATAAAGCTTGTGAGCAGCCACAGAGAACAGCATGTGGTATTGAGCACTTGACATCGTTTTTAATACGTCTCACTGACGTCAGCAGCCCAATCCAATGGGGAGCCCTTCAGACAGAAGCAGCAGTAAGAGAGGAGTGGATCGCTGTGACCAGCCATTTTCCTTCCATGAAAACCCTAATAATGTACGATTTACAGGGATGACAAACAACGCAGTGTACAGAATATGGACTGTGCAATACAATCAAACAGCGATCAAGTGTCATATGGACCGTATAAGTCACCAAACTTTCCCTCTAAGTGCAACATTGAACGAAAAGCATCACAAGAGGAAAAAGGTGAAGGGTTCAAGAAAATATATCTTTTATAAAAGTGACAGCAATCACAAACGTTTTGGTCTGTGCAGCACTAGCATCCCTTTGACTTCCTGAACAAACTCAATGATAGGGAGCCCTAATCAAGGTGTACTTTTTGTATTTTCTTTTCAGGGACAATGATCTTATACAACACTAGGGACACACCTTAATCAGTGGGGCTTGTGGGGATTTCAAAGGCCAGGCAATTGCCAGTCGAGCGGCCAATAACATATGAGTTACTAACCTAGCTTGGTTTACTGCCTGTATTTAATTTCTATAGCACTTTCGACAAAGCGTTTTAACAAAGAAAAAAACAGTACAAATATATTTGCATAGTGCAATTTACAAAGAGAGAGGAAGCAAATAATCTTTCAGGCAAGAGTGAAAGAGAGGAGAGGGATCTGATAGGAAGAGGACATTATTTCAATAAGTTGGTGCAAGAAGAGAAAAGCAACAGAAACGAGATTGGGCACAGGGAGGGCGAGGAACTGATAGAAGAAACTGTGCCTGAGATCTTAAAGAGCGAGAAGGAGAAAAGAAAGAGGGTAGAGCAGACAGACCATGAAAGGATTTAAAAACAATACATAGAAAATAAAATAGATCTGACTCAAAGGATAACCAACAAAGCGAGGAGTAAGCAGAAGTAATGGAAATGCGAGGAGGAATAGCAAATAGAAGATGGACAGAGGAGTTATAAATAGAAGGTAAAGGAGCACGTTTATAAGAAGGGAGCCAAAAGAAAAGGGGAGAACAATAGTAAAGTCGAGAAAAAATAAGAGCAGAGATCAGAAATGTAGTTGCATGGAAAGAAAGCAAAGACTGCGTTTTCTGAATAATTAAAAGTTGATAGCGAAAGGTACAAGTAGTAGTTGAGATGAGAAAAAGAAAAGAAAGTGAAGAATCTAAAATAATGCAGAGATTGCAAGCAAAACCTGATACAAAAGAGAGACGAGGTAGGAAAGAAAATAGAATCCGGTAAAATAGGAGGAGTAATAGATAAGAGGAAAATAAGACAAGCTACAACCTAGATGGATTGGTCTGGAGACAGTTTGCAGACATCCAAGATTGGATAGCAAGCAGGCAGACAGAATGGGAGGAAAGAAGAGTCAGTGAGAGTAGAGAACTAGAACCACAATTTACTTTTTTACATCAACAGCAATAATCAAATAAACAAAAATAAAAACAAATGAACTCAAACTCACATGTAGATCCATATACATATACATAAAAAGGAAATCATTTAAAAGCATTAAAACAATTCAAGTTTTATTTAACGCAAAGTTCTTTTTGGAAAGCCTGTCAAACTTTAGTCATCACACTTGTCATTGCCATACTCTGTCCTAAGACACAATTTAGGCAGAAATATTCCTCTACAATATTTTGTAAGGAATCCATATATTTCTTATAGTACACCAAATAGAATTTCCAAATAGCTGGACATTCAGTTAGCACATGGTGCATTGTTTCAATTGTACATGGATCCTTATTAAGTCTACAACATCTATTTTTTTCAGAGCACGTTCCCATGCCGCTTTCATTGCCACCACTGCTAATTTATTTAACCTAATTAGCATAAATATCCTCCTGAACTCAGGCGCAGGGAATGGATACTGGTACCTTTGAGGCCTTAAATATTGAAAGTGCATTTTAGAGTAAGTACCTAAAGACTTTAACCTAGCAACATAATCTGCATTCATTGCCCAGCCCCATTGCTGTGCCTGCTTCTTCAAGGTGACACGTAAGGCACCCACTCCCTCTGCCCAATTAGGAAACCATGTAATATATAGTTTTTTAAAGTTTCATTTATCTTCACAACTTCTGCTAGAAAAGCACAGGATTTATTTATAATTTCACTTCTAAACAGAGACAGCAAGGACTTATTGTCTGAGAACATGATTTTTGTATAGAGTTTCCCCCTTTGGAATATTTATCAAAGTAGACATCACAGTAAGACCCAATTCAAGTCTAATCACCTGGATCGGCATGGAGTTAAGACAGCCCCAATATTTTCTTCCACAACCGGCCTTCCAACATATTGGCCCACTTATCACTATCACCATAAGAGAAGTCTTCAGGGCATACCTTATAATGGTTATCAATTTTAGTTTATATATTTATTAGACCAATCAAATTATATCCGGAATCTCTTTACAAGAATCTTTTGATGGATAACATAATGGTCAATTCTTTAAGCCGGCGCCCATTATACAAATCACCTTTGCCTTTTCTCTCACTCATATCATATCCCAAAATGCAGTAATTATCCACCTTGTCCATGTGACCCTTCTGAGTTTTTATTTGGGTACATTCCCCTTTTGCCAGGCCAAAGCACATACATTTTGTCTTCTTCATATTGACTTTCAGGCCTTTATATAACGGATACTCTAGCAATCTATTTGTGCTTTTTCTAATCCCCACAATGAATTACCATCTGACCTAAACAGGAGGAAAGCTATTTGTGCCAATCAGTGCTTGCCCTAAGTCGGCCATAAACAAGTTGAAACGGGACGGCAGAAGATGCAACCCTGCTTGACTCACCTTCCAATGGGCAACAGGTCAGAAAGCGCCCCCATCCCATTAAATCCGACACACACTTCATTGTCACTCTGCAGATTTACAAGTCATCTGCATCTAAATGGCGAGAGAAATTGAATGAACCAATAATAGAAGAAAGTGGGATCGTATATAGGGAGAAAAAAAGCGAGGACCAAGGCCATAACCTTGAGGTGGACCAAATTGTGGAATAATAGTGTGAGAAGTGAAATTAGTCCAGGAAATAGAATAGGGGTGGTCCGAGATGAATGAAAACATTCAAGAAGAGAATCCAGAAAGCTGTGACGAATCTGAGAATGTCATCCCGTTTTCCATAGGGGGAGACCTTCCCTATGGGGCGAGGGTGGTGCATCCAGAGTACAATAATCCGCCTGGGGGTGGTGCACCAAGGGAAGATCACAAGGAGAACAAATCCTCTTAGGGGTTTGGGGATGATCATCACCAGAGAACACAGTATCCACCCACTCTATTACTTCCAACCCCTCCTCCAACTTTAAATCCTCCTTACCCCTTCTTAGACAGAGCTGATATATTTTGTTGTCAAGTTAGTTCACCTAATTTAGATGACAACACAGAAAACTCAGCTAATACAAAGTATCCTGAATATAGCTCTGAAACTAACACTGCAACGAAGAAGATGCCCACGGGTACCATGATAACTTACAAGAAGCAGAACAAGCGGATTTTAGAAGCCAGTGATTGGCCCTAAGCAGTACATCAGGAACCAGAGAGCAGTTTAAAATCAAGTGTAATCTGAACAGCAGGAGAGGCGCGAGGAGGAGAGAGTCGTCCCACCAAAGAGGAATAGTGGGAGCCATGAACAGAAGCAGCTGAGGCGAGGCACAGGACTTAGTGAAGCACAGAGGAGTTGGTGCGTGCCACTGGAGTGAAGCTTCAGCCTGCTGAGCCGCTGCAGCCCCTGCTGGACACTCAAATGCTGCCGGAACCTCCAGAAGGGATACAGCTGCCCAGGAACCAATGGTACCATAGAGAAGGATGCAGACAGGTACACAGGTTGTCTGGGAGCTGTGAGAGGTCTGGGGAAGCAACAGGGTGAACTCAGGAACCAAAGAGAGAGGAGCTGGGACCATAAAGTGAATGAGAGACAGTTGTATACTTGGCGAGAGAGTAAGCCAAGCTGATACAACAGAACGGTGCGAGTCTGGGACCCTGACCCTAAAAAGTGGTTCTGGGACCCTAAAGTGAATCAGAGACAGTTGTATACTTAGCAGGAGAGTGAACCAAGCAGATATAATCCCAACAGTACAGGTCTGGCACCCGCACCCATATGAGAAGCCAGAGTTTTAAGCAAAGAGGGTCTGGGACACTATAAGAAGAGAAGAGAGAGTCCAAGACGGAATACTTGCTTGGCAGGAGTGTGAACCAAGCTACACAAAGTATTGTGAGTCTGAGACCTTCACCCACATGAGGGAATGAGAATAAGAGGGCCAAGAACACGGTTCCCAATGAAAGAAGTCCTATGCTTGGCAGTCAAGCAAACAAAGCTGACAGGATGCAAGAACTGTAAAGCCAAGAAACAGTTTGTCGTGAGTTATCCAGCAACTTGGGATAGGAGGAAGTCTAGGGGAAAAGAGCACAGCCCTAGCTTTGAAATCTTGCATTTTGGAACATTGTTTTGCATCACTTTTTACTACCAGCGAAACAGGGAACTTTTCCTTTTTTAACAAGCCAAGAACACTTTTTCTTTGAGAAGAGATCATCCTTGCAGTTATCTTAGATTATCAGTGTTAGGGACAGAAGTGGGTTTTTGGCACACGACTGACAGACTTCTGTATTTCGGACTACCTGAATTATTTCACAAGTTTTCCTTTGAGGCAGAGAAAACCCCCTTAGCTTTAGGGATAGAGAGGCCATTTTCCAACCTTTTCTGATTTAATAAAAGTCTTTATTCAAAACATGCCACCATTGTGTCAGTGCCTTACTTCTGCAGCCTTAAGAATCCCAGATGATAAAGAGTAGAACAAAATACAGAGTGATCAACAGTGTAGAAAGCAGCAGATCAAGAAGATAGGAATTCATAGTGTAGTGAGCTAAGAGAAGAAAATTGTGACGTAAAGAGGAGCTTTCTCGGTCGAGTGATTTGGCAAAGAATCAGATTGGTTGGTAGGTAAAGAGAGAAAAAAATGACTAAGATGAGCAGAAACTTGCATGTGAACAATACTCTCAAGAAGTCTAGAGATAAATGGCAGAAGAGAAATCTGACAGAAGCTTGATGGTAAGGAGGGATCAAGTAAAGGATTTTTGAGGAAAGGGAAAGTAGATGCATGTTTAAATTCAGCTGGCATAATAGAAGAGGATAGGGAAATATTGCTTGGAATTGTCAAATAGGGAAGAAGAACAGGGTAAATCTTAGGAATTAATACAGAGGGTACCTGATCAGAAAGAGCATTAGTCAGATGAGCCTGCGCAAGATAGGTGGAAACAACAGAAAGTGTTAAAAAAAAGGGTAATTAAGGTAGGTGGCAAAGAAAGAAGAAAAGCGGAAGCAACAGGTAATGCAGTAGAAGACATAAATGCATGAAGAAGAGTAACTTAAAAGGTGAAATAATTAGCAAGATCTGTGTCAGAAAGGGAAGGGATAGGAGAAGGAGAAATAATGCAACGAAGAGCTTGAAAAAATTGACGGGGGTCAGGAGAGAGTAAGAAGATAAGCATAATACTGCCATTTGGCAATGTGAGACACCTGAAGGTGTCTCACCCGCTAGTCCCCAGGGTATCTATCATCCAGGTGGCCAGGACACGGCCATTGCATTTTGATCCAGTTCCTGGGGGTGGACCAGTACTTAGGAACTCACCCCCCCCCCCCCTTTCCAACATGAACACTTTCTCATGGACAGCTCATTGTGAGAGAAAACGGACTAGCCCCCAAGCCATATACCTGACATGTCCCAATACAATGAGCAGGCAGGGTCAGGCAATTACTGATCACTACACACACCTGACTTCCATCTCACTTCCCCACACAGATAAAAGGCGGAGCACAAAACCACACTCTGAACAAGGCAAAGCACACGAGGAAGCAGCAGTTCCAAGATGGCAGTTTAATACAAGGCGAAAGACGGCAAGACCGAAGAGGATTGCAAGGAGAAGTGCCCTTCACCTTTTCACCAAAAGACTGTTACTTACATGAATCTTTGAGAATAGGAAACGTAAGACCAGGAATTAAGGCTGAAGAATCCTGCATTTGTGTCACAGGTAACCGGGGCTGTCCCGCGTCGATAGTCAAGGTGGGGAGAATCGTTTGCCGCTGTGATACTGTCCTTGTCTCCTACAACTAAGCAGCACCAGTGAAGTCAGCACAGCCAGTGATTTGGGGAGACTGATACCTGACTGGTCTGTGTTAAAGCCAAGGTTGCAAGCGGCAACATTGTATTGTGAAAACTGAAGGGAAACGTGCATGTGGCAAACAACGCAAATTAAACAGCAGAGGAATGATTGAACTTTGAAGCCAAGATACAATACCATAGACAGAGTGGTCCGGTACCATGTGGGTGCTCATTCGAAAGTCTCTATTAGATATGCAGCTCAAAGGTGGCAATTGTAAAAGTGATAAAGAATTGTGAAATCAAAGTGGTCCTGCAACGGGTCAAGCAAAACCGTGTGCACATTCGAAAGTCTTCAATAATTGATAAAAAGTATATGAGGTTGGTCCGAGCCCAGTGGAGAGAGATCAGCTAAAAGCTTTTGGTTAAAGCAAGTTTGTGTTAAGAGTTACATTTGAAATTGAAATTGCTCCGATCTCGGTGGAGGGCGACTAATTGTGTTAAAGGGGATCTGAGCCCAGCCGAGGGGGATCTGGGATGAACTGTGAGTCACCCGAGAAAGAATGTCCTATGAGAAATTGGATGCATAAACAATTTACGAACATTAAGCTGAGAGGGCCTGAGCTGGCCGGGGGGGAGGGATCTGAGGTGAACAGTGAATCGCCTGAGAAATTGAGTACTTGTGAAAATCTGAAAGAGCAAAGGAACTTATTGTTTGTTTGTTTGTTGCATCAGACCCTCTGAATCTAAAGACTTTGGGCAGCAAAGAGACTTGGGCATGCAAGGCCCTGATGCTAATGTTTGAACTGTATCCTCGTGCTAAAGAAGCCAGAGACTGTGTAAAGCTCAAGTGCACCACCTTGTCCCGTGCTGAAAACGTGAGAGGAAGGGAGAGAAGATAGTGTATTCAAATTTTCAAGGGTCTGAGTTTATTTTTCTAACGGCATTCAGCATGACAAATAGAACTAGGATTAATGCAAGGTTGAAGGGGTCTCTGGGAAGAAGAAAAGGGAAGCATGGATAAAGAAGTTCAAGAGCAGAGCAGAGAGATGAGGTAAATAATGTAGCAGCTCAGTCAGGTGAAAGAGTAAACGATTCTTCAAGTGGAGGTAGAAAAAAGATGAGAGTAGTAGTATAGAGAGAAAGATTGAAGAAAAAGTAAGCAATGTAGGATTAGGGACTAGTGAAAAGAGAGGACAAAAGAAGAAAGGAGAAAGTAATTAGAATAATATATGGGACCAGCCCATACTGTTGATGAGAAAGGGATAGTGGAGTAAATTGGGTCTGTCTGGAAAAATTGACATCATCTAACCTCCCAAGAGAATTACTTTTGGGTCCATAGGTATGTCTAAATAATCTGTTTTTTATTAAGGTGGGAATCACAAACCAAAATGACTGCACCATGCAAAAGATCCACCTGAAGTATCAACGAACCTTGGGCTAACAGGCATTGCCAACAAGGAGTTTCGTGCTCTGAAACACTTGTGTATGAGCGTGATATAAATAAAATATATCATAAGGAGGGATAGATATTATGAAAGCAGACAGGGATAAGATGCATCATTAGTGTATGCACAATTTCCCTCAACTGGGTACAATTGGAAAGCGGGCCACACTTCCCCAAATACTCTATGCTTTAAAGGACATACTCTTAACGGTGTCAGACCCCCAACCCCGGTGGAAAATCACGTTATCTTACGCTGGGGTCAAGAAGGAGAAGAACGTGTGATTTGCTTTAAAGTACACAACTTTGTACCAATGAGATAAATGAGTAAGGGTAGTATTAAACTTTCTTTCAGTTGAGTTCTTGGAGATGATCATAGAACAACCAGTGGGAGCTCACAGTAGGCTTGTTCTCGATTTCTCAATTTCTTTGGAGAGCACGTATCTATTTCACCAATAGTAGAATTCAGCTGTGTCAATTTCCAAAATCTCATAAAATCTGGGGTTTCCAACCACTGAATCCACTGTCCTTGAGATTTTGAGGAAACCCTGAGCATCCCATGCCCCAAAATAAATGGAAAAGCTTACATTGGAACTGTTGGAGGACTAGAGCTAGACATCGAATTGGAAAAGCCAGAAAGACACAGATGTTTAGGTTTAATATTAATTTGAATAGCTCTAGCCAGTGTTGTGGGTGATCAATAAGGGTCCCAGTGAGAAAGAGGGGTTTGTGCTGCAGGCGCCATATTGGTCACTCAGGGAATAGCGATATTGACACGATGTTGCAACTTCACATGTATTTAGTATAGTTAATAGAATAGGATATGTGTTACTTTTAAGTGTTACTTTATGTTCAAATTGATATATTTTAGATTGCATGCATGTAGCAAGATAAATATCAAAACCATCGAAATATAAATGCAATATAGGTATGGCATGCAAAGAAGCGCCTATAAACTGGGCAAAGAGGAGATTCATAATACTAATGCGAGAAAGGAGATTTTGCATGAAGAAACCACTGGGAAGAGGAAACTCTAGTTTAAACATGTATGCACCGATATACATACATGGGGGTCTCAAGGGACCTATGTTTGGGACAGTTTAAGGTATATGGGCAATGTACAAATCTGTATGTTGTAGGCTTTTTCATAGTTTGGGCAGACCCTGAAACCAGGGTTTGTGAGGTGAACTGTGTTTGACTGGGGAAACCGGTTTAGCAAGGTTGAAGGCAGAGGAAGGGCAGCTGTGAAAATATCAGATGGTCAGTTTCTGCCAGGCTGGGTTTTTAGAACTTGGCTACTGCAGAAAGGAGATGCAATCTTCTAAAGTGAATGTGAGCTTGTTAATTATTGTCCAGGGGAGTCCAGCCATCTGTTCGGGCTGAGTAATAAACCTGGGGTAAATGAACACCTAAGGGCAGAGTTGAGCGATACTTTAGGGGTTTTGATAATTTTCTTAGGTTGTGTCCGGAGGCCATGGGTGTTGAATTGGTAGTCGTTTAGATTAGAGTGAGACAAGAATGCCAGCAAGCCTGGGTGGGTAAAATAATTATTGCCAGTTCAAAGGAACTTGTTTATTCTCCCTCCTCCTCCTCATATTGTTTGAGATGTTCTTGAAAACAATGTGCATCACGTCCACAGTAAGAAGGTCCCAGGCCAGGTTTGGTCCCTTGGTTCGCTTTGCCTTTGGCGGGATTCACTAGTGAAGCCCGCCTTTGGCTACAGGGTGTCTGGTGGGGGCAGAAATTGAGGGAGGTTCCCAAAACTCCCTGTGCTTAGTCTCCTAGGAGACCCAAATGCACTCTGTGCTGATTGGCCGGCTGGCTGTCCGGCAAGGACAGCCACCCTGCTGGGTGACTGACAGCTAGGCTGGAATGAATGGGAGCAAGCTGCATAAAAGGTGAGACTTTTGGTTTGGAAGGCAGAGTCGACCACTGGAACGAAGGAACCGAAGAAGAGGATGCCTGCAGCAACTCCTGGACCATTGCTTTGCCCGGTGAAGCCCTGCTGCTGTGCTGAAACTCCAAATTTGCATCGAAGGAGAAGCTCTTGCAAGGACAATTTCTCCCTTTGAGTTGGTGGGACCAATCAACTCCAAAGTAAGCCACCTGGACATCCTCTCGGAGCTGAATTTCCACAGAGTTGCTGCTGGAAACCGAATAGCCAGGGAGAGGAACATCAGTTTGTGTGCGTTGCTTTTAAGCTGGCCAAGAGCTCCGGGAAGATCCTCTGGACTCCCAGGAAGCAGGAATGACCGAGCCTGAGCTCCCTCAACAGAGTGCAGGACCCCAGAAGCAAGGAAAGCCCATCTCGACAGCCAGGAACTGCAGTGTTGAACAGTCAGATCTGCAGAGCTGCTCAGGAACCGAAGTCATCTGCTGCACTTTTTCTTGAATACAAAGGTACTGTAAAAACAGAGAACTTACCTCTTGTTGTAGAGTTGCTTGCATCTTCTACCCCTCACAAGTCTAATAGCTTGTGACCCTACATGGATTCTTCTTTTTCTTCAAAGACTTCTAAAACATTGTGCAAAGACTGTTCTTACTTAACTACAAAGGAGTGTTTCAGCCCCTATAGACTTTTGCCCATTGACTTTGGAGGATCCAAAAGGATTTGCATGCTTTCGAATATTTGTGGTCTCTAGTATGTTCTAATAACCTTTTCCTTTGACATCCTAAGAATATTCTAAATTCAACAGTGATATATTACTGTCCCCAGCACCCTAGCTTTTGAAGCCACCTGAGGATGTAGGTTGTGTCTGTGGGACATCCCAAAAAGGTACTTGCTGATTTAGAAATATTAAGAGTGGGTATTTCGTGAAGTATATTTGAGTGTTACCATTATATTGCCCACTTCTGAAGAAGGCTTACTCTAACTGACTGATAAATAAATTAATAATTGTTTATTCAAGAAACCTTGTGTGTAAGAGTTTATTTGAATACGTGTCACTGTGAATCTCTGTGCAACTCCCCTACAGCTCACATTGACCCCTCTTGAGATAAGCCTGGCTGCTCAATCACGCTACCAACCTGTGTAGTACAGACTTATACCAAAGGTTGGGTTCCTATTGCCAGGATGTCAGGGATGTTGTGGTGCACCCAAAGGGTACTGCATACAGTCTTGCCTAACAGGTGGCACAGGCAACTAGGGCACTGTTAGGTTCAGAGAGGAACGGACATAGATTCCTAAGTAGTCGCAGGTAATAGGTGCAGTTTTTAACAATCTGATTGACATGGGAGTTGGAGTCTAATGCAGAATTAAGATGGAAGCCCAAGGTTTTACCTTTCTTGGAGACCTGCATGTGACAGTCGTTGATGGGGAGACACATATATCTGGAATCAAGGTTGGAGCAGGTATGAGCAGTACGGAAGGTAAGCAGCTCGGTTTAATTGTCGTTAAGGCACATCCAATGCCTGTTCATCCATGTTTCAATGTGATTATACATGGTTTGGAGAAAGCAGGAGTGAAGGTCACAGTCTCCAGACAGTTCCAGTAACAACTGTGTGCCGTCACCCTAGTTTGTAAAAAACACATTGAGATCAGCCAAGAGATCAAAGTGGTTTGATATACAAGTTGAAAAGTAGCTGGGAAATGCATGCTCCCTTGGGGACTCCACATACTGTGGGCATTGAAAGTGAGCTAGCGCTGTTCCAACAAACTTTAGATGTCCTATGTCAAAGGAAGGATTGAACCCACTTGACGGCATTATTACTGCATTGACCAGTGTTGCTGAGAGTATGAAGCAAACCATCATGATCTAAAAGGTCAAATGCAATTGATAGGTCCAAAAGGACTAATAGGCCAACTTTTCCTTAGTCTGAGATGTTGAGCATGTGTGATTGTAGGTCTAGAAGCGCAGTCTCCGTGCTGTAGCAGGGGCGAAATCCTGACAGTCTAGCATGAAGGATATTGTTACCTGTAACAAAAGATTGAAGTTGCACTGTGGCACATTTGCCCATAATCTTCAGAAAGGAAGTTGTAGTTTGTGAGGGGCATAGATTGTTTGGGTCTTTATGATCAATTCCAGGTTTTTTAACTAGAGCTGAGACAGTGACATTTTCAATTAAATCAGGAACCTGATTACAATAGAATGAATAGTTCACAAACCTGAAACAGAATGGGGTAAACATTTCTTTGTGTTGTAGAATAATATTCAGAGGTATCACATTTGCAGGACATTGAGAGGGGCGGAGAGAGGAGAGCGTATTTAGCATGTCTGCTAAAGTAACAGGGGTAAAGTCAAATGTGGTAGGGGGTTCCATCCGGGTATGGTTACACTGATTTGCATGCACAGAGAGGTTTTTATTAAGTTCCTGCTTAATCTTGTCGCAAGCCTTTCAAATGTTGGCTTCAAAAGCCTGTTGTATGTTCTAACAGTCTTGGTTCGTAGGTGTCACTGGAGCAGAGGAGGTACCTGCTTTTTCCAAGGATTTAACAATTTTAAAGAGTTTCTTTGTGTTGTTACTTGACTCCTCTGTTAAAGATTTTTTTTTTTGTTGCATCATGGATGGCATTTTTGTAATCTTTGTCTGAAACTTTTCAAGTAGCTTTTGTAGACTCGGAGGGGCATTTTAGCCACACTGTCTCTGCCGGTTTTTTTAAGTCTTTTCATTATGCTTAGTTCTTCAGTGTACCAGTTCTGATGGCCAGCAGTCTCCCTAACTAGCTTAGCTTTAATAGGGGCCACTGAATTTAGCATGGAGTTGAATGAGGAATAAAATTAGTTTACTAAAGTCCTGGAGATGTCTTGGTCAGCGGTTTTGTTCATTATCAGGTTCAGCCATTCGTTTATGTTTTCTGCCATGATCTTTTTAAAGTTCCAGTTTGAAACCCATTTGGGTGGGTTTTTCTTATTCAAAACCGGATGTTGGAATTGAGATTGAAATGCAATCGAGTAGTGATCAGACCAAATGCAATGTTGGGTACTTTTGATCTGTATACAGAGATTTTAAGCCACAACCCAGTCTAGGATGGTTCCTTTATCATGGGTGGGTGAGTCATTAAATACATGGTAATCTTCGTTGTTGAGTGCAGTTTTGATATCAATAGCCTCTTTGTTGTTGATCTCTTTGTGCCAGCAATTGAAATCTCCAGCCAGTAGCGTTGCACAAATCCAGGGAGACCGCTGGGTCAGTAGGCAGCCCAGTGTGTCTGCTTTGAGGACTGATATTCATCTAGTATAAGTGACTTGTGTCACCATCTCCCGGCATTTGAATGGAGGGACTGTGGGGCGGAAGGTCAGTTGTGTGGGTAATGAGGTAAGAGGTTTTCGAGACTTGGGGTTGACTGGTATGAGAGAACGTAAAGTGAGCTTTGGAGTTCATTTTCATGTGAGGGCACCTTTGGTGGTTAAAGCAAGGGGGTAATAATAGAAAACTTTTTTATTTAGATTTAAGGGCTTTGGTAAGGTAGGCATGCATGGAGTTAGATGAGGTTAGGTGGATTTGAAGGGTGAGTGTTTTGGAGGAGTGAATGAAGTGTTTCATGTTGTGAGTCCTTTGTACGTATGTTTTACCTAGTTTGTTATTTTAGAGGTGTGAGGTGGTATCCCGAACCAGCATGTCCATTGTGATGTTTGCCCTGATACCCTTCGGTTTGCTTGTCTGGTTGGCTGGAGTACTCACCTAGGGGTGAGGTGGCATTTTATACTAAGTCCACCTGTAGATACCTCTCTGTAGTATACCCTCTGTACCCTTCATTTTGTATTGACTGTGCAGATAGAGCCCTCGCCTCACTTTTCTTGGTTTGTCGAAGTAGTGAAGTAAATCTTCCTGAAGTCAGGGAAAGAGGGTATTGTAGTCAGGAATACTGTACTAGTGGTGAAAAGAACGAGAGCAGAAGTGTTGTAGTGGAAAACATTGCGCTCCTTCTATGTTCAAGTGAAGGAGATATCTTGGAGATTTGGCCGGTGTTGTGGTTTTTTGATGATATGTTGTCTTTTGTTTAAGAGTGAGAAGTATAATTAAAGTGAATAGTTAAGTGAAGTGATAGTGGTGAAAGCTAATGAGGTGAGTGATTGTGGGGAAGATTAAGAAACTGGAAAGGGGAAAAAAGGTGTTCCTTGTGTTGAAACTTTGTGCCGCAGGTTCAGCGACTGCGTTTTAAGTCATTTATTTTGAAGTGATATTGTTAAAGGCTGGACTAGCTTTTGAGTATGAAGACTCCATTGAAGCATTTGTGTCAGGTACTTCCTGGCTATAGGGTAACGATTTTAAAGCACCATTGAGAATGGCTGCTGGAAACTAAGGGTAAAATGCTAAATTCCTGGCCTAATAAGGGGACCTATGATAAGGGAATATTGGAAAATCTGTATACTTTTTTAGTTGCAAGTGATAAAGGTTCGAAGTTAGAGAATTGATTAAACCTCTAAGAACTATGTAGGATGTATGAAAAGGGCGTGAAGGCCCATAATATTAAAGTCTCAGAGGGAGTGCCTTAAAAGGAGGGTGCAGGAATTCCTTTCGCACCACCCCCATATGGTTGCTATCCTTTATCGCCCAAAGAAGGGTATACAGAGCCTGAGTTTTAACCTCCATTTTCTCCATTGGCCACTCCAGTGGTTGCAAGACGGATGGAGGTCACACCTCCATGAGCTATGATTACTAAAAGATGGGAGGTTGAATAAAGTGGAAGGTTGACTCCTTCAAAGATTAGGACTGCAGAAAGGTTGAGAACAGAGAGCAGAAAGGGACAACTTCCCCAACTGATAGGTTAGCAGAGAGATAAAGGCGGAGGAGCGAGAGAGAGTGAGACTGGCAACCAGAAGACTAGATGAAGAGTTGAGGATGAGTGAAAAAAGGGAGACTGTGCCTTCTAAAGCTAGGATAGAGGATAGGCTACGAATGGCATAGAGACACAGGAGTGGGAAAAATCAGAAGAAGCATTGAGGCTAGCGGAGGAAGAGGCAGTGCTGTTACGACAGCACAGAAGTAAAGAGCGGGAAGAAGTGCGTAGACAGGCAAAGGACCTAGAAGAAAAAAGGTGGAGGCATGGGCAAGTTCTTGCTAGATTGGATAAATCATTTATCAAAGAGGTCAACGTGGACTTTGAGGACAGAAGTGTCGCTATGGGTACAGAATTTGAGAAAGGTGAACGGGAACTCGCAACCTACGCTAGTGCTGAGCATGCTTCCGTGCCCATAGAATTATCAGGGGATGTGGTAACAGAAGTACGAGATGAGGATGAATGGGAGTCAGATGTTGAGCAGGGAGGACAGGGTGTAGTAGCCCCACCTCTCACTCCAGAAGCAGCAACAGGGAGTACACAATGGGGTTTAAGGACGCGCTGTGGGACTAATACGGCTATAGTGAGCAGCAGAGGAAGGGCATGGAGAGCCCCAGCAAAGGATGGGGTGACTTAATTTCTGTTGCTCCAGAAGGGTCAGCGAAAGGCATATTATGTCACATGGTCACACATGGACCAGAATAATTTAATGAAGACACTCCCATTGCTCGCTGCAGGGAAGTGGATTTATGCATTAGAGAAATACACTGTGGGTGTCATGTTGGCCATAGGGGATATAAAAAGCTTATTCACAGCTCTAATGGGGGAATTGTCAGGTGAGCGAGGTATCCAGGAGTTCAATTAGATACAAACACCCACGATGGAGAAGCATTTAATAATTCCAGGGCACATGTATGTGGGCCCTGTGAGTTATGTACCCTGATACGCCAGATATCAATTCTATCCTGGCCAAGACAAAGAAGTTGGATGATGATCCTGCAGCACATATCGAGTTAATTCAGGAGATATGGAGGGCAGAGACGGGAGAAGCATGGGATAACAATGTGGCAATTCTTTACCACATGCTAAAAAAGGTACTTTCAAAGGAGGTCCAGCACAATCTAGACAAAGTAGTGGGAATGGAGGCCAAGAATTGCCCAGACATTCAGGCACGTTTTGTGCATTTTTGCAAAAGGAAGCAGAAGAAAAAAAAGTAGAGCATTGAACAGGCACAAAAGGAAGAGGCCAAGCTTGTTCTGAGAAAGTTAGTGAAGATTTGATTGGAAGGAGCAGTGATTATCAGCTCAATGGAGGGACAGCAGGGACAATTGGGACAATAGTTAATCGGGTCTGGTACAAGGTTGGATGGACGGGTATGCTCACAGAGTATTTTCATGAGGAGGTGAGTCATTTGGCGGGTTCGGAGGTATGGGGCCCCGGTTTAATGGGCCAATGGGAAATAATTATGCAGTATTGTATGAAATCCAGTGTTGGTCACGCGGAAGGATGGGATACGTGTCACAAGATTTTCGGAGCAAGCCACAGTATTTTAACATAGGTGCCCAGCAAATGCAATCCCTGACCATGTCATGCCCCCAGGTTCTGTGAAATCCCAGCAGGAACAGGTTGAACAGAGCCCGGCGTCTGGGGTTGCACAGACATATGTGTTTCAACCGACCATGCCGGCACTGGTACAAGCATGGGAGAAGAATCCTTTACCCCAAGGAACGATCACTCACTAAAATGGAGGAAATCCTTTCACGCTCCCCGGGGACCTGGGAATGGAAAATATGCAGCTTCTTTCACCACCCTGAGTCAGCTTTTAGTGTCCTCAAAGAAGAACTACAGGCCCAGAGGCTCATTGCCTTGCAGAACAGATACATCCTCAACCTCCTAACAGCTATGGGGCGGGGGTGCCTGAAGATAGGCAGCGAATGCTGTACATTTGTACCTCCTAATAATTTGGAGAATGGGACTCTGACTCAAACACTTGCTGCTTTGCACAAGCTTGGGGGGGTCACAGAGAAAGTGTCAGTGTTAGGGAGAATTCTCTGTTTAGGCTGAATTTCCTAACCTAGTGAGTCCCCCAGCAGCTTTGCTGGATTTCTGGAGTTTATTTTTTTCTCCTGCCAAGAGTGAGACTCTTTTTCTCCCACTCTTGGACATGATTTATGGTGTTCCTTTGAATGTTAATGTGTTTCATGGGCTATGGGGTCTTTTACTCCATAGGGTCTCATATGTTTTTTCTATGTGTGTTACACCGCACCCTCCGTGCAGTAACACCGGGGTGTCATAGTACCCCCAACAATAGACTCCATACCCTGGGACTGACTACTGTCTCCCAGGGCATGTAAAGTCACCATTGGCTTTACTAGTCCCAAATTACTAACAGAACCAGTACAAACCATCATATTGTGGATGTACTGGTAGGGGAAATTCGATTGCCCCTGGGTCTGTTATTCGAGGGGGCACTGTCCCGTCCCCCCTCGTCGAGTTTTGGCTGGTGGCAGTGGATACTACTTTTTATATTCAACCGCGTATATATCTGTATGGGATTTTCCCCTTGTTCGAGGCTAATACTTTTTAACATAGCCTCTAACATACCACCGGTTTATTTATTTAATATTAATTCACCGGTTGGTATTTTCTGCCAGAACTCTGTTTTAAAATGGCGTTTGTGTTCTCTTCTGTAACTCCAAACCAAAGGTCGAGCCCTTTGTTCCACTTTTTGGCGGGCTTCTCCACAGAAGCCTCCAAAAGTGGTGCCACTCTGTCTGGGTACCACAGGTGGTGTGGGAGGGGGTTTAGGCACCCTGGACTGAGTTACCTTGGTAACTCAAGTCGCACTCTTGTGTGATTGGCCCAAGTGGTGAGCCGGCCGGCTCACCACTTAGCATGTTTGATTGACAGCTAGGCTGAGTGAATGGGGGTGTGCTGCATAAAAGCAGGGCTTTTGGGACTGGAACTTCAGAAGTCGCCACAGGACCTGGATATCCGACGAGGGAGAAGCTGAGCTGGCCTGCTACGATGACACCACCGGTGGAGCCCTGCTGAACCGACTCACCACTTCCCAACGACAGAGGAGATCTCCCAGCTGGAGAGTCTTCTTCCCCTCACTGGTGGGCACAACCAGTTTACCTTCCTTTTTCGCATCCCAGGACGTCTTGTGGTCGAATTGCCTGTGCCAAACACTCCGGCAACCGGATAGCCACTTACCACTGGACCGCGAATAAAAGGACCGCTCCTTTTAATTGAGAACTCCGCGGCTGGTTTCTTCCCTGGCACTGCAACGGACTCCTGCTTTCCTCCCCGACGAGATCCTCTCTTCCTCCGGACGAGGCACCGACTTGCACCCGCTGCCAGGAACAACTGCCCCCGCTGGAGCGTTCTCACCATTTTAAGGTACCGTGTCCGCCAGGCCTCCCTTTCTAAAGATTGCTACAAGGTAACAATAATCCCTTAACCTTCTGGACTGGGCTGGTCGCCTTGACCATCTAACTGGTCCCTTTCTTTTTGGTCCAACTCTTTCTGAACTTATTGCGAGACTTTTGGGCACTTTGAACCATGTGACCTTGGACACATTTCGACCGGAGACTCTTAAAGTGGGTCCGGCCTTGTTAACTTTGACTTTATGGTTTTAACCTGCCTTCTTCTCCTACTGTGTTCTTCCGAAAGTGTTGGGATCTGTTTCTATCTTTGCTCTGCCTTTCTCTCCCTTTTAAACAGATTGATTAGATTGCCATCTTCGTTAAGCGCTCACCGCTGTCTGAAAATAAGTGTTGCTTTACTTAAGACTTGTCTAACTAATCGTTGAAGGGAGTGTATATCTTTTAGTGACCGTGTTTTTGAACTGCTTAATACTAGTGCCAGTGTGTTTAACTAGATGTGTTTTTAAATAAATAATTATATCTCTTTTACACTAAGCTCTGGTCAATGTTTGCTTGTTCTACTGTGTTCTTTTGACCTATTGTGAATACTCTGTATACTGCCTAACTCTTCTTGAGAGAAGTCTGACTGCTCAGCCACAGCTACCAGGTAAATCTGGGTGGTACAGACTGCTACCAATTGGGTTTACTGTCAACCACCTGTAGTCTTAAATCTTTTGCAGTGGTCCCAGAGGGAACTGCACAGGTTTCTGCCTAACAGTCAGGAATCACAAAGAACCCTTGGTTAGACTCATTTCTTTGGTGCCATCTTGGATGAGCCTAGCTGTCAAGATTTGAATGCCAATTTTTGTTTTTCTTCTTGTCAAATGCTCTTATGGTACTGTTCTGCCCAGGTACCATGATGACTGTGACCCTGTCCAAAGCTAGAACCACCACCATTTAATATCACATGGGTAGTCAGACTGAAGCTGTCTTGCATCCTCCACCAGAATTGGATGATTGTGTGGAGCAGCGGGTAGATTGCAGAAATGGTGGGAGGAAGAATTGGGATTGTTCTGCGGAGTATGCCCATTTTGGGACCGGTGTGAGAGATGATTGTAGGGTTTTTCCCTATGAAGAGGGTTTTGAAGAACAAGAAATTGGTTTATTAGTTAAAGTATTAAGCAAAGGCGGGAATGTTGGGGTGATCAGTAAGGGTCCCAGTGTGAAAGAGGGGTTTGTGCAGTGTATGCCATATTGGAGACTGGGTGAACGGTGATATTGACACGATGTTGCAACTTCACCTGTATTTAGTATAGTTAACAAGAATGGAATATGTGTTAATTTTTAATGTTACTTTGTGTGGAGAAAAAAAAGATTTTCAATTTTGCAAGGTTTCAAAAAGAGTTCCGGCAATGGAGTGGGATATTGTTTAGAAAGAGATGCAGAAGAGTTTGTTAGGTATACTCCTAGGTATTAGGGGCAGTGTTTTTCCCGATTGAAAGCTACATAATGTTTCCATATTAAGGATACTGATGCGGAATTGAAGAGTTAAGAGGATGTAATTTAGCAATACTTAACTTCTGTTTGAAAAACAAGATCAAATTCTGAAAGCTCTGTCATAAGAGCCAATAAAGAAGCGTGGGAGCTGAAAGTGAAGTGTGGGAGCCCATCAGTAAAACCAGAGGATCATCCACAAAGGCTAATTTATGCAGCATCTAGAAATGGATAACCAATGTATGTCCATATTATCACCAAATCTTCCTGTTGGTGTCTCATCATAAAAGCACTTTCCATGTCGCCTAGAAATTTGGACTGGGTCTGAGATCAAATAATGTATCCTCATTGTAGTGCAAGGACAGTGTAAGTAGCTTCAATACATTTAATAAACTTGGCAACAAATTCAAACTTACAAAGAAATTGGTTTATAAAGCTCTGCTACGCACAGTCGAACACTCTGTCAGCATCAACCAATTACAGGGTGAAGGGAACCTTTGCACCATGGGCATTTTACATAGCCCGTTTGGTCCAAATCAACCAGTCCAGGGAGCAGGCGAGCCAAACACTTTGCCAAGATCTTAGAATACATTTGGGCAGCATAGTTTAAAATTGCAATAGGGCTACAAGAGGTACACTGGTGAGGATCTTTATCAGGTTTGAGAATCAGAGGCCAGGAGGAGTTGCCCATTGTGGGTGGCTTATACCTATTTCTTGAACATTATTAAACACAGAATTTGTGGTACGAAGACTGATTGAAATTTTGTTGTGAAACATGGCAGTGCACCCATTTGGCCCTGTATTATTTGTCAAGAGATCTTTTGTTACTTGTATAATTTGCTGGCAATATCTTTATGTCTCTAGCGATACTCGTAAATCTACAGAAATCAGGGGGAGGACCACCTCATAGATATCACTGGACTTGTGAATGCTGTCAGAGGGCTGCTCCTGAAAGAGGAAAGTTAAGTATTTGGTCTGGATATTGAGCTAGTTGCCTTCCCCCGAGTGCAAGGATCCCAAATCATTGTTCGGGCCATCCATTAAATTAAGAGCAAATTGGTCACAGCTTCTAATTATTGGACAAATTTCAATCTGGTTTCCGACCAAAATATGGAACCGAGGGGGCGTGGCTTGGAGCCGCCGCGGACGACATGGCTGATTGAGAGCTCCTGCCTGGCCCAATGCGCCACACTGCATAACGCTGCTCTGAGGCCCCATTAGGAGCCACAATCCGAATGGTGGATGTCAGAAGCCCCCTGCAGCTATCGTTTAAATGGGCTCCCGCAACAAATCCAATTTCCCAGGCTTTTGAACATTTTTCTCCGGCGGAGCCCCAAGACTCCAAGATGGCCGCCGCCACGATACGCAGCACGGAGAACGCACAATGAGAACACATAGTGAGCGTTGCTGAAAGATAACGACTACCGCCAAATGTTCATGGCACCCTCTCTTAAAGCCAGCTATATAAATCAAGCAAGCATCTCGCCTCCCGACTCCAGTCAGCCAGAGGCCTGCCTTTGGGGACCGCTAAGGCGCGCAGAATTAGAAGAGCGGGACGCAGAGGTATCTCAGAGCCGCGGCCCCGCTGCTGCTTACCTGGGGACGACAACCCAGCCTCCATCTCGCATCCGTCAGGAGATCCTATCTGGGATCTGAAGGGGCCGTGGGGCGGTCGGCGGCAGGACGCGCAAGGCATCGCCAAGTTCCTCGCTGCGCCGGGCTGTCGTCGGGCCTCCTCTCCCTTCCTGATCGCTGGAGGTTGCTTCCCTATGCGGAGCAACGCACCAGGGTTGGCGGCGGCACGTGGCCCCCAACCTCCCGGTCCCACCAAAAGAATCCAGCAACAGAATCCAGCACACAGACACGCCCGCCACCCAGAGGCAAGCCTCACACGGATTATACCACCTGGAGGTCAGCCTGAGGAACCTGTCCCCACTCAATCAAGCACCTGCTCCGTGGGTGCCAAACTATTCACACCCAGGAGGCTGGACCCAGAAGGGGGGGGTCGCGCCCAGAACAGAGGAATCACCCAACTCCCACCACGGGCAATCTTCAGTGTCCACGATACATCAGCTTCCATGATTTGAGGTGAGGAGTTGGGGGAGGGGAGAATCGCCGAGGGTGACTAGTGTGGTTCCTCGGACCTGACACCCACAAGCGATCGGGCCCCAGCAGTGAGTGTTAACTCCCAGCAGTCTCCTGGCAGATCTGAACCTGCGCTAATATATACCCCTCCACACCCCATTCACCTCGCCACCACTCAAGAATCACTAAGGGGCACACTGGGATAAAGCCGAGCCAGCAACAGTCAAATTGTCGGTGTGAGAGAACAGCCCAGTCCTGGAGCAATCTAGCACACAAAGCTGAAGCGGAAATACCCAGACTGCAGCCGGGCCATATAGACGCACCACCGACAAGATGTCAAAAAGCGGGAAGACAGCCAAACACGCAGACATTGCCGCCCTCATGGCTAACTCGGCTGCCGAAAGGGCTAGGAAGATGGATTCTCCGGAAGACACCACCAAGAATAGCGCTCCCACATCGGCGGCGCCGGAGTTCAACCCGACGCAAGCGGCCACCAAAGCCGATCTTCAAGATCTATTGTCAGCAATCACTAGGGAAATCCAAAAAAGCGCTGAAGAAGTCACTAAGAAAATCAACTCTTTAGACAAAAGGATGGGGGAAGTAGAACACCGAACCACCGAACTGGAATCAGAGGTCTGCGACCAAATATTTGAAAATCAACGCGACAAGGACAGGATAGCCGCCATTGAGGCGAGATGCAACGCTCTGGAAGAAAAACAAGAGATTTAGAAAACCGATCACGTAGGAACAACAGCCGTGTTCGTGGAATTTCATCATCTATCCCAGATGCGGATCTGAAATCCTATGTATCAGACCTCTTTCGGTTCATAATCACCCTCCCGGATAACTCTCCATTGGAGTTAGACCGGGTGCACAGAACGTCTCTGAGGAAAACGAGATGTGTTGGTAGGAATTCATTTTTTCCAAATAAAGGAGGATATAATGCGTGAAGCAAGACAGATGGGACAAATCACATTCCAAGGATCCACAATTGCATTATACCAGGATCTAGCGAACTCAACTCTCCGAAAACGGAAAAGTATGCGCCCATTAACAGTCTGGTTGCGTGAAAGGAAAATCCCATAAAAGTGGGGATTCCCCGCTTCAGTAAGATTCAGATGGGAGGGATCCCAAAGACAAATTCAAGCAGAGAAACTCATGGGCCAAAGTAGAGCAGAAGAGGAATCCGAATCCGAGGACACATCCCACCTCCCCCAAAACAAAACCCTGGTGGAAGAATGCTCAAAAGCTGGCAGACGACGCAGACTCCGGGGACCGACCAAGAAAGACAGCAACATGGGTTGAACACCCTTCAAAGGCGTCAGGAAACCCTGGTTCTCAATCTTCAAATAATAGCCACCCACAACCAAGAGCGAGGCAAACACTAAGAAAGTAAGCTACACACAGCATATAAACCACCGGGAGCATATACTAAGCTCCACCAAGCCTCATTTCGGCGGCCCAGTTGGCCACTATCAAGCGCATTGGTGCCACCAGTTCCCCAGTGGCAGTAGGATGACGTTTCTCCTACCAACTCAACAGTGAGAGGGGGTTGGGGGAGAGGGAGGGGAAAGGGGTTTTAAAAGAACAAATTTAAAGTTCTGGACTTTATCCATCGCAAGTTACGTTAGCTCAAGCAGCGTTACAACATGCAATTACAACAAAAACGAGAAATATACCACTCCAATACGGCTACAGAATCCACTTAGCACTCTCATAGACCAAGGTGGGGGGAGAAACAGGAGGCATACCCAACATCAAATAACAAATGATGGCTGAAACAAATGAGATAAGAATCCTATCCTGGAATATCCAAGGGATGAACTCACCAAGAAAACGAAGATCAGTGGAACATCGGCTTGACCAGTTATCCAGAGACATTGTGCTAATCCAAGAAACCCACCTACTACAAAGCGATGAACACCGCATACGATTCAAGAGATATAATAAAGCCTATTTCGCCACGGCTGGGAAGAAAAAAAGGGGGTTAGCAATATTACTAAGCAACAAAGTCCCACTAACAAAGATCACAATAAGAAGAGATCCAGAGGGTCGCTTTCTCCTGCTCAAAGGCCTCTTCGAAGAGCTTCCTATCACAATCGCCACAATCTATGCTCCCAATACAGCCCACGCCAACTTCATTGCTAATCTTATTCCAACCATCTTAGCCTTCCGAGAAGGCCACATGATCATTGGTGGGGACTTTAACGCCATGCCGAATCAGCAGATGGACAAGACTCTCCCCCCTCACAAACGCGGACTTCACACAGGCTCTATCCCTTTCTAAACTATTTAGGGAAACAGAGACCGTCAACGCCTGGAGGCTATTTAGTGCAAACTCACGAGACTACATGCACTATTCCAATGTCCACAAAGGTTACTCAAGAATAGACTTTATTCTAATCCCCGGAGTGCTATTCCCATGCCTAAACAATGCAGAAATCCATACTTGCATGATCTCCGACCACGCTCCAGTTTCCGTGAATTTGGCCATATCAAGACAAAGAAACCCTATTCGGAGGTACTGGAAATTAAATGATTCCCTACTACTCGACAAAAGCATCAGAATAGAAGTAGAAACCACGATAACCAACTATTTCAAAGAGAACACCACAGAGTCCTCTCCCTTCAATGTCATTTGGGACGCAATGAAAGCGGTAGTAAGAGGCACACTGATTGGAGTAGGATCAGAACAGAGAAGAATATCAAATATCGCAACAACTAAACTGGAAAAAGAAGTGGCCCAACTAGAAGCAGTCCTGAAAGTACGTTACACCAGAAAAGTGGAGCGATCCCTGAGAAAGGCCAAAACAGCCCTTGAAATGCATTGCGCCGACCGAACAGCTAAATCATTAGCATCTACGAAACAATTCTATAACAGCAAAGGGAACAAAGCAAATAAAGTACTAGCGCAGAAACTAAAAAAGATCCATAGCCGAAACAACATCCTTAAACTGCGAGGAGAAGATGGGAAGCTGTACTACTCCGAGACACATAAAATCAACGAACTGATGAAGCACCGCAGAGCCATAATGTCTGGAGATCCTACGAATCTAGACAAGCTGCCCGAATACTTGAGCGCAACATCCCCCCAAAGCCCAACCCAGCTGAAATCCTTGGAAGCCCCCATCAATACTGAAGAAATTATCGACTCCATCAAAGCCCTCAAATCTGCCGTCTCTGGACCAGAGCAGCAAAGAAAGAGGAAGGACTGTGGTTTAGGCAGTGTTTATAGGGGAAAGTAAGATCTGATTGGATTTGAAAAATCACATGGGTTTGTGAGCTAATGAAAAACGGACTACAAATTCAGTGCTAGTTTGGGAATTGTAGTTTTTTATGTTGCAATGTTTTTCATAATTGTTTGTTGATACTTTGTTGCTCGAGAAGTAAAGGAAAGTTCAGAGCATAATCTGATAAATATATAACAAAAGTATAAGCAGAGTGACGGGGGCAGCGCAGGAAAACTGCACGGCATGACTACAGAATTAGTAGTTATTCAGAAGACTCTGAAGGACCTCATTTTAGCGGTATGAGCAGGAGTCAAGCTGTACAGAGGATGGATAGTGCCGGAAGACCCCATAGAGAGGAAAGGGGCATAATGCAGGACCTGGCTGCTTTGTCTCAGGGCATCACGGAGCTGAGCAAAGCGCGCAGGGACAGAGGGGGAAGAAAGAAAAAGACCCGCAGGGACTGTAGCTCCCAGACCCCCACCCCCTGGGTTCAACACACAGGTCCAGAGCGGACAAGAGGAAGGCAAGGTTTCGTGAGAGACATAACATCAGTTCTAACGAATCATCTGATGAATACTGCAGAAGCAGTTCCAAATCTATGGTACGTCAGAAGATCAGATCTCCTCAGAAAACGACGAGCGGAAGCCCAAGAACAAAAGAGGCAAGAGGGAAGAAGAGGAGTCCCATGCGGACGAATTTGACCCGGAGGAACTGGTGCACCCGAGGTCGAATGTGTGGGAACCCCCGAAAGAATTACAGAATATATAAGGAAGAGACTGAGAACACCCCTGAGCAAGCAGGCTAGAAGCAAATTAAGAGCTGAATGTCCCAGGCCTAGAGTGATGGGCGGGGTGGCTGATACACCAGAAATCGACGAGAGAATAATCACGTTCCTGTGGAGATCCGGCATGGACGTGAAGAAAGGAATTGACAGGTCCTGGAGATCTTGTCTGGACAAGCTGTTAGACATGCTGGACTCTATCACTAGGATATGGCAACTCGCTGAAGAAGCCAAGGTAAAGAAAGAACCCATCGATCCGGAGATCGTGGCTGGATGGGCGCAAAGAACCCTATGCCTTATGGGGAATGCCAACACGGCATTGGCGACAGAAAGAAGGAGATCCATACTAATGAAGTTGGACTGTATACTTGGAGAACTGGCTTCTTCTGAGCAAGCAGCAGCAGCGAAAGGCAAACTGTTTGGGTATCTATTCATAAAAGACATGGCAAATTTCGCTAAAACGTATGCGTCCATGGACAAGGCACAATCATCTCTCAAGAAAATCTTCAGAAGGAAGGTTTTTGACAGGGCTGGAAGAGGAAAGGGCCGCTCGTCCAGCCGTTATCAATATAGTAGGTCCTACAATGACAGAGCCAACTGAAAGGAAGAGGACCGGAGGTCGAACCCTTTCTTCCCTTCCAGAGTAAGAAGCAAGGGTAGAGGCTGGAGAGGCAACGGTAGAGAGCAACACCAGAATAACACAGGTGAGAGAAATAAAAGCGCTGGAAGAGATGGAAACACACATTCCTCCAATAGGAGGAAGAGTGAAGTTGCATGTAGGAAAATGGGAGAAGATATTCTCAGATGCATGGGTGATGCAGACGGTTCAAGGTTTTCAGTTAGAATTTTGGCAGGAACCGTCACAAGTAACTGCACTAAGGCAGATAAGGTTCAGCAAACAAGACGAGGATCTGTTAGACAGAGAAGTAGAGTTACTCAAAATAAAAAAGGCAATCGGCCCAGCCTCAGAAGGTCAGGGAGGTTTCGTAAGCAACCTGTTTTTAGTAATAGGCAAACACAAGGTAAGACCAATAATAAATCTCAAGGGTCTGAATTATTTTCTAATATACAGACACTTCAAAATGAAGGGGATTCACCTGTTAAGGGACATCCTACAGCGAGGGGATTGGTTAGCAAGGATAGACCTCAGTGACGCCCATCTAATGATTCCGATTCAACAGAAGCAGAGGAAACTGCTACAATTCCTCTGGAAAGGAGAGAAATGGGAGTTCAAATGTCTTCCGTTTGGTCTAGCATCAGCTCCATGGTGCTTCACCAAACTATTGAAACCAGTGGTAAATTACCTCAGGGAACAAGGAATCAGAATGATTATATACCTGGATGACATTTGTCTGATGTGCCAGGACAGAGAGATTCTTGTAGAACAGATTGGGAAAACTACAGATTTACTGCAACAGCTGGGGTTTCTAATAAACTGGGAAAAGTCAGAATTAGAACAAGCACAGGAGGTGGAATTTATGGGTTTCATCTTTGAAACCAGAAAGAAGGAAATAAGGAGTATGATGATAAGACAGGTAATTTCTTTGAGGGAGATAGCGAGGCCGGTAGGTCATCTGTCATCATCGATACAGGCAATCTTTCCAGGACCTCTGCACTACAGAGCGTTACAGAGGTTGAAGATAGATCATCTCAGGAAAGGTCTATCTTACGAACAGAAAGTGCCCATATCTCAAGAAGCGAGAACGGAGATGGAATGGTGGTATTGTCACATGGAGGCATGGAATGGCAGGGTGATATTTGGCTCATCCCGGACCTGGTAATAGAATCGGATGCCAGTCAATGGGGATGGGGCGCCAGAAGTGGCGATCAATTGACCGGGGGGAGATGGTCGAGTGAGGAATTGGGACTAGACATCAATTACCTCGAACTTCTGGCGGGATCCTTTGCAGTCCGTTGTTGGACACAGGAAGGAGCGAAATGTGCCATTCTATTAAAGATGGACAACGTTTCGGCAGTCAGATATATAAATCGACTGGGCGGGACGAAATCCAGGATGCTGACAGAGATAGCCAATGAGTTTTGGCAACAGTGCCTCCAGAGGGGCGTCAGAGTGAAGGCAGAACACCTGCCGGGAGAACTCAACCAGGTGGCGGACTGGAATTCGAGATACATGAGGGACTCCAGCAATTGGCAGCTGGAGAACTCAGTATTTCAGGAGATCATGCATCGGAGAGGTCCGTGTTGGACGTATTTGTTCGCATCTAGATTGAACAGGAAGATCTCCAGATTTTTCAGCTGGAGACCAGATCCAGAAGCGACAGCGAAAGATGCATTTCTCCAGGTATAGGGACCAGCGAAGGAATATGCTTTCCCTCCGTTTGCCATGATAGCACGCACTGTGGCGCAGGTCAGGAGAAAGGAAGCGACAGTAATTTTAGTGACACCCGATTGGAGGGGTCAAGCATGGTTCCCGGACCTGCTGGAGATGTTGTACGATTTTTCCCAATTCTGTTGCCACATAGAGAGGACATAATCTTGAGTTCAATAGGAGAAACTCACCCATTTGTACAATCAGGGAACTTGAATCTGATAGCATGGGCGATTTCAGGAAGGCCTTGGCCAAGCCAGGACTTTCGGGCACGGTTCAAGAATTTATCAAAGAGTCATGGGCCCCACCAACCGGGAAGGCCTACAGAGTGGCATGGCGAAGATGAAATAATTGGTGTATAGAGAGAGAAGTTAATCCCATACGAACTGATGTAATTCACAGAGTGAATTTTCTAGCAGCTCAAGCAGCTCAGGCTAAAGCTTAAAGAACCATTAACAATTACAGGTCTGCGATATCGGCAGGTCATGAGTGCATTGAGGGAAGGCCAGCGGGTGAACATCCTTTAATATGCAGATTACTGAAAGGTGTCAAGTGCATGAGACCACCTGCTCCTAGATATTCGCATCTTTGGGACGTGAGTCTGATCTTGTGTATGTTTGAGGCCTGGTCGGAAAATGAGAACCTTTCTAGGAAAGCTCTGTGGGCTAAATTAACTACTCTGTTATGCTTAATTTCATGCAAAAGAGTATCAGATGTGAAGGCGTTAGAGACAAACCGGAAATCTTTCTCGCCTACAGGGGTAATATTTTACATTGAAAAAAGGACAAAAACATGTATGTCAGACAGGTGTTTGAAAGTTTATGAGACTAGGGCAAAAATGGTTAGGCCCATTGGGGAATATCAATTGCTGATAGCTATTAGGAAACCTTTTAAAGCGGTAGCTTCGGCCACATTGGGTAGATGGGTGAGATGGTGCATGGCAGAGGCATGCATTGATGTAGGACAGTTTGGAGCTCATTTGACGAGAGGTGTGATGACGTCGTCAGCCTTTATGTCAGGCGCCCGCCTGGAAGATATTTTGAGGCGGCAGACTGGTCTACTGAAGAAAGGTTTAAGAATTTGTATTTTAGACCAGAGGAGCAAATAGCGTTGTTGGTGGTGAGTAAGCTTTAAACAAGAATAATCTGAGCCTCTGAGTCTTGACATAGAATACAGATTTTCCATACATTCTTTATAGAAAGTCATGATTCTATTAAAGACTCAGAGGCGAAAGATTACGCCACCCAATTCAATCGCTATAATGAATGAATGTAGTGTAAATATGGTTTTGAAGAGTAATATAATTTTGTAAATGGTAATGTAATGTTTTTATGCGATTGCCCAACCGTTCATGAGGAGATATGTCATGGTACATACATTTTTTTGACAGGAGCAGAGCAGAAGACAACGACGACATGAAGTAGTGACGAAGTAAAGATTAAGAAGTCGTCTACCAGTTGGGGCGCAAGTTTTAAGTTGGTCGATCAGTGGCAGAAAGAGGAAGGACTGTGGTTTAGGCAGTGTTTATAGGGGAAAGTGAAATCTGATTGGACTTGAAAAATCAGAAGGGTGTGTGAGCTTATGAGAAACAGACTACAAATTCACCGCAAGTTTGGGAATTGCAGTTTTTTATGTTACAAAGATTTTTATAATTGTTTGTTGATACTTTTGCTGCTCGAGAAGTAAAGGAAAGTTCAGAGCCTAATCTTTCACCTCTGAGTCTTTAATAGAATCATGGCTTTCTGTAACAAATGTATTGAAAATCTGTATTGTCTATGTAGTTTCAGAAATTCCTATTTCCTAATAATGTTTGAAGTGGGATAGTGGGTGTCGTGCAACGCAGGGGACTTCATAGCTTGCGTTTTCCAGTGTGGCAATAAAAATACAAGGAAGACATAGTTTTCACTTTGTAAACTGCTGTACTTCGCTCATCTGCACATTGTGTATAACAATAAAAATACTCTATACTGAGATATTTTACATGCTTCCGAAAACCTTTCAGACAAATGGCCGCTTTTATTCAAATGAAACAAT